>NC_051182.1:141662238-141962238 GCF_013339695.2 Rhipicephalus sanguineus
AGTTGAAGCAAAATTCGTCCTGGTCTGGGAATTGAATCTGGGACCAACACCTTGGCATTGTCCCCAGGTTCTCTCCCTAGTTCCGGGTTTGATTCCGAGACCAGGATGAATTTTTCTTAAGCTAGAAGCTTTCCTTTCTGAGAAACTCGTATAGATTTCTTTGTGACTTCATGCTACAAACGGGTGGTTGTCAGTTATTCCTTTTATAAAGGTAATCGAGAACGAACCTAAGAATGATAAAAACGAAGAAAAAGGGCCGCTGTTAACGTTTTGTGTCTTTGTTGTGCCTGATACGAAACGAGGCTGTCGACACGTTCCTTTTCGAGGTTTTTTGTGTGACGCGGTGGTTTTTCGGTGACGCAGCTTGCTGGCTCTCATGCTACCCCGCAGCACATGCGATGAGCAAAGTCCCCCGTTGTCTGAACCGAGGTGTCGCGCCGGGTTTTGCGCAGAGCTTGCCCCGAGAAGGCTCGCAGGGCGCTGACATCTCCATGGTGTCGTGCAACTGCACCACGCCTCGCAACTAGCCGGGGAATTCGCAAGCCTGAGCACCGGCCGCTGACTTTGTGTGTGTGACGCTGTTGTTTCTTATCTCTATTTCCGTCTCCTCAGTGCCACTTCCTCGCTGTCTACTGTGTCTGCACGCACGTTTGTTTGTTTTCTCTTTTTTAGGTTTAACGCGTCGACTGGAGGAAGATCTTGGTGTTCAGCCTTTTTCTTTGCCACGAGCCTTGTCGTTTTTTGATTGCGGGTAGTGTTTCTACGTGGTAATAAAAATTTCACAGAAGTGGATTCGAAAGTGTACTTATGCTTCTGCCTCTCATAGATTCGGCATGTGATTTTAACGTAGAAATAGAATTCTAGTGTTGTTGCTCTGTACGCAAAGCACAAGCAATTAATGAAGACGACTTGACAAGTATGCACGCAAACTTTTAACTGTTTATTTTTAAAAAAGCACGTCAAAAGTATACATGCAAAACAGTAATTATGGCGAACTGATGGACTTGCTTTCGTGTATATCACGTTGTGACATAGTCCTTCACTATCATTACTGTTTTGTGTGTACAGTCGAACCCACATATAGCAAATTATTGTGGACATCCAACAGCTGTAAAATGCCCTTAAAATTTTTTCAATATAAAAAAGGTTTTATATATTGAATTACATATATATGTAAGACTTTTTTGTGATCCCCTTCATATTTGATATATCAGTGTTCAAGTGTACATCTTTGTTGTTCTTTTGCAAAAATAAACAGTTGAAAGTTTGTTCACACACTCGTTCTGTTCTTTGTTAGTCTTTCATGCCTTGAGCTCAGCGCAACTACATTAGAATGTTGTACCAACTAGCCCAAGTTGAAGCTTCAAAGAATAGAATGTCGGTAGCGTTTGGATAACTCACCGTGGTAGCTTACAGGCTAAGGTACTGCACTGCTAGGCACGAGGGTGCGTATTCGATTCCCGGCCAAGGCAGCCACATTTCAGCGGCAGCAAAATGCAAGAAAACTCGGAGTACTTAGATTTAGGTGCACATTAAAGAACACCAGAGCGTCAAACTCGATTAGCCCACTTTAAGGGCTTGGTTATCACATTGGGGTTTTGGCATGTGAAACCCCATGGTATTTAGTTTCTTAAAATGTTCAATAGTAGATTATTCTTTTAGTTTAAAAAAGATTATATTGCGGCACTGTCATCTTTGTGCTTGCGTGGATGTACGCGTTTCTCTTTGCATTGTGGTTTCGTTTTAGATTTGACATGTTGGCATGTTGAATACTGTGTTGCTGCCTTTCTGCCAGCGCTTTTAATTCGTTTTCCATTTCCGCATGCTGATTTCTACACATACAGCAGCGTCTTTGAAAAACTCCTCATTCTTATTCATGGTATGCTTAGCGTGTGTGTGGAGGGGGGAGGGGGTCTTAATTTGAAGTTAGAATGTTGAAATCTTGTACTGGGACGTTCGTGGATGCTTTTCAAAATTTGTCCAGCATGTGCATGGGCATCCGGAAGGTGGCTTTGGAAGTTCGGATATCTTTTTTTGCGCTAGCAATAAAGCTACGCTGCTTGACCAGCACACAAGTATATCTAAAAACGTCCTTCAGGACTGCGGGCCAACTTTTCACGTTACACACTGACTAATCTTGTCAGTCATGTCACGGGCGTGAAAGAAAGGCTTCCTGTGGTGTATGCCCCCCTGCGGAGGCCCCCGCCCTCAACCCCCCCCCCCCCCCTTCGCAAAAAGTTTTGCAGACACCCTTGAGTATGTGTCATCAGCTGGTGAAATTTAAGTGTTTTAGGCGGAACCAAATATAATTGGTTTTGCGTGTTTTATTTATTTTTTGCGGCTAGAAACAGTGCTGCGGATGCCGAAAAAGATTTAGGCAAAGCACCCTAGCCTCTTTGTGCTGAAATCATTGTCCATTCCGTAGCATTGCTTTCCATCAAAAGAAAAACAAAACGAATCCATTCAGATGACTTGACAGAGGCGCAGACATCTAAACGCATTTAATGCGAAAGCACGGTTTGTCTGGGAGTGACGACGACGTCGACTATCATATCACGTGACATGACATCGTGTCATGACGTCGTCATGTAAAGTGGTGACGTGGTCACTTGGTCACGTGAGTTGTCTTGCCATCTGGTGGTAACGCCGACGCTCGCCGGCAGGGCGCCGGAGTTTTTGCTTTGTGTGGCGCATAATGTTTTCGCATTAAAATGCAGTAGACTGCGGAGACAACTCAAATTTTTATTGGACAATAATTTTCAGCACTTGAACCGTTTTGTTCACATAGTCTGTTGTCTAATGCTGCTAACAGATGGTGGTCATATCACCATCACTTAGAGTCACTGTATATAGCGCATAGGTCCGGCTAGCAGCCACAGCTATGCGGTGAAGTCGCACTTCGTTTTTGCAGGCGACATGCCTACCGTGTCGCCGATTAACCTGTCTGGCGTGTCGAAGACCGGCGATAACCATTGGCTGTCGATGGCTAGTGTTAATTCAGTTCGCTGCAGCGGCGGCGTCGAGAAATAAAAAAATTGGCCCAAGCGGCAGCTTCTCCGCAACGCATGGTTGCTAGCGGCGTTGGAAGACAGATGCGCAACTGTGCTACCTAAAGGTAGCATATACAGTAATTCTACCATCACTCGTATTTTTTGCGTGTTTTTGGCTGTTGCGCGTCTAGGAAAATGTCTTGTTGTGAACAGTAGTGTGACCACCTTGTACCTTAAGTCATATTCAAAATTCGATTAATGCTTTCTCAGTGACGATTTTGTGTGGCTGTGAATGGAAATGATGCGCGAGAGATTAGGAAGTGTTTTGAATAAAAGTTCGTTTTTCTGCATTGAAAATGCGTGTTGTATTTTCTTTTTTTTTTTTGCGTTGTCCTCTTGTTTGCAGAACACCACTGGCTTGTAGACACAGTGAGCAGATAGGCATAAAAGAGGGCACTGAAAAACAAAAGTTAAATAAAAATAAATATGAAAAAGTGTTGGGGCTGCAATTGTAATTAGATTTTGCAATGTTTTACTAAAACTCATGTGCCAAGGGCGCGTCGAAACGCCGTAATCAATTGGGATTTATAAGTCTTGGCTGCTGTTAGCCCGGGTTCATGTTGTTCGTCCACATCATATGTTAAGGTTGGAGTAAATAGTGAAAGAATAACCCCCTCAGTTGGGTATTGACATTTCCGAAGCAATAAAAGGTTTCTTTCTGAGCGCATATCAGGGTGCAACGCAAAACTGCGACAGTTCTGTGTTGCAGTTAGGCGCAACAGAAAACTGTTTGTTGCACAATTAGTCACAACGGCGCGAAACGTGCAACGTTCAAAAAGAAAAACCAAGGAGGGCGTATATAGAAGTGCAATATATCAAGTTGCTAGGTATGTTTAGTAATCTAACGTGACAAGTCCATTGCGCATGCTCGCAACCGTGCAGCCTGCTGCAATTATAGACTGTTTTACATCACGCACGTATATGGGCGCCGCCACCTTGGGCTGTTAAGCGAATATTTTCTGTATTTTTATTTCGATCATGAAACGTCGGATGCACCAACCCGTTTTTATGCGTGTGTGTCTACCATAGCACTGTACCTTCAGTTAGAGATACGAATCGGCAAGGCTACAACCCTAATGGCGGCACAGAATCCAATCCGTATGATAGTCTATACACGACAACATAGCCGCCGGCCATAATCGGCATGGTCAAATCATCTGTCTGTAATTGACATTGCTATGTTTATTCATTGTATCGGTATGTCAAGGTACAGGTCACATAGTTATCTTTTTCTGAAAAAATGCGTGAGAAATATTTGCATAGACTATCCGCGGTAACTAGCATGACCGCCCCACACGTAGCGGACTCTGCCCGCAGAGACGTTCTTTGTACACTGGGAATCGTGCGTCTGCGTAGTTGTTTTGAAATTTGAATGTTTATATCCTCATCTTTTTCAATTGAACATCAATATCATGGTGCTGTAATGGCCGCCACCAACGCAGCCAACCTTCCGATGCTTTCGCATCTAAAATGAACAACAACAAAGAAAATGACCACGTGCTGCATGGAAAGCACAGCACTGGAAAGGCGAACTTGAGAAAGTTCACTCTACCTTCGCTTCCTTGCTAAATGTCCGATGTGGGTAAATGTTGCGCGCAGCGCGCGCTTAGCTGTTAAGACTAACGTGGCGACCCCGGTAATGCATCTTCGTTGCTGGATGTTCACCGTCAGTAAATGTTGCGCGCGGCGCGCTCTTGAAGCGCCTAGCTGTTAAGCCTAACGTGGGGGTCGCGGAATTATACCATAGTTTTGCATCCTGCGACGCTCTGCGACACGCCCTAAAGCCTGTCGAAACTCCGGTCTGGTTTTCCAAGGCAAGCTGTTATCATTACGAATCGGAAGGCTACTTCCGCAGCTGCAATTTCTTGTTCCCACGTTGTCTGCTGAGGTATGGATAAGGTGCCGCCTTATCTGCACTGTAATCTTGTGCGAGGCCATTCTTTCCGCCACTTTTATTTTTTTTTATCAGCGAGTTATAAGCGTTTCTGAATAGTATTAGCAGAATGTGCTACAGGTGTACGCTTAGCTCACACTTTACAGTGTTACTGGCCATAGCACTGCCGGCCAACGAGTGCCGTATCTTGCGCAAAGTGAGACATAAAAAAAAAAAAGGCCGCGGAGAATGCTTGACCACGGCCGTGACTTGACAAGGTGGCTTTTTGGGCTAGTTGGTACATGTAAAGGTATCTCAGCGCTAGCAGACACGGACGAGAAAGACCCAGCGGGACGAGCGCTACTTTCAACTGAATGTTTATTGTCACAAATAACAGTATATGTAGATCCGTACACAGAAGAAGGCGCAGTCAACGCACACGAAAACCCGCTGCGAATTCATTTGCAGTCAGCACTACCAAAGGGTAGCTGACGCAGCTATCACCGGCACTCGCTATCGGGACGCCTTCAACAGTATCTCGCTTGTTAAGCATGGAATGGTTTTAGTTCCCGTTGTCGGCGGCCATCAAGTGACTTTGAGGCAAATGCTAGCGCTGTTATCCGGGCACTTCAAACGAGACATCCGGATATTTCAACGAGAGCATACGGGTATCTTTTGATTGCATTCTTATACACAACAGTGTACTCTTTGAAGGGGACCTACAACACTTTTTTGGCATCGTCAGAAAACGCTGCCGATCGGTAGTCGAGGCTCGTGAGAATACGCGAGCCAAAAGTTACAGCGCAGCCCGCGGCCTGCTATTTACAATTAATTCTCAGTCAGCTAGAAATCGTTCCCTCTTCCCTCGACAATTGACGTCATAAACCCAAAGTCCATGGTCATTGGCTGATTTGAGCGTCGCTAGCTGCGGAGTGACTGTGACCGCCGCAGGATGCCGCCACGTGCCCTAGCTCGCGCTCGAGTTCACAGTGAACGTATGCCGCGCGTTCAAAGAAAAAAAAAACATGGATGATCCCTCCGTCATAGGAATCGGTATAACACGAAAGTGAAACGTGTCTTCACAGAAGTAGTGCTTATTGTGTAGTGATATATGAGAGCTTGTACAATGTTTATTCGTGTTTGGCAGCTCTAGCACCGTTTGACGTGGATGCACCCATGTTGACAGCATGTCTCTATCGCGACGACTAACGCCCATGATCATTATTAAACCGTTATGGTAGCTGACGGTGTGAACATATATTTGGACACAGCGAATCGTGAATCCCGCGTAAGGATGATATCAGCAAGCTCATAATCAACACTGGTACCCGGTATGCGCTTCTTCAAAGCGTCTTCAATTAAGGAGAGAAACGGCACGGTGTGCGCTTTCTAGTAATGGGTAGCCGACGCTTGTGCTCATGCATACATAACACACACTGCGCTTCAGCAACACGGCCGGGAGGTAGAGGTTCGTAGCCTGAGCCGCAAACGCATGCGTCCCGCTGGCCTCTGTCTCGCAGGCGCGGCACTCGCTCCACCAAGGCACGACATTCGCCCGTCGAAATCGCGTCCTTTCTGCAACGCATATTGCAGCAGTTTTGTTAGTCGGTGCTCTCGCAATTGAAGCAGTCGGCCGCGGAGAAATCCCGTTGGTGCACGTGGAAACTGCACTACTCCGATGAGCCGACGCACGCTAACACGAAGCCAAAGGCAAAGAACGTAACTGCGTCAAGGGCGCCTCGGCAACGCCAGCGCGGCCAGTCTACCCCTCTGGTATCGAGACGCTTTAACCATGACCTCCGATATCACGTGCAATCTCGGAGTAAGCGCTAGTAAGTGTCGATCTTCAAGCATTACTTCTGTTCACATCTCACAGACGGCAGCACCGCCCCGCTCTGCCCGCCGCGAAAGAGAGTGTGTGAAAGATATAAGGCGCGTTCGCGCCGTGTCTAGCATCTCCCGAGTTAGGTTACTCGGTAGGGTGTCGGGCGCTTGCCGTCGCGGCCGCAACGTCGTGGGTTCGATTCCCAGCGGGGTATCTTTTTCTTGGTTTTTTTCTTTCTCACCTGTTGGCGTCCATTTTATCAACGTCATATCCGTGACGGATGTACTTGGTGGACCCCGGCATAAAACACTTTCGTGTTAAAAAGGTACTCAGCGTCATGATGCACACTAACAAAATGACATTTTCTTGCCCCCTTGTAATCCCCCTCCTTGCGTAGCTTTCAGCGCGCTCGCTAGTACGAAGGGAGAGGGAAAGCGCTTGAAGCGTGCGACAAATCCCTGTAACACCGCTCGTACTTGACGGATTGCAAAAATTTTTGCGGCAGTCTGTTCGGGAGGTATTAAGCTCTTTCAATGAAGCCATTCGATGACTGCTTGGTAAAGTGTTAGAGGGTCCCTTTAAACGAATCATCGCATCTACAATCACTACAATGCACAGACACATAGCGCTCGTCCCGTTGTGTCTTTCTCTTCCGTGTCTGCTTAGCGTTATGATACCTCTTGGAGAATGCTCCTTCCCGTATCCTGACATTTCTGCACAGGAGTGTCGTATTTTTTATTGCGATAGCAATTATATGGACAGTCTCGGCTGGTTTTTGTCCGTCCCAGTCGCCGTCATTCACTGTATATAGTATATATATATATATATATATATAAGTCCGAAAGAAAAATCATTCAGAAAAATGATTCCGAAGCGTGGAATCGAACTAGGGACCTCTCGCTGCGCAGCCCGGTGGCGCTAGCCACTACGCCACGAAACGCCGATCGTCTAGGAATTATTTTCGTATTGTCCGAGAAATGCGTGCCTCTCCTCCACATCGCGATAACGCCGCGTAACCTCGACGAGCGTCGTTTTTAATGTGTCGCGCCGGCTACCTTGAATGTCCGGTTTCCGCTAATCTAACGTTGGTCCGTGCCTGTGTAGCGTATAGAGGGTGAGAGCGGCAGCCGTGCGACTGTACTTATCTCCTGCAGCGATCTGTCGTCCGGTAGCCAGCCAGAACGCCAGCCGCTGTTATCGCTGTTGCTTTCTCGCAAAAAGACGTATTGCGTTCTTTTTTTTTCCCTTTTATTTCGAATCGCATATTTCGTTGCATGAGGGCAAGTGAGAATTCCGGCGCACTGTCCTTTTTAATTGACTTACGAAAGGAATAATTAAGCGACGTGTCGTGTCGGCTGACTGCCATTTCTTAATTGAAGACCACGTTTTATGGCGCGTGTGATCCATATGTTGGTACTATTTTTTATTTGTTTTCAACAGTGAAGGCTCATTCACACTTGCGACTAGCATCAATCGCGCGACCATTTGCGACTGGCCCAGAAACGACTCTATCAGTGACCGATGTTCACACCTGCGTGCGACTTATCGAGCCGTCGACAGACAAAATTCATGTCGGCTCGCCTTGCTATTCCCCCGCAAAATAAGCTGATATCGTGTTCCTGCTCCTCTAATTGGTTCAGAGGATTGCGACTGTAGTCGCGTTACATGAAAAAAAAAAAAGAGTAGCGAGCGACTGAGTCAAAGTTGCCGTTTTACGACCAGTGCGGCCATTTGCGACTTGGTCGCGCGACCGGTGCTAGTCGCAGATATGAACGATCTTTTACCTGTTAAGTGCTTGCTATTCTCTTTGAGGCTAGTTCGCTTAAAATATATCATCAGATGATAGGGCTGTATTATCCAAATTTCGTTGTGTCGGTCGCAATATATGTCACCTTCGTCGCCATCGTATTTTGGTAGAATTCGATTAACAACGTGTGCACTATTCTTACATAATGAAAGTCCAACATATCGACGAATTCGCCATCTTCTCGTCTCTCATTGGCTCGCAATTTCGCCGCGCCCTCCGTGATTTGCCGAAGACGTCAAGATGGCAGTGTTCTGAACGGCGGCACTGGTCCGCTACACGTGTGGACGTGTGTCAGCCGTGTTTATCCACGAATGTTGTAATTTTAAGGGACGAATTGGCGTTGCTGGTTTTCGGACGGACGTTTTTTCGAGATGTATTGATGGGAACCACCGCAGTGCTCCAGGCCGCCGATACCATACAAAACTTTGTCTTATCAAGTACCAGTGGTACCAGTGAAACATAACTTATATGATGGCAATACTGCGCCTCGGATATGCACCATATAGAAGCTCTAAGTCCCTGTCTCTCTATATATATAATTGCACATATATGGCCCTATATAGCACCATATATAAAGAACCCATATATGGGCATATAAAAATTGGCCAGATATTGTCGTATGTAACACCAAATGAGGAGCCCATTTATGGGTAAATTAAAAACTGTGCAGACATGGCCATATATGGCCTCTATATGGCATATATGGCGATATCTGTGCAATTTTTAATACATTCATAAATGGATTTTCATATCAGTCTATAAACGGAATATTCGTAAGGGTCATTACGTTTCACTTTTGTGCTGCACGCATTTCGTAGGAAACCAAACGAACATGCAGCATGTACAGAAAGTTAAAAACGCAGGTCACGCTCGCTAAGCGAGGCACCCGCCCTTGCTGATAACTCTTACATGCGACGCAGTAAAGAGGCCACGAGGGTATTTAGTTCCGTGCACAGTGCGCTGCGAAACTTTAACGGTTATGGATCGAGTATGGTGAACGAGGTGCTACATTGTTTCATTGTTTTCGCGACGCTTACGTGCACGGCGAAGAATGAATGTTCATCGAGGAAATATATGCTTCCGCTTCCTGGTATTTTTTTTTTTCGCGTTCGCCGACCACCTATTCGTGCCAGACCGCACACGGCGGGCCTCCCCGTTTGATTGAAGATGAAACTGATACGGATACAATATGCGTTCAGTAGCGGCGGGCGTTTATGGCATGCTGGTGATCGACGTACGGTTAGATGAAACACGTACGGCCTGCATGTATTTGAAATGAGTAAAAAAAAAAAACAGCTAGGTGTGGCTTTGCTATCGCAAGCACAAATGACCAACGGAGCTGAAGGAAAGCCTCAGCGACGTAATGCGAAGTAGTGAAAAGGTGGTATAATTGTATGGGTATTACGCGCCAAAACCACGATATGACATTTTTATTTTATTTATTTATTTATACATACTGCAGCCCTATTCAGGGCTATAGCAGGAATGGGACGTTATATAATACTAGGCAACAGAAAAAGAAATGCAAACAAATAATACAAATGGTAAAGCAAGTACACCCGTAACAAAGCAAAAGTGAAAATGAAGTGATTACACGTTAGTAAGATGTTCATCGACTGCAGCTATAAAGCGTTTTAGTGGTAAGGAGCGAATGTTACCAGGCAGGGACATAAGGGACGCCGTAGTGGAGGGCCCCGGAAATTCCGAGCATCCAGTCTTCTTTAACGTGCACTAAATCTATGTACACGGGCCTCTACGGCATTCTGCCTCAATCGAAATGCGGCCCCCATGGCCGGGATACGATCCCGCAACCTTGGGTTCAGCAGTCTACCAGCATAACCACTAGACCACCGTCTAGGCAAAGGCAGGCGAAGAAGAGTTCAGCAAAGCAGGATCAAAGCTGAGTAAGATTTATGGGAGCTAAGTATTGCTTGGCTATCGTTTTGCTTGACTATAAGTGGATGCATACGAGGGACAAGATCGAGCGCCAACCGGAGCGTAGGATCGGCGTTTTTCGAGGCCCTTGCCGGAGGTGGTCTCACAAGTACTGCAACCGTATAAGCCTGGGCGACAATGACGCTCTGGACGGCGAGAACATCCAAGCGAGGAAGAGGCTCGCCGATGCGAGAGCGCGTTTTCCAACGAGGAGGGCTGACGCCAGTAGTAATTATGTGACGGTCAGCAGTTATCTTCCTCAGATTGGCTTCACTAGCCTCAGCGGAAATTCGACCGGGATTGCTTGGTTTAATTATGCTTGGCTTCATTAGACGTAGTTATGTTCGGCTTAATTAGACAATACTATGCTCAACTGTTATTAATTAGATTTGGCTATGCTTACCTTTGCTCAACTGTGCTTATATAAGCATAACTTGGCTTACCGTGGTAACGGCAAGCTGTCCCTCAACTTACGTATCTGGTTTGCTTCTTGCTGACGTCTCCTTGCAGCCGGAACCTCAAGAACGTGGCTCTGACTTTCCGATTTGTGAAAACCTTCTTAGGCGTTACGGCGACACTGCGCCTTTTCTCAGATCGTAAATGTTTGAAACTTTTCGCAGAAGTAAGGGCCGTGTTGTACGGAGTTAAATTTTATGCCCGACACACGTTTCTTTTTAATGCGGTAGCAGTTGTCGTGCCGGTGTATTTGTATCCGTCCCTTCTCGACAACCATGCTGTTGCTACGAGAGGGCAGCGTCGTACCCGGACTCCGTTTGGTAGCGTAGTCGAGTCTCCGGGTTGAGGAACTGATGCTAGCAAGATGGGAAAACAATAACAAGTTTACTGGCACTTTTCGTACACTCAATTACATCGTTACAAGGAAAGAGTTCAGCGACAAGCGAATTGGATGAGCCTGTTACCGAGGGCTCAGAGCCCCATTTCTCACTCAGCACCGTCGTTTTAACCCCTCAGTTTGGCTCCTCCCTCTTGATGACCACCAATCACACACACGACACCTACCACCATGGCACAGTCCATTTCACTGTCGCGGAGGGGTCATGGCACACTTGAAGCGGCAAGAGTCCGGCGGTTGACGGCACGCAGGTGGGGAGAAGCAGGA
The DNA here is from genome assembly GCF_013339695.2 of Rhipicephalus sanguineus. NCBI lineage: Eukaryota > Metazoa > Arthropoda > Arachnida > Ixodida > Ixodidae > Rhipicephalus > Rhipicephalus sanguineus. The sequence goes on from NC_051182.1 coordinate 141,673,849, forward strand.
CAACAGGTTCCTCGTGCTTGCCCCTGCAGATCTTTTCCCGACGGCAGCAAAAGGGTTGCGGAGACTCCCGTCCAAACATACCCGTCAGGTGGCTTCGGCAGCGTACCAAGCCAAGCCCAGGTGGTCCATTGTCTCCGGCTTTGCCGTCCCAGACTTTTGAGGCCGAGATTCTGCCCATTGTTGGTCACTCGCCGTCACAGGAATTCCGTTTCGTGGAAGGATGCAGGTGTTCTAGCAGTGTGAGAAAGCCTCGTCCGCCGATTCTCATGGTCAGCGCTTCGCCACCGACTGCCGGTCATGGACACCCTCGGCGGAATTTTGCCATCGCCGTTGCTGTCATGTCCCATATATATATATATATGCACCCGACAGGGCATTCGAACCAGCGACCCCTCGTTCTGCAGCGCGCCGCTTTGACAACTCTACCACGCGCCGTGCGTCTGCCGGTATAATAACGCTGAGCTGTTTATATACACCAGTTACCGCTGGCGATACGCAGATCTCGGAGGAGCTTGAGCGTGTTCTCTTTCACGCACGCTTCTACATTTTCTTTCAACTGCCCTTGAGACGCGCACGAAAAAGTGGCCCCTTTCTGTACCCACTCGCGATCGGGAAAAAAATTTAGTTTCAACGCAAAGGCGAAGCAATGAATGCGATAGCAACGAATTGTAGTGTTACACAAGTGAGGCTGGCAGCTGTTTTGTATCCGATCTCGCGTAACTACAAAACGCTGGTGTAAGAGAATACGGCCGCTCCAGGGAGCGATGCTCTCCGCGTAGTCACTTCGCGTTGAGAGCGCAGCACGTAGAAGGGTATACGAGGCGCCCGCTGCGATGGCTTTCTAAATAGCGCGCGCGCCAGCGATCGCGACCGCGCCCTCAGATTCAAAGTTCAAAGTTGCTCCTCGCGCGACGCTCCCCCCCCCCCCTCTCGCGTCTTCGCGTCTTTTTTTATGCTCGTTAAAGATGGGTGGGGTGTTTCCTGTCTGCTTTGACGGCAGGCCTCTCGAGCGGGGTGATGTTATCACATGCGCCCTTCGAGCGACGGAAACGGGACGGCTCGTTTGATCTGGCCGCGTTCGTCGCCCCCGCTCGCGCGCTTTTGGCCGCGGTAAAACATACGATGCGCTGGGGGATTTTATCGATTTGGACTTCATACCGGAAGGACATGACGGCAACGGCGACGACAAAAACCCGCCGAGACTGTCCATATAATTACTATCGCAATAAAAAAATACGGCAGATCCCACGCACTCTGGGAATCGATGTAATGCGAAGCAGCCGGCAGAGAGCTGCTATATCGCCTTTTTTGTCTTTGAGACAAATGAAATCATTCATGCCATGGCATCTAGTTCACTATGTATCGCATGTTTGACATGCATGCATGTATATATAATCCGGTATATGCCATGCTAATGAAACGTATATTCTGGAATATACAATGCACAACCTGTCATTTATGTTCATGACGCACTAGTGTCATACCATACCAGTTTTGGTATATGTCCAGTTAACAAAACGGCCGGAAGCACTCTATGACAGTGTCATGTAAATCATGTCGTACATATATGCATGTCATGATATTCATGTCACTGCCTCTCATTTATGTTGGCCATACGGTCCCGTCGCGCCGTACCAATTTTGGTGTATATCAAGCGAGCGAAATGGCCCCCGAGGGCACCATGAGCGTAGCATGTAAATCATGTCGTACATGACTTGCATTCATAATTTTCAAGTTACCATCTCTGATTTACGTTCATCATACAGTCTCGTCGCGCAATACCAATTTTGGTGTATATCAAGCGAGCGAAATGGCCGCGAGGGCACCATGAGCGTGGCACGTAAATCATGTCGTACATGACTTGCATGTAATGATTTTCACGTTACCACCTCTGATTTACGTTCATCATACAGTCTCGTCGGGCAATACCAATTTTGGTGTATATCAAGCGAGCGAAATGGCCACCAGGGTACCATGAGCGTGGCATGTAAAGCACGTCGTACATGACTTGCATGTCACGATTTTTACGTTACCACCTCTGATAAACGTTCATCATACAGTCTCATCACGCAATACCAATTTTGGCGTATATCAAGCGAGTGAGATGGCCGCGAGGGCACCATGAGCGTAGCATGTAAATGATGTCGTACATGTTTTGCATGCCATGATTTTCAAGTTTCCACCTCTCATTTACGTTCATCATGCAGTCGCGTCGCGCAATACCAATTTTGATGCATATCACACGAGCGAAACGGCAGCGTTCGGACAAGGAGCGCGGCATGTAAATCATGTCGTACATGACTTGCATGTCATGATTTTCATGTTACGATGGGTCAGTTATGTTTGTCATACAGAAATGTCTCATCATACCAGTTTTGGTAGGTGTCCATTCATTTAAACGGCCACGAGTGCCCCGAGACCATATAATGTAAATCATGCTGTACATGGCAAGGTTGTCATGATTTGCACATTAGGATCTGTCAGTTGCGTTCGTCATACACAATTTTCACGCCATACTAATTTTGGTATATATCAAATTAACGAAACGGCCGCAAGAGCCCCAAGACCGTGGCATGTAAATCATGCTGTTCATGACATGCATATCATGATTTTCATGTTATGACCTGTCATTTACGTTCGTAATACGGTCATTTTATGTCATACCAGTTTTGGTATACATAACATTAACGAAACGGCCAGGAGAGCTCAAAGTCGTAGGCGGCTAGATAGATAGATACGCTCAAAGTCGCAGAAGTTCGCTAAGAAATGCTTCGCATTTAAAAAGATGCGGGGCACACCTTGCGTCAGACGCCACCGCGTGGTAGGAGACGCAGAGGGGTCTCTCCACGCGCCGCAGTTTAATAGAAAAAGAAATATCTGAGAACGTCAAGTTCTGCGTAGTCGACACTTGCAGCGCGCTGCTCAAACACAAAGCTGCAACAATTGTAACAATTTTTAGTTCGCGCTTGTCCTGTGTATACCTGTGCGTTCTTTTCGAGCGTCCTTCTTTCTGATTCAGCGGCGCACTGCAAGTTTCGAGCTGCTTGTCGTTCTTTGTGTGACATTCCCATTTCTTGCTATCGCATTCATTGCTTAGCCCTTGCGGCGAAACTGTGACTTTTTTTTCACACCTAAAAGAAATGATGGGAGGATAGCGTCCACACTCATCTCGCCTGACCATCGCCACGTTGCGATGAGAGGTGGTCCTTGTCGTCCTAGTAATTTGGCGGATTATCAACAAGCCCTGTGTCCAGCCCACACATTGAGGTTCACACGATGTATGTGCAATGTAGGCGTTTGTTGAATACGTGTACCTTTTGAAGAAAACTAGATTCGCACAGAATAGATAAACGAAAGAGAAAGAAGGAAAATAGAATGAAATAGAAATAGACAGGGAGAGAGGGAAGACCTTGCTAATTAAGATCATGATAATCAGGACAATGATAATTAAGAACATGCTAATTAAGACCTTTACAATTAAGGCAGTGCGAATTAACACAATCTAATTAAGGCATTGCTAATAATCTAGGTCGGCCACAACCTCCGCTGTTACTGAACCCTTGCAACACTAGCGCAAGCTGCCCAGAAGTTATTAAAATGCGTAGGCATTGTTTTCATGCGAAGCTTGTTATATAACTCACACATTGCGGTGGCGGCGTCGTACGCGAAAAACCGGGCACTGGCGAGTGTGGCGAGTGTGAAAGAAAGAAAGAAAGAAAGGAAGAAAGGAGAGTCGAACATCAGGCGCGCCCACACCAAGCTTCGCTTGCCCCCATTTTCCAGATAGCGCAAAGGCTCCCGAGATTTATTGTGTACACGTGTCTGTGTGCGGGTCCTCCCGGCGGCTTGCAAAACCTAAAACGTCCTAATCGCACATGCAACAGTGAGCGTGAAGGTGTTTTGACATTCGCGTATACTGTGAGTGCGCAGCTTTCAAGTTCGCCTCGCTCGTTTGCAAGTGGTGTAGTTACGGTGCGGTGTGTAAGCGCGCCCGTTACTGCAGTTTTCGCTTGTCTACGTGATAACAAGGGTGGAGCTAAAATGTTAACGAGGGTGCTTGGCTGTTCAACGTGCCACGGAATGGTGGACCACGCCCACTGAGTGCAGTGCGCTTGACGATAAATAGCGGTCGGCCTTCGTGTCACGCAAGTTTTCAAGCTCTGTCGCATATGATTTCAGTGCTTTACTTTACAAGCGAAGCTCTTTGTTACGAGTTACAGATTTCGGCGGCGGCGGCGTTGTACGCGAAAAAACCCGGCACTGGCGAATGTGTAGTTAAATACGGCCATCGAGGGTGCAGCGGTCAGGTGCGTACTTGTACGCACCGTTCTCCTGTAATTGATACACTCTCGATCGTGGGCTTGTCTGCGGTCAGCCGTGTCTGATATGGCAATTTGATCTTTCAGCGAGGTGACTTGTCTGTTCACGTTGCCACAATTCGTTGTTGCCTGGGTATGAACGCGCGGCCGTCGTTGTTTGCCTGTAGCAACTGAAGTATTGCGCTAGTAAGCGCACGTGGGTAAGGTCCAATTCCCAGCATGGAGGAAGGAAAAAGTTAGGAAACAGCATTGCACAATGCGTTAGATAGAAAGAAAAAACGTCCCATCATGTGATGTCATGATGACGTCACACGACGCAACGTCGAGAAAGAATGTGTCGTCGCGTCATGTGACGCTATGATGACGTCACATTCTTTGGCGAACTGTGACGTTGTTATGACGTATATAGGGTTGCGTCACCGCACGATGATTTTTTGCATCACTCGTTGTTGACGCCACTGCCTACGGTCACTTTTCGCGTTTGATGAGGCGTCTAAGGCTTTCGCCTTAATAAAGATCATCATCGTCGTCATCTAGACGCGTTTTCATTAGTTGATGCAACTCGCGCTTCTAAGCTTGGAGAGCACACACACCCCGTGAGTCTCGATAGTAAATGTCGTAACGAGAATTCCAAAGTTGTGGGCGTCGCTGCTTTCGCTGCTGTCGTCGTACGTGCATACCTGCGTATACCGTGACCGTATACCGTGACGCATGCGCAGGGTGTGGGCTTCGCGACCGTTATCGAGCAAGAGCCAGATCGACGATACAGTAGAATGCGGCTGTGCAACGGCTAATGGCATTCATGCTGGATCGCTGCGTTCTTTTTGGGGGCATATTCATGCCGCGGTTGGGAGGTCGGTGATACAGTTTTCTCGGCGCATATCGAACTCCTTTTCGTTTTTCTTTCTTTCTTTTTCGTTAATCTCTTCTACGTTCGCCTGGCGGTGTATAGGCTGCTGCAGGCCGGTCTCGTAAAACAGCGAGAGGGCCTCCTTAGGTGACCTAGTGTACGCAGAGTGTGCGTGCTCGCTTTTCCCACGTACCCGCCCAACCGTTGACGACCGTACGGGCTCCGCTATAGATACGAACGCTGCGCGCTTTGAAATATTGGCTGCCTAATTGTGTTTGATTCACCTCTGATTTAAGTTTTTACGCGTGGAGACACCTGTATCTCATAGCGAATGAAAAAGAAGCAGATGCTCAATTCGGTACGGGGCTGCTTGGTATTAGGTAGCAAATACTGAAGCAAAACTGAAGGCTCAGTAGCCTTTACTATGAACGAAGAATGCTACAATAGGCTCGGTTGCCTTTCCTGTGCACAAGAAATATGCTTCTGGAGGGATGAACGCGCGATAGCCTTTTCCATTTGCAAAGGAATGATCAGTAGGCTAAACTAGTAGACTAGTATGCACAGAAAACACATTTCAGGAGGACTGAAGGCGCAGTAGGCTTTCCCATGTTCAAGGAAGGCTTAGTAAGCTAAGCTAGTAGACTTTCCTATGCACACGAAACACATTTCCGGAGGAGTGATGGCTTAGCAGCCTTTCCTGTCTACGAAGGGGCGTTTTACAGTTAACTACATCTTGATTTTAGCGCTAAGAAAGACCAACACCTGAGAGACGACGGGACAAGCGCTTCATTCGTCTTTTTTATCGCCAAAATCGAGATGTTCGTCGTCAAGTATTCTCGAACTATCCCAGAAACAAGCTCTTAAGCTTCACTAGGCACAACGGTCTTTCCTATCTGTAAGGAAGGCTCGACAGGTCAAGCATTTTTGCCTATGTGCAGTAAATATGTTAGGCTGTAGATTGGTGCTGGACACGCTAAGACACTCTAATATCACGACGTCCGACTGCGTCCAACTACGTGACTGCGTTTCGACTGAAACGCGCGTTCCGAGCGTAGCAGTGGTATAAACGGGCGCGGTGGAAAGAAGGACACCGGCGGGCGCCCGTAGCTGTGCTTGGACGCTTATACGTGCCCCACCTGTGGGGCACTGTGTGTGATATGCAACGAAGGTCCCAATCCGACCTTGCTCGGGGCGCTGCGCGGTCAAAAGAATGAAGGGAGTGGTCGCGCCCGCCAGATGGGAGAAGGTTTTGGCCTTCCTAAATAGGAAAGCCTTATAGCTTCCACTGTTGTTGCCGCCGATTAGAAATGTGTGTCCACCCCCTCACTCTCTCCCACCCAATTATTGTCCCCCCCCGTTTTTTTTACCCAAGCCTGTTCCTCCACTCTTTCACGGTCTCTGCCAGTTTGCCTGTGGCTACAGGCGCTGCACGTTAATGTTTTCTGGAACGAGGAAGCATTATGCCGAGGCTGCCAACGGAGTGCGCGTAGAAAGGCGGATAAAAAAGAAAGTAAGGGTCGCGGGACACGAACTTTCACCCCATGTCTTTTACGGCGTAAGCGGCTATGAGCTCGCCACCACAGCCGATTTTCGTGGCGACGTTGTCCGCTGCTGCCGCCGGTGTCCGTCGCATCTATAACGCACAATGAGGGAAAAAATTCACATGCTCTCTTATATTCATTCGCCTAAGACGACTGTAAGGATGATGCTGCTGCTGCTGATGATGACGATGATGATGACCTACATAATTGGCTCACACTCACACTGGAAGATTGATGATGGTGTTCCTGGGATGATTGGCACTTACCCACTCAGGGGGGTCAGCCAAGAGTCGGCCGGATCATATAGTCGAAATTTTTAACTTCTACTAGAGGTTATCTTTGACAGATGCTTCCCTCTTGTTCCATCCCGCAGGAGGGAAAAAAGGATGCGCAAACTCTGTACTAGTCGATGTTTGTACAAAAGAATAAAACATAAAAAACAGAATGCGTCATGCATTTGTACAGACACGTGACGCTGCTTTGCCTAGCGCATACAAAAAGTACCGTAATAAGTTAAATGACGATTTGAAAAAAGCTAAGTCCTGCTACTATCAAGCCTTTTTTTTGCTAGAATACTTAATGAACCCAGAAAGCTTTGGAATGAAATTAATAATTTGTCTAACAACTCGAAAGTGAAACATCCTATTAGCATTGCAGCTTTTGCCAGTGGTAAAGCGGAAGTGGAAGCACTCGCAGAAATGAATGAATAATTTACGAATGTGGGCGATTTTCGAAGAAACGCCAGTTCCGAAACTTTTCATGTATCTACGCATAAAGCCGAAAGCTTGATACACTCAATTAGTTTACTTCCGACAAGCCCAGAAGAGGTGGAAAAATTATTGGGTGAAATTAGAAACAGTGGTTCGGCAGGAAAGAATGAGTTATATGCCCTACCTATTAACTATGTTGCGTCTTTTATATCTTTGCCATTAACACATATTATTAATAGAATGCTTGAAACTAGAATCTTCCCCTCAGGTCTTAGGCTTGCTCGCATATGCCCAGTATACAAGGGAGCGTTGTTGATGTAATTACAGGCCAATTTCGGTGCCTCCCGTGACATCAAAGTATGTCAAGATATCATTACACGCGTCTCGTTAATTTCACAAATAAGCAACACATAATAAATGACGCGCACTAGTTTTCCAGAAAATTAAAACCACTGAGCTACCTTTATTACATGTTAAAGATAAAATACTCTATGGCATTGAAAACAAACTTTACAGTGCAGGTCTTTTCATTGATCTAAGGAAAGCGTTTGATTGTGTTAAGCATGACATTTTGCTACTGAAACCTAATTATTGTGGTATTTGCGGTGTCGCCTTGGACATTTAAAAGAGTTATCTTTCTTGCATAAATCAGTGTGTCAAAATTGGTAATGTTATCTCCCCTACTACTACGATAAAACAAGGAGTGCTACAGGGGTCGATTCTGGGGCCCTTGTTATTTATATTAAATGTAAACGACCTATTTGATATTCCTAACTCCCCAAACTTGGTAATGTATACGCCTATGAAACTAATATCTTTTTTTTGCGCATACAATTATTCACATTAAGAAAATCATGAATAACTATCTTATTCAGCTCGATAGTTGGCTTCATGCAAATAAGTTAGCCTTAAACATAAAGAAATCCAATTACGGCCTATTTAAGCCCACGAACAAACCTTGTGACATTGAACTTACGTTAACGTTTCAGGACACCGCTTTAGAATGCGCAAGACTTGCGCAAGGTGTACGGTTTGAAGAAAATATGTCGTGGAATACACACATTAAAAAACTCACCTCAGAACTAAGCACAGCAGTTGGTTTAGTTTTCTGATTGTCGGATCTAATTCGTTTAGACCTAAAGAAGGCAATTTATTACGCGCAATTCTGCTCCCGTTTATTATATTTCACACTAGTTTAGGGCACCACATCGGCTACGAATTGCAAAAAACTGGAGTCAATGCAAGAAAAAGTGCCCAGGCTATTTGAGAATCATTTTGGTTAACCAAAAGACTTTCCAACTAATTCTTTGTTTTTTAGGTATGATTTGCCTAAAGCGAGTACATTATGTGACTATAAACTCCTCCTGAACGTACATAAACACAACCTGTTTATGGCACATAGCACATGCAACATCAGGACGTTATCCCCTACGCAATAAGCAGATACCAACACCGCGAACCTGTACAAATTATGGAAGGTCAGCCCTCACTTATCAAATACCCGCCCTAATAAATCGGGTATCTTCAAAATCAACGTCGATATCCCATTCCATAAATTCGAAGCACAAATAAGACTTTTTCTATCAAATGAGTGTAGAGCCGTTACAACACAAGCTCATATATATCCCTGCACAATCACTTTTGCATTGCTCTCTCTCTCCATATATATATATATATATATATATATATATATATATACACGCGAGAAGTCGTCTACATTTCCTGAATGCACACTTTGCTATATATGGGTGAATTTTACTGAAATATGCATTTTGCTGTAATGTGCATTTTGCTGTAAGGAAGCAAGGAAGGAACAAACAAGCGGAAAGACGGGGAAGTTAGCCAGCTCTTAGACGGCTGGCTACCCTGTGCTGGGGGAAGGGGTAAGGGGGATAAAAGATGATAGAAGAGATGTTACAAAAAAAAGAGAGCAAGAAAAGGACAAAGAGAGAAAAAAATTGTCTTGCTTTGTATAGCAGTTCCGCTATTTGAATTACCGAGTTAGATAAGTCGTGTCGCTTTTTTTTTCTGTGACTATTTATTTCGCTGCTGCCTGTACGGTCCTTCAGGTCCATTCAAGCTGTTTTTGACAGCTTTTTGCCCGGGGGAACCCCTAACTTTATTGCGTTGGAAAATAAAGCTCGAAGTTCAAAGTTTATTCACTCAATATGGTCGATAACGACCATCACCATAAACAATTTTCACTATACCATACCCACCATATTCACAGCTTCATTCGCTTCCATCCTCACAGGTCGGGAATGTTTTTCAGTTTTTATGTAGATATGTACACGTATACATACAAACGCATGCACGAATATACACGAAAGGAGTCGCCTCCCCACCGCACCCTTCGAACTAAAAATGCTAATTATGCCCCTCCGGGCTTCTGCCTCGCATTCTTGCAGCAGCTGTGTCTTTATCCACTTTCGTTTAATTGTCACGAGGCTGAAGCGTTCGCTCGTGGGTACTTATCGGCTTCTGTATATATATATATATATATATATATATATATATATATATATATATATATATATATATCTGAAAAAGATACTGCGTGAGCTCTAAAGCAGGATTCATTGTGCAGTTATGTGTGTGTTTCTCAATAGGGAAATGGCTCGGAGCATTACCTTGACCGGCGTTTGTTCCTGGGGCCACACACACACACACTCACGCATCACACATCAGTTCGGCGAAAATATCGCGCGTGCCCACAAATGCCTCGCTTTTTTGTTTGTTTGTTTGTTTGTTTGTTTGTTTGTTTCAGTCGCCCTCGCAAGAAAAACGTCGAAGGGAAAGGGGGAAGCTGCGAGCCGACACAAGTATCACCTGTCGCTGGGATCAAAAGCCCTGATTGCTGACCGATACGCCGCTGTCATATAAGTCCGCAACAGCTCCACCACGCCTCTGCCTATTATATTAGTGTCGTACTCTCTCTCTCTCTCCTTTGTCTTGTAGACCTGTTTTGTATTGATTTTTCTTTGCCTTGTACACAGGATATGCTCTGCTATATAAGCAGGTGCCCGTGCCGACAGAAAGTCAGTTTCCGTACCGAGACAGCCAAAACCTCAAATCTTCACCATGAACTCTCTTGTAAGTATGGTGCTTCGAACGTAGGCCCCGTGGTGCCCTCTTGAGCTCTTGAGGACGACGTATTGAGGATCGAGTCGTAGATGATTGCCAAGGAACGAGTTGTGGAAAGTTTATATAGGTGTCGGTTAATCGTGTTTTTACTGAACGCTCGCTTCAGTACAAGCGAGTCCGCCGCGGTGGCGTAGCGGTTACGGTGCTCGGCTGCTGACCCGAAGGTCGCGGGTTCGATTCCGGTCGCAGCGGTCGCATTTCGATGGAGGCGAAATGCTAGAGGCCCGTGTACCGTGCGATGTCAGTGCACGTTAAAGAACACCAGACGGTCAAAATTTCGGGAGCCCTCCACTACGGCGTCCCTCATAATCATATCGCGGTTTTGGGACGTAAAACCCCAAGAGTTATTATTATTATCAGTACAAGCGAATTGGATTGTGCAGTTTTAGACGATAACAACGGCCTGATGATGTGGAATGTCAGTCTTAGGTTGTAGTAGCTTTCTATAGAGCCAGCTCCTGGAAGGAAGCGGGAATTCGGAAGGGTGATGATGGATTAGACAAAGCTTCACGCATGAGATCGAATCTATTTGCGCTTCTCAGAGTTATTAACGCGACAGCTTTAAAGAGCTCGTTTCGCAGAAATTCCAGTGTCGGCAGCAGCGTCGTTCGTTGTGAGCGCTTTGTCAGTGAACGAAGAATTGAGATGGAGTCAAATAAATAAATAATATATATATTCGGTTCGAGTGGGCATGGAACACAGGCCTTGTGCGTGGGAAGCAGGTGCTCCACCACAAAGCCAAGCCAGTGCTTGAAGCTGTTTCGAAAAAAAAAAAAAACCTATACTAATGTCATGTAGTGCAAGAAGTCTCCTTAATGCATGTAATATTTCGTGGCGAAAGCGTGGAATCGCACCGGGCGTCAAAACATGGGAATTGCGCAGCTAGTGGGTGGTTTAAAGGCCCACCCATTACAAAGGGCTCAGGCATGATTAATCGTCGGCAACAGCATCAACAACGTTTCCAGCTGCGCAGGTGCACGCGTGTTGTCTTACGGAAGCGTATAGTTGTTACTTCGCCAGTTCGCAAAAAGGAAGAATCATGGCGTAGTGGGCACTTCGCAACTGTACTTGCAGCAGGCATTCTAGGATAGTTTAAAAGGGCCTGTGTTACGCGCAGAGACGTTCCTTTTCTTGCGGCACGGTGTCCATCGAGAAGCGAAGTTAGGCTAGCGATTGAGAAGGCGATGCGGATGGGGCCCGATTACTCTATCGCGTTCTATACTCTGTTGGATACTAGTGTGATTAAGTTCATTTCGGTATAGCGTCCCTTTTCCCCTTTCTCTCTTAGCTCGTCGTCGCCCTTCTGGGCTTTGTTGCCGTCGCCACTGCTTATCCCCACAAGTTCGCCGGCGGATTCGGCGGATACGGCGGCTACGGACACGGCTACGGCTACGGCCTTGGCCATGGCTACGGCCACGGCTACGGCCATGGCTACGCCGTCGCTGCCCCCGTTGTGAAGGTCGCCAACTACAGGACCGCCGCCTACGGCAGCCATGTTAACCACGGCCTCACCTACGCCGCCCGCGGATACGGCGGATACGGCTACGGCCATGGTGGATACGGTCACGGCGTCGTCGCCGCTGCCCCCGTTGCCGTCGCCGTCGGCCATGGTTACGGCCACGGCTATGGTCTCGGCCACGGCTACGGTCTCGGTTACGGCCACGGTTTCGGCCACGGCTACGGCCACTACTAAGCGCAGACTGTGAGCACCCGTGTTGCCGCCTCGGGGCATCAGTACACCAGTGAGTATTCCACGTGTTACCTACTTTCCTTTATAACCCGCCATGGTGGTCTAGTGGTTATGGTGCTCGACTGCTGACCCGAAGGTCGCGGTATCCAATCCTGGCCGCGGCGGCCACATTTTCGATGGAAGCGGAAATGATGAAGCCCGTGTACTCCCGTTGAATACTTTCTCAAAAGCTCACAGGTTAATTGGCCAGATGTTTTGCAGTGCCAACATTATAGAGTGCTTTAGCAGTGCCAGTTTGTACCCCGGTGTTTGTCACTGGATTAATCCCGACGGTATATAAAAGTATTTTTCAATTATTGGTTACTCCTATATGTTAATTGGTGTTAGACACAACCGAATAATTCGAATAGACAATTAGAAAATTAGGGAAAGCATAGAGGACGTTAATTGTTGTCTTTAACTGTGGTGGGATCATTGATCCCACCACAGATTTTTCGTTCACTTCAATTCGTTTCAATTTATGTCACAATTAGTGCTCTACACTTAAACACGACAATTAAGGTCATCTAAGCGTTCCATGGCCTAATTGTCTATTCGATTAATTTGGTTGTGTCTAGCGTATAAACGAGCCCCTCGGAATAAAAGTCTCCTTCTTTCGTTCATTAATTGGTATATGCCGACCGTGTGTTTCCTTCTTCATTGGACCAGTGGGGAGTAGTGGCGATTGCCCAATTTCTCTGGCGCATACGCGCCGAGTGTTTTAGCGCACATAGGAACGACGAATGGTTGTTTCCCGTAGCCGTATACAACTTCGCTGTAAAATAAGCTGGAGTTCAGGGGAAGATGGAGTCTCGAAGAGATGATAAATCCTTGGACCGCGGGGTGTCGCCAACGTTTCGACCAGGGGACCTGTCCTCTTCAAGGCTGCGACAATTGGAGCCTTGAAGAAGGTAAGACAGCTCATCGAAACGTTGACGACACCCCGCGTTCTAAGGATTTTTCAGCGCTCTAAAATAAAAGTCACAAACGGAAGTGTGTCGATGCTCGCAACGACACTAACATGATTCTTTTGCTTAATGGTACATATGGGAGTGGGAGGACACAGGTTTAGGCTGACGTTCTCTTATACCATCACGCAGGTTTGGACTCTTCAACCCTGAGCCAAGACTGGATGCATAGCGAGGGCCTCAAAGAGCTCGTCTGAAAACACGACGATTCCGCCAGGCCGTACGAAGTGTCATCGGGTGTGCGACACGGACTGTGCCGACTAGCACGAAGCGTCGATGAAATGGAGTGATTGGACTGTTCGTCGCTTCTCACTAGTCAGTGAGTTTTAGGAATATAATAAAATAACTAGACACCTATTGAAAAATTGCACCTCTCTGCCTCATTGACTTACGCCTGGTTTCGTGTAAGTTCTCGTTCTGTTCTTTCGTCTTATGTGCCTAGAGAGAGGAGGGGGGCAAGGGCTTGCCAGGAATTGTTTCTGCTCTGTCGGGGGGGGGGGGGGGGGAGGGGTTCACCCGGATTTACTCAGACTCAGACTAACGGCTCGATCTAAGTCTGAGTGAGTCGACTCATGAGTGTTTGCCGATGTGATCTGTACTGTTACAACCAATATCAGACACAACGAACTAGTGTATGATCCTGATGCTACTTTGTTATTTCGATTGTACGTGTTTAAAAAATAATGTAGACGGCTTAAAGCACTACGTACTCTGCTGTGGGAGAGCAGCAAGCAATCCCACGGCCGGGCTAGGGAGGAGACTCGATGCGCGGACATGCACGGCCTGCGCTTCCCTCCCTAGAAAAAAGTTACAGGGTCTCTTACGCATTCACCTGAGACGGCTCGAAGGCGAAAGCCATCTTCTTTTTCTTCTCAATCGATGTATTGGTCCTGCCCCGCCATCCTCCAAAAGCTTTCTGCACCCAACGTGGTTTTGCACAGCCTCCGTGCTCGGCCTACCTATGACCAAGCCAAGATGTCATGTGATGATGTCATCATGTGACGTTGCGTCACAACGACGTCATGACAGCATAATGACGTCACAAATTTTGGCGATCTGTGACTTCACGATGACGTCATCACGTAATGATGATCTTTTGCATCACTCGTGTTGTCCCCGACGCCGCTGCACGCCGATGGTCAATTTTCGCGTTTGATGAGGCATGTAAGGCTTTCGCCTTAATAAATAGACACGCGCGTCTCCCCACTAGCCCGGCCGTGGCTGACCAAAAGGAGCTTTAGAAAGAATGGCTGGAGTGGAAATTATGCCTCAAGAGTGAAGCCGTACTCATCCTAACAAGCCGGCCGCAGCCGCCATTATGGTAGGGCATGATAAAATGTCTGCGCTGGAAAACGGAGCGTTTTCCTCCCACGCCCTAAAAGTTTATTACAGCAAATTTTTTACGTATCGGTACTGCTTAATGTGTGTCTTGGTGTTACTGGTTTGCCCAAAAAAACCTCAAAGTCTTGGTAAAATTTTATTGGAGATTAAGTTGTGAATAATCTGGATGCGTTAGTTTCCTCGGGAACAACGATCTGTTATTTTAGAATTAACCTAGGCTCTGCACCAACAGTGCGGAACAGCTTTATCTCTAAGCGGACACAACCCAAAAACAGCATGTTTCCGACATAAAGGGTGCTCAAGCGCTGGCTTCGCTTTTGCCGTTAACGCATTGCCAGAGCTTCCACTCCAGTATTTTAGATGCGAAGCAGCTTATGGCGGAGTTCAATCCGGTGGTGGTGTGCGGTGTGACCACCCTTACTGCGCATGCGCAAACCCTCTCTCTCACTCTCCTCCTTTACGCAAGTGTTCGGTCGCCTTCTCTCTCCTCTCCCGTGCTGCAGCCGCGGTGCAGCCTCTCCCCGCACGTGATGCGCCCGCGCATGCGCGTCATCTCCCCCTCTCTCTCCTCTCCTACGCTCCCTCACTCTCGCGCGCCTCATTCTCTCCTGCGACGAGTAGGCAGCAGCGACGCCTCCGGCGTCTTGACGTGGCACGAGCAAACGTTGGCACGAGCGGCCGATGGCCGCTTCTGTTACCAATGACATGGACTGCAGAGAGGCAGACGCACATGATCTTGCGACTTTGCAGGAGCCGAATACAGAAAAAAAAATTACACCATCTCCCGCTCATGCTAACCATCTCCCCGCTGCTTCGCATCCACACATTCTTCTCTTTAGCGGGAGATGGTGTAATGTTTTAACACGAAAGTGTTTTATGCCGGGGTCCACCAAGTACATCCGTCACGGATATGACGTTGATAAAATGGACGCCAACGGGTGAGAAAGAAAAAAAACCAAGAAAAAGATACCCCGCTGGGAATCGAACCCACGACGTTGCGGCCGCGACGGCAAGCGCCCGACGCTCTACCGACTAAGCCAACTCCGGAGATGCTGGGCATGGCGCGAACGCGCGTTATATCTTTCACACCTTCTCTTTCGCGGCGGGCGGAGCGGGGCGGTGCCGCCGTCTGTGAGAGGTGAAAAGAAGTAATGCTTCACGATCGACACTTACTAGCGCTTACTCCGAGATTGCACGTGATATCGGAGGTCATGGTTAAAGCGTCTCGATACCAGAGAGGTAGACTGGCCACGCTGGCGTCGCCGAGGCACCCTTGACGCAGTTACGTTCTTTGCCTTTGGATTCGTGTTAGCGTGCGTCGGCTCATCGGAGTAGTGCAGCTTCCACGTGCACGAACGGGATTTCTCTGCCGCCGACTGCTTCAATTGCGAGAGCACCGACTAACAAAACTGCTGCAATATGCGTTGCAGAAAGGACGCGATTTCGACGGGCGAATGTCGTGCCTTGGTGAAGCGAGAGCAGCGCATGCGAGACAGAGGCCAGCGGGACGCACGCGTTTGCGGCTCAGGCTACGAACCTCTACCTCCCGCGTTGCTGAAGTGCAGTGTGTGTTATGTATGCATGAGCACAGGCGTCGGCTACCCATTACTAGAAAGCGCACACCGTGCCGTTTCTCTCCTTAATAGACGACGCTTTGAAGAAGTGCATACCGGGTACCAATGTTGATTATGAACTTGTTGATATCATCCTTACGCGCGATTCACGATTCGCTGTGTCCAAATATATGTTCACACCGTCAGCTACCACGATGGTTTAATCATGATCATGGGCGTTAGTCGTCGCGATAGAGACATGATGTCAACATGGGTGCATCCACGTCAAACGGTGCTATAGCTGCCAAACACGAATAGACATTGTACAAGCTCTCATATATCATAAGCACTACTTCTGTGAAGACACGTTTCACTTTCGTGTTATACCGATTCCTATGACGGAGGGATCAGCCATGTTTTTTTTGTAAGACCTCCTGGGCAGACCCTAATAGATAATAACAAGCTGTTTGGAACAAAAGGTGAAGGATTCAGAGTTTTTTACGCACTCGACTATGCGAGAGGGGTAGGCTGTCCCTGATTCTGGGGCCGCGTTCTTACGAAAGATGACACCCACTGATCTATTCGAATCTTCTCCCGAGAAGCCAGAGATAGCGGCTGATAAGTTCGGTCACTTCTTCGCACGTTTTCCTAAGAATGCGTGTGCTCGTAAACGAACTTGCTCTCTTAAACAATCGGTTCCAGCGTCTGCTTATTTGCCCGCGTTGTCGAAGGAAGATCTCAAGAGACAACACACGGGGTGCCTTATTCATCCACCTAAAACGACTCGAAGGCGTACGCCATCTTCTTTTTCTTCTCAGTCGATGTACTGATCCTGCCCCGCTACCCTCCGAAAGCTTTCTTCACCTCACCTGGTTTTGCATTGCCTCCGTGATCGGCTTGGTTTTGGCCAAGCTACGATGTCAGCTGATGACGTCATCATGTGCCGTTTCGTGACGTCATGATGACATCACAAATTTTGGCAATATGTGATGTCATCACGTGATGGTGATTTTTTGCATCACTCGTGTTGTCCCCGACGCCGCGGGACGCCGGCGGTCAGTATTCGCGTTTGACAAGGCATCTAAGGCCATCGCCTTAAAAAAAATTATATTCGACGATTTAGAGCCCAATATACTCTGCTACGCGAGAGCTGCAAGCTCTCCCCATGATAAACATTGCTTTCTCAATTTCGTTAACGATGAGCACCTACAAGCGCTGTAGTTGACCTTAATTACCATATATGCATACGTTTGTGTCCCTGGTTTTGCGACTCAAATGTGAACGTCCCGGCAAATTTCGACAGAGATTTGACAGCAGTGCTGAGCCAAACGATGTACTTTTAGGCAGACGCGAAGAACATTTATTTTCTAGTACGCCTACGCACATTATATTGCAGGCCCCGCACAGCCTACAGGGACGAATGTCCATGGCGCGGGGCCACACCAACCATGTACCACATTACGTGGAAGGGCACGCTACACGACCTAGAACACCACAACATGAACACCGCGAGCGAGCAATGGGAGGCACTCCTGTCCAGCTCGGCTCTCGACGATCAGATCTGGCTGGTCCAGAGGGCAGTGAGGTTTTCAAGAGCCAGGGGAGCTCTGGACCAGGGGCCCCGACCATCAGCAAAGCCCCTTCGGGCCAATCCACAAGGGCTCTGCGCGTTTTTGCATAAAGTTTGTCATCATCATCTAGCAGGCTCTGACACTCAGGCTACTTTAGGTCGGGGCGTACACGTACACTAACCCCGCGCTATTGCGCAGGATTTATCCAGAAATACAGTTAACTAATGCGTGTTCATTATGCGCGGATATCGCGAATCGAGAACATACGCTCTAGCGGTGCCCCGCGTTACGCGACGGCGAAGTCATCACGCCGTCAAAATGGGAAGCTGCTATTACCAGCTCCGGACTCGAAGAACAGCTGTGGGCAGTCCAACGGGCCCGCGACGCAGCAGAGAGACTTGGTCTTTCTGTTCCGACGTGTGAGCGGCCCGCAACATGCTATAGGGTGTGTTCTGAGGGACCAAAATAAATTTTCTTCATCCATTCATCCATCCATCCATCCATCCATCCATCCATCCATCCATCCATCCATCCATCCATCCATCCATCCATCCATCCATCCATCCATTCATCCATCATCTAGCATGCTTCATGATATTTTTATCAGCCAAATAGAAATTACTTAGGCTTTCAGCAGAAACCAGCAGTCACGTTTTTGTTACAGTGGTGAAGGGCAGGAATACCGCGGCTCTATGCGTGAGGCGTACAGCTTTTACTTAGCTTGACGAAGCCGGCCGCCGCCACTTCACCACATGAATCGATTAATGACATAAATGAGCCGGATTCACTAATGAACCGGATTGAGTTACCACGGACAGGCTGGTCGACGTTTCTATACGTGGATCTATCCTTGTCATGCTTGACAGGATTAGTCGTTGACTTTATTTAATTTGATTTATTGATTTACATTTACACACACGTACAACATAGTGGTAAATGGAGGTGGATGTGGGAAAAAAACCGCACAAACGCGGCCTGACGTCACGTGACCACACGTCACGTCGTCTCGCTGTCGTTACTTGTCATCTGCAAAAGAAGAAACGTCGTACGTAGTTACACACCCCATTGGTCGGACAATCAAGTGGTCGATGCAAACTGCTGGGACGTAGCGAAAAAAAAAAAAAGCTGTACGCGTTTAAAATATTAGGCGTAGCATTATAAGGACTGCCAACTGGCCAGAACATGTCAGTACACTGGTGGAAGTGGAAAGAGTGAATTATAGTGACAGAATCGAGCATTATTTTCGCGTTTTTAATATAACTGATATTTTTAAACGACGTTTGAAAGTCACGAAAACCGGCACGTCGCGTCGGCAGCCCGACTGCCCGAAGGAGTCTTTCGGATTGCTGTACGTAGTCCGCTACTGTTTCGGCGCTCAGAAATTCGTGCTTAAAGTTACACTCTCTATATTGTCACGCATCCCCGCTTAATTATGCTTATTATGAATTAAAAGGTGTTGACTCTTAGAAGCGGCGCTGCCTTCGCGGCAACTAGTGGAATGATGCGCGCGGCGTGCACGCATGCGCTGCGGACCTCAGCGCACGAATACGAACCGCTCTCGCGCTCACACCTGAACTGTTTGCCAAGTGTGTTGCGTTTGCGACTATGTCAGCCCTAGAGACCGAAACATTGTGATAAAATAAACTTAGGACGCTTGAGCTTCGCCTTCAAGAGTACAATGCAATAGCATAATCGGGCCCCATTCGCATCGTCTTGTCTATCGCTAGTTTGGCTTCGCTTGCCGGTGGACACTTCAACCGCGCCGTAAGGAAAGGAACGTCTGTGGGCGCAACATTGCCCGTTTGAAACTACCCTACAATGCCTATTGCAAGCACATTTGCGAAGTGACCACTACGCCAACATTCTTCTTTTTGCGAAATGGCATCCGCTCGCTCCTGTCTTCCGTAGATTTGTGTCTGACTCCGGACGTTGGCGTTTCGCTGTCTCTTCGCTGGCTCGGACAGACGAATAAGCCCTTCGGCGACGCTGGCGTTCACGGGCAAGCGCGCGCTGGCGTTCCAAACGTGCTGCCTGCTCTGCTTACTGTGTATCAAACGTGGGACCTGCGTAAAGCCAACGCGAATTGTAAAGTGTGGGATTGGGCTAGTTGGTATTCCATTATTAAACTGCTCAGCGCTAAAATTTTACACGGTACACATACAAACGACGCTTGTCCTCGTCGTTGTATACAAATGCGCTTGTCCTCGTCGTTTGTATGTGTACCGTGTAAAATTTTTGCGCTGAGCAGTTTAATAGCGAAACGTAAGACGACGACAGAATGGTCCCTCAAACTGCTCGGCGATTAAAAGTAAGGAACAAAGCGACACTTGTAGCGCATTATGACAGACACGGACGAAGAAAGTGAAGGTAGGATGGTGCGCTTACTTCAAACAGACTGTTTAATGAGCCAAAGTGGCACATATGCGTTGATCAATTGCGACGTAAATGTGCCACTTTGGCTGGACCAGTTGGCCCAGCCTGTAGCCTCACCCACTGAGGCTACAGGCTGGGCCAACAAAGCAAAAAAAGAAAAAAAGACTTAGGGGAGGGAGCAGAATGCATAAAGCACATGAAATGATTCACATTGTCACGTGCAGAGCCACGCCACTGTGTTTTTGTTCGAAAAATTAGGGTAGTTTCGCACTAAGTGGTGCCAAGCCTGAAGGATGTGCGGAGCTGGGCAGCCTTCTTTGTTTCTCTTCGGTTTTCTCTTTATTTGTTTCCTCCTCTCTTTGTTCCTGTTTCTCTTTTTCCGTTTTTTTCTGTCTTTTTTTCTCTCTTTATTTCTATGTTTCTTCCTATTTCTTTTCCTTTCACTCTCTCTCTTTCTATTTCTCGCTTGCTTCCTCTCTCTCTTTTTTTTTATTCGTGGGTTTGCCTGCGTTACGCCAAGCGGACAACAGCATACGACAGCCGGGGCCCTTTAAGTGCTCCTCACTTAAAAAAAACGCCAGGCATGCGCTGGAACCGCAGCACAGTCACAGCGAAAGCTGGAAGAGCGGCGTTTCTAGAGCCCGTTGTAAGCTCTCTTGGGACTACTAATACAAGTAAACCAGCAAGGTACCTACTACGACATAAATCACAATTTTTGTGAAGTTAAGAAGCACCTACTAAGCCATTATTCGTCATTCTGCGGAGAAGCGAGGCACCAGATACACGTCTGTAAGGCATTATGTGGACTTTGTTGACGCGACGACTGATGACGATGAAGAATTATGGCTCAGCCCTTTGTAATGGGTTGGAAGATTTAAACGGCCCACCAGGTATGCAATTTGAATTGGGTGACGCCCGGTCGCTATTTCCCACTCCCGCCATGCTGTATAACATACGTTGACGTGGGAGAGAGGGGGGGGGGGGGGGGAAGAACTTTACTGAGACCCCGAGTGAATGGATCATGCGCTTATGGGCTTCCTTGGCAACCAATACAAGTGCACTTGCGAGGAACCCACTACGCTATAAATCATTGTAATTTTTGAGAAGTAGAGAAGCAGGCACTATGCCATTTTTCGTAATTCTACGGAGAGCCGTAGTACCTGCTAAACGAATGCAAGGCATTATGCGCACTTTGTTGATGCTGTGCCTGATGACGATGAAGAATTATGGCAGAGCCCTTTGTAATGGGTTGGAAGCATTCAACAACCTACTCGTTGCGCAATTCGCATTGTGTGATGCATGGTTACAGAATTCGCCTTGGGCGACGCTTTGTGCTTATTTTACTCTTCTACCAGGCGATATTGCATATTTTAATGTGGTTCCTTCCTGACATGAAGCCTGTATAGGACCTTTTTGCAAAGCAGTTTCAAGCACCGGCATGGCTCAGAGGTTGAATACTGGGCTCTCACGCAGAGGGCCCAGGTTCGAACCTCGTTCCTTCATGGAATTTTTTTCTTATTTCGCTTTTTTGTTATTTCGAGTGATAGTGGTTACGGACACCAGCGGCGTCGGCGGCGGACAACTATGGCGCCAAAAACGGCCGCTGAAACGATCTCATAACAGCTTTCGCTGTAAAAAAAGCAAACGTATATGTAGCAGCTTCGCTCATTAAACATTCTGTTGGAAGTCAGCGCATTGTCCTAAGTTCACTTTCTTCGTCCGTGCCCTTCATAGTGCGCTGCAAGTTTCGTCATGTTTTTTACCAGCACCAAGCCCATTCTTACATCCTCTCAAAGTAAGAAAGTTGAGGTTACAGGATGTTCGATTCGTAATAACCGGGAATAACCACCCTTACAACCGGGTGTTTTGTTCCTTTGGGTGAACGTGAAATTCTCAGAAGTATATGCCAGCGCGACAGCTAAAAATGACCAATAGCTTTTATATATGCACGTATATTTAAATATTTATAAGCTATGTTCTCCTTAGCTAAATATATAAATGTTTTATGTTGAAATTATGCAGGCAAAGAAATGGGGCAACGCGTGTCGCCTAATGCGTAGGTCAGATAGCAGGTGGTCCGTTCTATAGTGACTGAATTGGTGCCAAGGGAAGGGCGTTCTCTTTATTTTTTCTTTTCACATGCGGCGCACTTTTCGAAATCCGAGCAGGCATCGCTCCCCCGACCTTGTACCTGTGGTAGCGTACAACGTGGTCGCCATGGAGTGAGTGAACGTGACTGCAGGGTACTTATTTATTTTTTTTTTTTAGGAATGAAATGTACACCCGGCGACAAAAGTTTACGGGACATGACCTCCACGCTTTTGAAACGTGAATTTTCTGCTTTGTTAGTATATCGACGCTTACAACATAATGGATTACTGTGTAGAGAGAGTCCGCGTCTGTGGTACTGTGGTTACGGTTCCCGCCTGCTGATCCGAAAGTCGCGGGTTCGATCCCTGCCGCGGCGGCCGAATTTCGATGGAGGCGAAGCGTTAGAAGCCGGTGTACTGTGCAATGTCAGTGCGCGTTAAAGGACACCAGATGGTCAAAATTACCGGAGCCTCATCAGCTGCAGCCTTGAAGAAGACAAGCCCGCTGGTCGAAACATTGGCTCCAATTGCTGCGAGAGAACACAGCTTTATTGCCAGAGACTGTGGGAGTCGACGTTATGCGAACGAGTCTGCCAAGAGCGGCTTGTACTTTTCGTCGGCGAAACTAAACCGTGCCGGGAGTCGCCGAGCGAGCGAGACCACTCCACAATCAGCGTTTTACGAACCTCCTGTCGCGTTTCATCCCCCGGCGTCACCCGTCGTCGCTCCGTGCTTACGCTGACGAGAGTGACAAGCTAAAGCGCCCCGCTCCTGGCATGAACGAAAGGAGGGGAACCGATCAAGGGCTCGCTTTCTTTGTTAGACGCAACGTAATGAAACCAAGAGACAATGAAGCGAGGAAAAGTATAGGGAACATTATTTGTAGTCATTTTTCTGTAGTGTAGTAATTATGCTATAAATGTAAAGACACTAAAGAACCAAACCTGCCGAAGGTTTTAAGTTTGGTCCCTACCGGCGGAAAGTTGTCTTTTCTTCAACTATAATTTCTTTACATTTATATCGTAATTGCTGCACTAATCGTAAACGCTACAACTAATGTCCCCTATATCTTCTTTGGCTTCATGCCTCCATCCCTATCCCATTCCTCTCTTTCTTACTTTTCTGTCTCCCCTTACCCCTTCTCCAGTCCAGGGTAGCAAACCAGATATGTTTTCTGGTTAACTCCCCGGCCTTTCCGCATTACATTTCTCTCTGTCTCTTGTCTGTTGGCTTCACTAGACTGCTATTGACATGCCATATCTCGGCACCGCTCTGCTTGACAGGAGATGTTTTTATATAAAAAAAGTGTGGCTACCTTATGAGAAGACGAGAGTCAAAGGACACCGTTGTGACCACTGCGGTAGCACGAAAGCGTAATCATGCAATTTATGCCATTCATGTCAAGACTTACACATCGAATGCATGTACTGCGATGACATAACATGGATGTCATTAGATGCCTACATCCCGTGCCATCTCATGGCATGGCATTAGCAGAGTGTGACGTTGGGCGAGTTGGTGCATAGCTTAATAAAATATTCGTGGCCCAAGTGACACAAGCGAGAAAACAAGGGAAGACAGGCGCCCTATCCTGTATTCTCTTGTTTTCTTGCTTGTTTCAGTTGCGCCACAAATATTTTATTAAAAAATGGCATGTCATGTTTATATGACTTAAGATGTTGTGTCGAGTGATGTCATTTATAGTTTGCAGCGCATGTCGTGTCTTGTGATGCATGAATGACTGAGATGCATGACTGTTATGGCATAGCATGTCATTTCTGCTATTTCATACATGTGTATATTCAAGTGCCATCACATTTCATGTCCTAAATTTTTGTGGTGCACGTATGTCATGACGCCATTCGTGAAAATGCATGTGTATATATGTCATGTGTATATATGTGCGTTTGTGACCGTATGTACTATTTGTGTGTATATGGTGTATATGTGATCATTGTATATACCATAATCACCCGACACCTGGAGTAGCAAGCCAGGCGACAAACCAGGCTAACCTCTCCGGGCATTTCATTAAAGAATCTTATCTCTCTCTCTCTGCGGACGTCATGAAATGCACGTCATTGATGTCATGACGGTATTCATATTGTGTCATGAATGCTTATTGCTGTAGGAGGTCTAATCCTGACGTGTACCGGTTTTTTCTGCGATTCTAGCCCGTCACCGATTTTAACGCGCCGGTAATTTTACATTCTAAAAATTGAAGGAATAACTTCAAGTCAATTTCGTTTTTGAGCGCGATTGTAACGTGCGCACACATTTTATAGTTACATTTAGCTAAAATAAATGCGTGTTAGAATCGTGCAAACACTGTAGCTCATAATACATGCTGCGTGGACATCATGATTTTCATGTCATGCATAACATGTTATTCACGGCCCATTTTTTTGTGGCTTGGTTAAAAAAACGGCTATGTCGACATGCTTCGACGCATGCAATCATTTCATGGCGTGCTTGTCGTGTCATTTTAGGCTATGAATGTATGTAATTCATATCGAGTCAAAGATGCGACCGCAGTGACATAATGCCATTTCGCCATTCATTACATGACATACATGCCATGTCAATAATTTCTTAACCCGTCTTTCATGTTGCTCTTAAATGCACACTTTGCCGTGTACATTTTGGTAATGTATCGAGTTGTCGGGTGCGAATATTCGAAGTTTCAAGTCCGAGACAATAATTTTTGTTATTTGAAGCATATTCGATTTGAATAATGCATATTCGGATTTTCTGAATATTCGGATGCGGAGTATTCTTCCACGGCCGAATATTCGGCTAAAGAGGCGGATATTCGGACAAATCCGCATATTCGAACAAGTGACGACTTACGAATGCTGTGCATTGTTATTTTTAAAGTAAAACATCCCTAACACGTGCCCCTTAATTTACATTGTACTTCGCGGTTACTGCATACTTCCGTTCAATGCATACTTATCGAGCTCTCACGCTAATTGGCTATGCTTTACGGTAATCGCGCATGACCTTCGTGCTCCGTTTCAGCCTGTCCGGCACGCCCAGGTGACAGGGACGGTTACTTTTTCACTAATCTTTATTCCCGAGGTCTGGCTTTCATAAAGCATATTCTGTAGTACTTTGGCGTTGTATAAGCAGATACCACGAAATAAACGTAAAAAAATTTACTTAAACATCTTTTGGACGCTTCAAAAAAGAAGTGTCAATGTGCGAGCGTCACACTGCATAAGGGAAATGGTCTTTTTCACTTTCAGACGTGCTGTTGGAGTACTTGAGTGCTCGCCTTGTGAACATGTCAAGCAGTTAATTCTTCTGCATGATAATGTGTAATGAATGTATTACAAAAACTACCTTATACAGAAAACACTTCTTTAATGATTACCTCAGAGATGTTAGCAAGGTTCATCGCCTGGTTTGCTGCTTCGGGTGTCGGGTGTCGACTATGGTGTATACAGTGATCACATGTACTACACACAAATAACACGTGCAGTCACGTACACAGATATACACAGAAGAGTTAAGCTCTCGTATGTGCACAACATGTAACACTCGGGAAGACTTAAAACACGTGTTATGTGACTGTTCCCGTTATGACGCAGAGCGAAAAATTATGCAGGCATCACTTCATCTGCAACGTGGCTTGAGCTTGGAGCTGCGGCACCTTCTCGGTTCGTGGCAAAGCAGCGCCTGGGTGATGAGCAATACAAAAGCACTGTTGGTGGTTTTGAGGACTACACACCGAACGTATCTTCAATGTGCTGCAGCCTAATTAGATGCAGTTTTGATATTTTGTTTTAAAAAGTAAGTATGAAAGGTATTGTTCTCGTTCTGCAACTTTTTGACGATGCACACGTGGTTAGGTGGAGCGCGAAATTAAGAAATTCGTGGGCGGTAAATCGAGTGCGCTGGTGCAGGAGGGGCTGGGTAGGAGATCATTGGGAGATTCCATCGTCCTGCAGTGGACATAGGATAGGCTGATGACGATGTTAATGACGTATTTGATGTTGGATTCGATATTTGAAGGTAGTTTTTTGCATGATTCGTATCCGATTCGTATTCGAAAATTTGAACATTCTAGAACCTAATATCGATCAATGCAACAAAACGACCGCCATGACTAGCATGCATGGCCATGGAACACATGACATGCATATCACGCTATTTATGTGACAACCTCTCATTCATATGTGTCATACGGTCACGCAATTTCATGCAAATTATGATATGCACAAACCTAATGAAACGACCACTTTACCACGAAGACGCAGGATATAATAGCAATTGTTGGGGTTTAACGTCCCAGAACCCGCGATATGATCATGAGAGACGCCGTAGTGGAGAGCTCCGGAAATTCCGACCCCCTGGAGTTCTTTAACGTGCACCTAAATCTAAACACACGGGCCTCTAGCATTTTGCCTTCATCGAAAAGCGACTGCCGTGGCCGGTCATTCGAACCCGAGACCTTCGTGTCAGCAGCCAAGTGCCATAACCCATGGACCACCGCGGCGGGTAAGGTAGACGACAATCCGACAATTGATATCCCTCGTACATGGACCAATCGAGAGCTTATTTTCTCATGACGTCACACGAATAGGCTGCTGGCGTAACGAATTGTTCCCGAAAGACGAGAATCGCTAGGGGAGAATAACGCGCTCGATCTTTGTATATTTAGAGGCTGCTTAGGGGACCTTTAACATTATAGTAGGGATGCGGCAGAGATTGTCGCATTGCTGACCCTTATAAATGATCGTGTTTTCACGGTCGATCGCGTCTCTCGCGAAGCGAGCCGCGATGTCCATGAATCTGAAACACCCTCCACGAAGAACCATACGTAACAAAACAAAAGGCTTTTCTTCCCTTTTGACCGCCATAGTCTTTAGACGGGACGTCAGAAACGAATAAGCAGCCTTCCGTTGTTTACTCCGAACGCCCCGAGTGTAGCGGCCTCATGAAGGCGCCATAGATCTGAAAGGTACCCGCACCGGCCGTCTGTCATAGCCTGCGGAGATCGGGGCACGCCCAAGGTCCCAATGCACGCGGCACTACATTTCTGCCTGCCAGCCACCTACCTACTTATGCCCGTGAGCACTCATCGAGCACATTCCTTTCGCCGTTGTCTGTGTGTTTCTCAGTAGGAAACAAAAACGCCTCGGAGCATTCTCTTGACCAGCGCTTGTTCCTTAGAACAAAGCACACATATACACACAGTTGGGGAGCAAAATATCACGCGGGGCCAAAAATGCCTCGTTTTCTCGGTCGCAAGTGCCCGATCGGCATCAGCGGGACAAAAAATAAAAGCGGTGGCTTGTGGACCAATTAGCCCAGGCAAATGTAAGGAAAACAAAAGGCGAAGTATGAACAACAAGCTCGTGAGCCTGGAGGGGGGGTCGGTTCGAGCTGAAACAAGTAACTCCTGTCTTCGGGATTGAAAGCCATGATTGCTGACCGATACGGCCGCTGTCATATAGGTCCAACACCAACACCACGCCTTTGCCTATTATATTGTCGCCTTGCTCTCTATCTCTCCCCCTCTTTTGTCTTGTGGTGTGGTAATTTTTTTTTCTCGGACACGTGATTGTTTGTGGGTCCCCTATATAAGCGGGTGTCCGTGCCCACGGAAAGTCACAGTTTCCGTAGCGAGACAGCCAAAAACCACCCAGTTTTCATCATGAACGCTCTTGTAAGTCCAACTCTTCGAGTGCGCCCTCCGTGGTTGTTTCTGTTGTGGACGAGGTTTTATGAGGAGCTGAGTCGTAGAACAGTGCCCAGCAACGAGATGTGGAAATTTGACCTAGATTGTAGTTCATCGCGTCTTTGCCTAACGCTCGCCGCAGTACAGGCGAATTAGATTGTGCAGTTTAGACGGTAACGACGGCTTGACGATGTCGAGGGCAAATCTTAGATTGCAGAAGCGTTACATAGAGTCGGCTTCTGGAACGAAGCGGGTCTTTGGAAGGAACGGGATGACTTAGCCAAAGTGTTGATATGAGATTAAGTTTACTTGCGCTTATGGGATTTAACGAGGAGTCCAGTGTGATTAAGTACAATGTGGTAAGCCTTCCGCTTTCTGTTTCAGTTCGCCGCCGCCCTTCTGGGCTTTGTCGCCGTCGCCACCGCTTACCCCCACAAGTTCGGATTCGGCGGATACGGCTACGGTGGCCACGGCTATGGCTACGGCCTTGGCCACGGCTACGGCCTCGGATATGGCTATGGCGGCCACGGATACGGTCACGGCGTTGCCGTCGCCGCCCCCGTTGTGAAGGCCCTCGGCCACTACAGGAGCGCCTCCTACGGCAGCCACATTAACCACGGCGTCAGCTACTCTGCCCGCGGATACGGCGGATACGGTTACGGCCACGGCGGATATGGCGGATACGGTTACGGACACGGCGGATACGGCTACGGCGTCGTCGCCGCTGCCCCCGTTGCCGTCGCTGTCGGCCACGGTTACGGACACGGCTACGGTCTCGGCTACGGTCACGGCTACGGCCATGGCTACGGCTACCACGGCTAAACCCAGATTGTGAGCATCTGTGTTGCCGCCTCTAGGCATCAATGCACCAGTGAGTGTCTTCTCTTACCTACTTTCCTTCCTACTTGTCGAATACTCTCCTAAAGGCAAACGGGGCTGATCAATTCAATAGCAAGGACCGCATAATGCCTTAAGTCGCAGTGCGCAATTCACAGATTCTTCGCCGACCTGTGTGCTGGAAATCCTGACTGCAAGGGCTCATCTTGCCCGGAGTGGCTTCACGAAAACAGTTTCATAGAATACACACGTATCTAAGGCAGCGCCAATTTTGCAGGTCATACCTCGACTTGGGCGAGTTGATACGTACTCGGACGAATGCAGCGCGACTTAGACGAAGACAGGAGACACTGAAAGAAACTACGACACAGATAGACACAGTCGACGCTCGTCTGTGCCTATCTGTGTCTACTGTCGTCGTTTAAGTCACGTTGCATCTGCAGGTCAGCCTTGTTTGCCTACACACCTAAGTATTTAGATAACGCAGAAAGAACTTGATACGTAAGGAACGAAAGAAGAGCTTGTTTCATAGCTAGGATGTCCACCCGGCAGACCGGACGTCTTTAGGTAGAGCGTTAGGATTTGTCAAGCAGGTTTTACTTCGCTAAAGACAACGTGCTACGTGACGCCATATGGCAAGAAGGATGTTTCACATTCGCCGTCATGGCTTATGGTGGCGCTGGTTAATATTCCCAGGGGGACGTACACAGGAATTACCAAAAGTGTGGGTGGGAGAACGACAGCCACTGTAAATGAGTTGTAGAGCATCGCAAGCATAATGCGAATGTTGTGGGTTTTCTTTTTGTCGACTTTATTTCACTTCCCTTTTTTGTAGTATTTACTAGACTTCAATTAACAACTACATGTAATACTCAATATGACTTTTTCGGCTACATTATATGCTAGCTCATTATAGGTACCTAGAGCACCGAAGCCCGAAACGAACAGGTCGAAGAATGCCTTGAGAATACGAGTTCAGGGCACGTTACAGTGGCATTTCTTATGGCACGACTCCATGAGAGCTGTGGACACCTAAGAACCTCCGCAAACAAAAGCCATTTAAGATAACACAAAGAAAATACAGGTGAGACAGGCGAGAAACAATTGAAAACGGAAAGAAAGCATGTGCAAGAACAACAGACGAACAGGCCAATCAGAACAATTCAATGATCAGAGCGCAGGACGTGTACAGGTCTGTACATACAAACGCTCGCAAGACCATGCAAAAGGTACCAATTGAAGCTAACCATGCTATTTCGGGAATTCATTCTTATGACGGCTGTCTTTTGCGAGAAAGTAGGAAAAATCACGAACGAAATCGCTTCGATGATTTCTACGGCCCCAAAATTATTCTTTGCTTAATGCTGCATGGGGGAGTGTGAGGGTTCAGGCTGACGTTCTCATTTGCCCCCACGCAGGTTCGGACCCTGAGCCAGGACTGGCCACTTCGCGAGGGCCTCGGACGCTCGTCTGAAACAAACACACGACGACGGCGTCAGGCTGCACGAAATGTCCTTGGGTGCGCGGCGCAGACATGTACAGACTAGCAGGGAGCGTTGTTGAACAACTGGAGTGATTGGGCTGTTCGTCGCTTCTCACTGGTCGATGAACTTTAGGATGATAAATAAAAAACGAGTCGGTATTTATTGAAAAATCGCAGCTGTCTTGCCTCGTTCACTTGCGCTTGTTCTCGCGTTGACTTCCTCCTCATGTGCGTACCTCCGCAAGAGAACATACCTTAGCCTACACTACACTGCTTAATTTGGATAATATTCGCTGTTTATTTTAGATGCAGGCTATCCGATGTTACAAGACCAACAATGCCATTATGCAATCTCTATCCAACGATGAGCACGCGTATTTGTAGACAACAAACTCCAGAAGAATTTTTTATCGTTCATTAGCGGTTGCCCCGGCAGTCTATCCAGCTTAGTCTGAAGAGGTTACAGCGATTGGAGAGACTGCGGAAAAAGTGATGGAGGAAGAGTGACTGGAGCATTTGAGTGATACTTTTAACTAACACTACTATGGACTGAACACTATATGACCGCGTGACTTGTTGGGTCAAACGTTTCGGACTAAAACCTGTGTTGTTAGTGACGCTGTAATTGAGTTCTTCCGAATAACGTTAACCGCCTACCAAGAACGTTGAAAGTGCGCTGAAAATGTCTTTTTTTTTTTAAATTATGTAAGCGGTCGCGCTACAACTAATGTAAATACGTCGCGCCATGATTAAAGCGAGGTACCTTGCATTATCGAATAAACGTCAGCCGCCTCACAAGCCATGTCTTTCCTACTCAAATTCGCCGAAATTTAGGGGCTATGTAAGGTCTTCCAACCGCGATCCTCCTCCGGTGCGGTAGATCATGCAGCTATAGGATGCCTCGATGCGCACGCCCCCCCCCTCCCCCCCCGCCCCCCAAGCCACTATTTGAAGCGGGTGATGCCACCGCGCCGCCATTTCTTTGCTAGCGTCCCGCGCCTCTCAACGGCGCCATCGGAGAGCAGTGAGACGCGGTGAGCCTGAATATGGCAGCCACGCCTTAGTAGACGCCGCGGATGTCCTCACCCTAAAGCGGCGGAGAACACGCACATCAAGGTACTTCATGCAGTTAGGGTGCCGGCACGTTCTCCCTATCTACAGCTCTGCACAGGGTGGCGACAACCGCGTCTTGTGCCACAATGTTCGCCATTACGTCTCCCACTCCTTATAAAACGCAACGCCGGCATATTGGTTTACATGGAGTTTTTCCAACCATGTATATCACTTAGCTGTATATCACTTAGCATATAGCATACTCATGCATCTAACTGTAGCGTATATGTAACTTAGCTATATTTCGCGTAGCAATCGTTGATTTCTGACCTTGTTAGCTGAACTTATTAGTGTTCAGAGCAGAAACTTATCAAGACGGGTACAAGAAGGAACACACATAAGCGCTGACTTTCAGCAGACTGTGGAACGTTAGTTAGCGTTTCTTTCTGTGCTAAACACTATGAATAAGACTATGATGTGGAATGTTTATGCATACGAATTACCAACTAGCCCACCTATCTCTCCTTCTGCAATGTTTCTGCATACCCGCGCTCATTGAGAGTTTCGAGACTCATGACTTGGACTGGCTGTTTTACACCAAATCATGTCACCGCCGTGACGGGATTCAGTGCATGCCAAATGTAAGCCAAATATAAACCGCCTATCACCGTTCTGGCACTGCATTCACCACTGTCGCTGCGCAACTGAGGCGAGCTGAGTACTCACGCCACAGTGGCACCCTATTAACAAAGTATAACCTTTCCAGAATCGGCATCAC
The DNA here is from genome assembly GCF_013339695.2 of Rhipicephalus sanguineus. Taxonomy (NCBI): domain Eukaryota; kingdom Metazoa; phylum Arthropoda; class Arachnida; order Ixodida; family Ixodidae; genus Rhipicephalus; species Rhipicephalus sanguineus. The sequence goes on from NC_051182.1 coordinate 141,705,875, forward strand.
ATCCATCTCAATTTTATTCATGTCAAAACGCATCGCCCGACAGTTACGGAACTGTTCAATCTGCGGACTCGTGTCTATGTCTCTCTTTACAACTGCTTTTGGCCGTTTGCCATGTCTTACTACATGTACGCTGGTTGCTGGTTGCACTGAATGCTAAGCAACTTTGCGCTTGATCAGTGCTTTTGAGCAAGGCCACCGTGGATATTAGCGTAGTCGGGGGAGTTTAAACCTTCGCGAAATTTCTCAATTTTGCATGTGTATATACACACGTACGCATGGAAACACATACACGAATATGCATAAAGGGTAGCTGAAACTCACTCCGGAAACATTTCTGGCTATGCCCTTGACCAGGAAGCTTACAGAACGACGAGAAGTCGAGCTGGACTGCAAAAAAAACTTTATTTGTGTCCTGAGCTGTTTGGTAGGAATTAATCATCCTTATCAACTAGGATTCATCGATTTGCTTGCAGGGAGAATGATTGAAACACCCAATGTGTTAACACTCGTCTAGACCCGCATGTGGGTCTGTTCATGGGTGACGCTGCGATTCCCGAACATGCGCAGACATGCTTTTTATGCCCGCCTTTCTTTTCCATCACGGTGGGCCCCATCTGTTGATAATCGGCGTTTGCGTATGGCGCTTCTTATCCCTTGCTTCCATTTCTGCAAATCTTGCCTTCTTTGATGCCTGATCCGCACGAGGGAGGGCTGGTGAAGTAACTACAGGACGGTGTTTTGTTACGATCAGTTTTGTTGTCTGATGTTTCCATCTTTCGTTATTGGTTCGAGAATGGCACCGTGCTCTCGTTCTTGAGCGTACTGTAAAATAATAATAAAATGGATCTTTACAAAATACGAGCCCTTCGACGTCATTTTGAAGCGATCCAGCGTATTTTCTGCTCGTATCTTACTTTCCATCTCGTCGAGTGGCCTGTATCAGCTCGGCATCGGTGGTCCAGTGAACAATCAAGATATAAAAACTATCAATCGACGCGGATCATTACGAAATACTGCATTATATGTATAGAACCCGCGTTTTCAAACTTTATTATTTTTTTTATCAGACTTCGCATCTATTGCCGAAGTCTCATAGCGATGAATGAAAAGAATAAAAAGGAGTAGAAATGGCGATATATATTTTTTCAGTACTGCCACTCTCAGCTGAGAGCATAGCAGATAAATGGGCAAAACAAAATGATACAGCGTGTTACAGGTGTTACTGGGTCATTAACAGGTGTTACAGGTGCTAATGGGTCATAGTTACGAAACTGTGATGACGCCTTTGTTCCTGCCAGTAACGACTTCCGCGACATGGAAATTAGCGAAAGCATCGTCCTGAAATGTGTGCCTTTGTTGAGCAAGTAATTAAGGCTGTCGCTGCTTTCAAATAGACCCTCTCTATCAGCGTGTATTGCTCAAACCGAAGATGCAACAAGATGATTTACTGCTATCTGCTGTTCTATATAACCTTTTTTGCCATCCGAACTGTGGGCACGCCAACCGGGCACGTTCTTGGTTAACATCCCTGCCTATTCTTTTTCGTTTTTTTTTCTATATTATCTGTTTCTACCAACCGATATTCTTAGGTGAAAATGCTGGACGCCCGTGTACTTAGACTTATGACTTAAGAAAACTTCTTGTTTGGCGAGTTGATATCTGTTCATGTTAAAACTGCTTTAAGCTCGAAACACACACATCACGAGAGACGCTCCGTCCCGTCGTGTTCTCTTGTGGCGTTTGTGTGTGGTGTTTTTTTTTTTGTAAGCATTTTTTGATATAGGTGCACATTAAGAACCCCGGGTGGTCGAAATTTCCGAAGCCCTCCATTACGGCGTCTCATAATCATACCGTGGTTTTGGCACGTAAAACCTCAGCAATTATCATTATACGATAATCTTACTCACAACGTTAGCGCCTCGATATCGTTCACAACTGCATTAATCAAAGTAAACAATGGCGCAGGTGAAAGAACCGTTGTCTTGTCTCCTAGCCCGAACGTTATTGCCATGTCATAGTTTGCAACTTCCTTCCTCAAGAACAATGCTACAGCAAGTGTAACTACCGTTATCTCATCTCAAATTCTGAACGCCAGTGCCGCAGAATCTTTCGCAACTGGATTCTTCAAAGCCTGTGATGGAGGAGGACTAACTGCCGCTATCTTATCTCCTGGCGAGAACGCTGCAAATCCTCGACATCATTCACAAATGGAACAAATATGAACTTATCCGTAGCCCTACTCCAGTTCCCCAATAAGTTCTGAGAAATCGAGGAGCGCGTGGCTTAGAAAAGGCGTGGCATGGCGCGTGTCCCTTAAATACAATTGTGTCGATGGCTGGCCGTCGCCGCAACTTAAGGCGTGCAGCCGCTGCAATGGCCTTGCAAAGTTGTCGGATTATGCTCTCGCCGTATCCGCTGAGCGGGACACGCGCGACGGCCTTGCCGATCTGTATAGCACATTTGGGAGCGGCCGCGATGCCAATCGTGACTCTATCCCGGCCGTCGCTGTTTCCTGGAGTAATTAATCACCGCCAGGTGCGCATGCGCGTCACACATGGTCTACCGGTATTAGGCCATGTGCGTCAGGACATCGCGGAAACATAAACATCCCGCGACACAGTATCGTGACGTGGGATAGTCGACTTCGTTTTGTCGACTTTATTGCTGTTGCTATTTTATCTTTATGTTCACATTTATGCGTGTCTGTGTGTCGTCGCTCAGTACCGCCCAGGCATTGCGGTGTAATAAACAGGTAAATTAGATAGGTCCCTGGAGTGTCAGTGATCACTTGGGAGCGGACACATGACGGGGCACTCTTTGGGAAGGACATAGCCGAGGATCACTTGGCCCCGTTTGCATATATATATATATATATATGCAAACGGGGCCAAGTATATATATATATATATATATATATATATATATATATATATATATATATATATATATATATATATATATATATATATATATATATATATATATATAGAGAGAGAGAGAGAGAGAGAGAGAGAGAGAGAAAGAGAGACCACAAGAGATCCTGTCAAGACGTTGCCATCAGTACATGCGTTTATGCGTTTTTCGACGGTTTCCCAGCATTCAGTGCGAAAACATTTTGTTGCTTTCGGACCTGAATCACCTGCGAGATAAGCACATACGTCCGTACGTACGTACGTACATACATACATACATACATACCAGTGGCGTAGCCAGGAATTTTGTTCGGGGGGGGCTCACGTTGCAGCGCAACCTCCTCATTGAATTTTTAGAACGACTAAGTATATGAATAACATTTATTTATTTATTTATTTATTTATTTATTTATTTATTTATTTATTTATTTATTTATTTATTATATCCTCAAAGGTCCCATATGTGACTTTACATGAAGGGTGGGCGTCATAAAATGGCGGTATCGATGAAGGTGTATGTTAGGATGTGGTTGAGTCTGCTTCCTGGATGGCATTTTTGAAGCGCGCAAAATCGCGGATGACTGCTGCTTCGTTCGGAAGGTCATTCCAGTCTCGGGTGGTGCGCAAAAAGAAGGGCTGCTGAAATGAGGTGGTGTGGGCACATGGCGGAATCACAGCATTTGGATGACTTGTGCGATGACCTCGATGGACCGGCTGGATGAGGTGGTTGTCACGCGGGGTTGAATAAAAGAACCTGTGAAAAAGGCAGAGACGTGCAATACGACGACGAAGAGCGAGGGTAGAAAGATTGAACTGGGATTTGAGGGCGGAGACGCTCGAGTAGCGGGAATAATCTGAAACAATGAATCTGGTTGCTCGGTTCTGTACTGACTCAAGTATTTCGATATGATTAGTTTGGTGGGGGTCAAAGACAGCAGCTGCATACTCAAGTTTTGGTCTGACAATGGTGTTATAAGCGAGTAGTTTAACGGAAGGTGATGCCATGGAAATGTTACGGCGTATGTACCCGAGAGCGCGGTTATCGGAGTGAATTATGTGATTTATATGGTCGCCCCAAGATAGGTTACTCGAAAGATGGACACGCAGGTATTTAATCGAGTCAGTAGCAGCTATATGACAGTTGTTGATTGTGTAAGTAGCCGGCGTGTGGTTTCGGCGACGATGGAAAGAAATTAGTAATGTTTTTTTCGCATTAAGGGACATCAACCAGGAGGTACACCACTGCTGAATGCGTGAGAGGTCATGCTGTAGAGAGGAGACATCGGTGGGGTTATTTATAGGGCGGTAGAGGACACAATCATCAGCAAAAAGGCGTATGTTAGATTCAACGGAAAGCGGAATATCGTTAATGTATATTAGGAATAAAAGAGGCCCTAGGACGATACCCTGCGGCACGCTGGACAAGACATGCGAGAGGTCGGAGGAGTGATCATTAACATGCACGAATTGTTTACGGTTTGTTAGGAATGCTTTAATCCAGTTAAAACATGCCGATGAAGGTTTAGACGCAAGGTTTTTTGAAGGAGGCGGGAGTGGGGTACCTTATCGAAGGCTTTTTCAAAATCTAAGAACAGTGTGTCAATTGGGATGTTACGGTCCATATGAAGGTGAATGTCGTGCACGAATAATGTTAGTTTGGTCTCGCATGAGTGATCTTTACGAAAGCCATGTTGGTTTGGGTGAAAGAAGTTTACGAATGATAAAAATGTAGCAACATGAGAAAAGATGACGTGTTCCATGATCTTTGAACAAACACTAGTGAGCGAGATTGGTCGGTAGTAACCTGCAAATGAGCGGTCACCTTTCTTGAAGACCGGAAAGACCTTCCCAACTCTCCAGTCTAATGGGACTTCACCTGTGTCGGGTGACTGCTGAAAAATGATTGACAATATGGAACTGCATACGTGTTTAGCATTTTTCAGAATTTTGGCGTTTATGCCATCTATACCGCATGACGAAGAGTTCTTTAATTGGTAACAACTTTTACAATTCCCTCTGAATTGAATGCAATCTTTGGCATTGGCGGAAAAGCAAAATGCGGAAAATCAGGAAGTTCGTTGTTAGGTTCGTTAGTAAAGACGGCACAAAATGCAGAGTTGACGGATGGAACGTCGCAGCCGGCAACGGGGGATCCAGAAGTGTCACAAAGAGAGACTGTGGTTTTGTCGTCCGGTTTCATAATTTTCCAAAAGCGGCGTGGGTATGTACATGTATTACCATCTACATACATTGTCACTGGTATTGCCATTAATATGTATTACCAGTGACAATTTGTATTAGATGCTGCAAATCACTTCTTGAATGCTGCCCTCTGTTAAGAACGAGTAAGAAATGTGTTTTTTCGTAAAAATATTATGTTGGAATGCCCGCAAGATCTTTCCAGGAATAACTGTCTTCAATCGTTTCAATATTTTTGTGTGTGTGTGTAACAGGTACGGCAAATATCACGTAAACTTCGGAACTGCATCAGTTTTGAACTGAAGAAGCGTCTAATAAAAAAAAAAAAATGAAGTCCACAAAATAACCAGGACGAGATCAAATATTTTAATGTAGATTGTTTACGCAAAATGTTCATCTTTTTGCACAAATGATGCGGCTAGGGAAACGCAAGAATGGGAATGTACACCTCGAATACGGGCAAAATATAAGTCACCGGAAACAGTGCGCAGTATGCTTACGCAAAACTTCACAAATGTACATTTAAATATGCAATCAATAAAACGGAACTAAGCAATGATCACTATACATAATGGCCAACTGATATGTCCTTGGGCCAAGCTGCTGTCTCGGACGCACCATGTAAACAGAACTATAAAGGAAGAGCGCAGAAATAACGAAAGAAACTACTTCAAAACTGTTTTAAAAGTGCGAACCACTATTGTGCACTCAATTTAAAGGAAGGTTTCCGCTTCTGGTTCAAAAAGCAATGATGAACAAAAACGACAAATGAAAGTAACAAACAATGCTGTTAGTACGGCTTGAATTTGTTTGGTAACGCCGCGTATGCCGACCTCTCAGTGAACAAGGTGAAGCTGTCGATTGGCTGGTAATGTCCACCTGATGCCCGTATTCTTATGTTTATATTAGGTCACAGTGTTAACTGCTAAAAGGTACAAAATCCTCACGGCTTTAAAAGGTGGTGAACAATAATATTGCGTCAGAATTACGGGCTCATTGACCTGAACTCTGGAACAGTAGTGTCTTTTCCTTTCGTTTGCGCTGATTTTTGTCCTGCTCGGTATCAAAGGACAACGTTGACCCGGCGAGGAAGCTTAGCGAAGCGGTCAATGACTTCCGACACGCTGATGTCGACATTTCTGTGGGCGTACGGAAGTGCCTGGCCAACCATGCGTTCCTCAGACGTCGTGGAGCGTAAGTAGTTCTTAAGTAACCTCATGCTTGAAAACGTTCCCTCTGCGCTGGCAGTGGTCACTGGAAGGGTGACTAGAATCCGGAGTAGGTTGAACACATTCGCACAGAACCTGCTGTCGCAATGAGAGAGGGCATCGGTTCCTGTACCGGGCTCTGGTTTGCTGCTTTGTTCACCCACTTTGTCCACCATAGTCGCAGTTCTCCAAAACCAGCCCTCGTTTCGACGTCATGCGCAAAAACGGTCAGGAGATTTTCTGCTCCTTTCTCCCGATCATCTTGCATTGGTGGTATTGCGGATGATACAAATAATGAAAAGTCCTTTAGAAGTGTCCTGTGCTTTTCGAACCGTTGGTTTAACTGGGCTAGTACGTGGCTCATGAACGGAATGAACAGGGTTCTGCGAAAATATTCTTCCGCACTTTCGAATGCATTGCTCCCAAGGTTTTGCTTCCGGACACCGGCTCGACGGCTGGTGATCTTCACATTCAGTTTTTCTGCCAATGCCTGCATTTGTGCAAATATTTTTGAGAAAGAAACATTCCTGTTCTTGCGGTCACTTTCAGTTATCTGCTGTATCACTTCTATGTCGTCAATGGCAGCGCTCATGTCGATACTCCTCGTCTGCAGCTTCTTTGACAGTGGCAAAGTCAGTGCTAACACGTGTTCCGTCACATGCAGGCTTACAAGGAACGCTGGTGAAAAGAGCGCCAACATTAGACTGTTTGCCTGCATTCGACTTTCGCCATTTCCGTTAAACTTAATCTCCTCTAGTGCTGCGATGAACGGCTCAAAGAGGCTCACAAATGAAAGCACTGCATCGTGCTTCTCGGCCCAGCGCGTTTCGCATAGTCCCAAAAGGCGCTGCCTTGTAGGCTCAGGACAGCTCAAAGTTATCACTTTTCGCAAAACGTGTGAGCGGCTAGAAGATTTACGGAAAAAGGCTGACGTCGCCTTGAGAGTCCCAAAACAGTTTCGAATGTCTGTGATGGAGCATGCTGCACACACAACTAGATAAAGGGAGTGACACGCGCAGTGAGTACATAGAGTGCGGCTGGATATTTCTCACGGACAGCAGCTTGAACACCATTCGTTTTGTCGGCCATCGAACTTGCACCACTGTAGCCTTGACCACGGAGATGCTGCATGTTAATTCCCATTTCTATAAGGAACCTCATGATGGTGTCGGACAGGGCCCGGCCATTTGGTCGTGAATTGGCACAAAGCCTAAGAACACTTCTTCGATTCCGTTCGCATCCTTATTAAGGTACCTTGCACAAACAGTAAGCTGCTCGATACCCGCAACATCCGTCGTTTCATCAGCAAGTACGGAGAAGCAGCCTGCAGCGTTTACTTTTGCGACTAGGCTTTCCTTGATGATTGCAGCAGAGATTTCTATAATGTGGTTTTGTACATATAAACTAAAATATGAGGCCTTATTTGGGCAACTTTCCAAATGCTTTTTTTTATCTGTGTCGCCACAATCCGCGCGCATGCGAAGCAGCTCTTTGAAGTTGCCTGTATTTGTAGAGGAGGCTGTGCTTGAATCCATGGGACCACTGTCTCTATGTCCACGGAGAGTCACACCTTGCCACCCGCAAAAGAGAACTGTCTCAACAACAGGCTGTAACTTCCTTCGGATCTCTCTTATTTGAATTTGCCTGCCATGGTCCAGCTGATCAACAACACTGGGCACACATCCTGAGAAGGTTTGAAGAAAACTATCGGCTACCAGATGAGCGTCAGTGTGATATTTAGTGACTTCATGTGCACCGAAGACTTCGAGGGCGTTCTTCCACTTTTGAAATGGCTTGGATACGAGGGCCTTAGTGCGCGTCTCACTTCTGCTAAAAAGGACACACACTCGGCAAAACGCACCCTCTTGAAGCGCTGAGAAGCTAAGCCATCGGTACCTGTCCAGCCAAGCCACGTAAACATTCGTTTCTGCTTAAAATCGTTCATAGACTTAAACATATAGCATGGCGGAGGAATCCAAGGAGAAGCTAGCAGTTGATGTTTTGTGTCATCATCCACTTTTGAGCCATCTGTGTAGAGCCCGATATCAAACTTGCTTCTGCTAACATTTTGAGGGTCATAAAAAGATAAATAAATAAATAAATGATAATCAGGCTGAAGCCCAATAAATCCCACCACCCGGGTGACGCCGCTGGTTGGTGGTGTATGAGAGCACGAAAAATTTTGGGGGGGGCTGAAGCCCCATAAGCCCCCCCCCCTGGCTACGCCCCTGATACATACATACATACATACATACATACATACATACATACATACATGAATGCATGCACACAGACACACACACACATACCCCCGCCACGGTGGTCTAGTGTTATGGCGCTCGACTGCTGACCCGAAGGTCGCGGGATCGAATCCCGGCCGCGGCGGCTGCATTTTCGATGGAGGCGAAAATGTTTGAGGCCCGTGTACCTAGATTTAGGTGCACGTTAAGGAACCCCAGGTGGTCAAAATTTCCGGAGCCCTCCGCTACGGCGTCCCTCATAATCATATCATGGTTTTGGGACGTTAAACCCCAGATATTATTATTATTACATACATACATACATACATACATACATACATACATACATACATACATACATACATACATACATACATACATACATACATACATACATAATATGTATGTGTGTCACGATATCTTGCGCGAGCACGTGACGAGAAACTCATACTGTGTCGTGACCTCAGGGTACAGTAGGAACCGAAACTAATTTTTAAAAACATGATGTCATACATTTTTCACGGCGCACTCACGCTTACCAGCACTTGGGGTCTTGGCCTTGCACTTGACTCAAGAGAACGACAACTGAGAATTTTCGTGTCAGTATGGATGTAAAGGGGGTGCCGATGACCCAACACAGCATGGTGAAGTTCCTTTTAACGCTCCTAAAGGTGTAAACGTGGTGTGGACGGCACAATAAAGTGAATCGCTCGTTCGTGCGATCTGTAGGCGCGTCGAAACGTATGCGTTCTCGTTCGATTAGGACGGCCTTGGCGCCAGCGAGTCGCGCGTTCGGTATAGGTCGTTCGTGCGGCTGCTGTTACCTGCCAGCCTTCCAGCGTTGGCACGCTGCAGCCGCGTTCGGCACTCGTCCTCGGCCGCGGCACTGCTGCTCGCCTCGCTTTTTTTCATAGGTGCGTCCGTGCAGCACCGCGCCGATCCCAATCAGGGGTTTGCCCGCGTTCGATTAGCCTCGACTGCGTGCTTGCTGGACGCCGACAGGCAGCCGGCGGCGCTGGACGCAATGGGGCGGTGTTTGCTAACTGACTCACTGGATGGGCAGTGCGCGCCTTTTCAGTTGAAGTGCAGATAGTCGAATACAATTTTAGAAGTCCGCGGCATTTACTTCTCAAAGGCGGATGTACACAAGCCCGCACCAACGGGTGAGCACTCCGAACTGACATCATGAGCCGGACAGCCGGAGACCCCGCCTTCGAAGAACATTATCCGAGTGTACGAGCGGGACTATTTCTTTAGTTGCGGAGGTGATCGGCTGCCGCGCTTCGGTCGTTTGGCTGGGGCCTCTCCAGACTTCTTAAGCTGTATCTGACTATAGGTTAGGCAAGGGAGTCATGCGGTCACAGAGGGTGGAGTATTTGGGGAGTGCTTCTGCCACACAACTATAATCGCCATCTGGCTTGTTCGCATTTCCTTTCTTGAAAATCTGGCTCTGACATCGTTCCTATCAAGAATGGTATGTCACCGTGGTGATAACGCAAGGAAAGTACGCAAGGTGGATGATGATTATAGGTGTATGACAGAAATACTCCCCACATACTCGATTTTTTTTTCTTAGAGTGCAGACGTGACGCTCCTTTGCTTGAGGTCCGGGGTTCGAGTCTGGCCGCTATGGCTGCTTTTCAATAATGGCGAAGCCGAACTTTGACAGGGGTCATCTTTTACCTTGCAACTGCAGTGGTTTAGAGACGGCGTCCAACCATAGGCACCTGTGTAGAAATTGGTACTTTGCAAAATAGTGAGTGCCCCTTAGAGTACACTTTGCAACACCTGTAAGATGCCTTTACTGCAAGAATATTTCCACACGAAACCTCTCGTTCCCAGAATGCTTTTCTCGCTATCAGCGCGCAACTAGGCGAGGAGTGTAGGGCTCGTTCCGCCCCCCGAAAAACTTAATTCTGCATGTGCATAATATATACATGCACAAACGCAAACACACGCGCGAATTACATAAAGGATGGTTGAACTCCTACCAAAAAAAAGTTTTCTGGTTACGACCCTACCCTCCACATTCCAGCGAAGGTGCGTGAACACCACATAAGCTTTTCAATAACTACTGCGAGTATGTCACGTACGATTCATAGTAAGATCTGTGTTGTACAGATATAAAGGGAGAAGCCAAAGAAAGGAAAGGCAGGACGAGTGTAATGAAAAAAATAATATTCGCCTGCTAGTCTGTTTTCCAGGCTTCTCGTACAAAAAACAAAACTTCACAGGTAAGGAAAGACGCTTCCGCGCTCTCCTGCGCAAGATGCTGAACCAACCGGCCTAACAACTCATTATTTTGAAAACAAGCTTGCCCGCGCTTGCGCAGTAGCTGTTTTGCGAGGTGTCAATTTCTGCGTTTTCCACCACCATTTGCCGACGCACCTGTGCCGATGTTCGAGCGTTCGAGTATGGGAGAAGTGCCGGCGACAGCCACCAGGGCACGCCACGTGTCCGGTTTTGAGCGCTCCAACGGTGGCAACGCCTTTCGCGCGTGCAACTTTGTTCGTCGTTGAGGTGCTCCATCTCCTCCCTGCTTTCGAGAGCGTAACAGCGGCGATGCAGGTCAACGGTAGGAAATACATAACCGTCGTCGCATCAGCCGCGCCCGATAGACTGTGATCGACATCGCCGGAAGTGGCTCCCTCTAAGCGTTCTTGCATATGAGATGCCACAATGGGAGTAACTGAAGGGTGATTAATTAGAAAGTTTGAGTGGTGGGGCCACCAAACAGTTGGGGCCATAAACTCTGTAGTTCTTTTGTACTCTCGCTTTTTTCTTGTGTTTGCCAGTCCTAGTACTAAAGAACGCAAGAGATTGGGGTCCCTGCAGCTTGGGGGCCCCAGTAATAAAACTTTCTGCTGTCGATGATTCTCGCGGATGGTCTTGCCTGTGGTGCGGCCATCTTTATAATCAGTGATTCATCGTAATCAGGCTTCTTACATACGCTATAATATCCGTCCAGCACCTCATTTTTTTTTTTGCGACGCCTGTCTTTTGTCTCTGCCCTTCTCTTCTTCCTGTCACCCTTTTCTTCCACCTCCTTGTGTAAGGGTAGCAAACCAGGTTTCAATTTCGTTTAACCTCTACGATTTTCCACCATTCTTCTCTCTATCTAACGCATATACATTGTGGAAAGGAGCGCGAGCGTTCATGCGACATACATAATGCATAACATGACAACTGCAAGGAGTGCACTTTCCATACTAGAATAACGGTTCAGTCACTGGCGGAATAGAGGGTGCCGTAAATTGGCCGAACTTAAGTGGATACTGATACTGATAGGCACAACATAACGGTGAAAATTTCAGTTGGCATCCCCCGTGAAACAGGCAGGCAAGAATAGACCTACCATAGTAACCTAATTTTGTTTTCAGGTGTTACTGCATCTATTACGCTCTAGCAACCTTGCTATTCCTTTCTTTGAGCTCGTTAGATAGACCCTCTACTTCTATATTTTACTGTTATCCGGAGCCGTAACTCGCTTCACTGCTATTGTTTTTTTCCCATTAGTACCCTATAGTTCTACTGCTTGTATAAACAGCTGGCCGGTAAGTTGTTTCATCCGCCTTGAACCCCGTTTTATTTGTTACGTGGACGTTACTTATGGGTCTTCCTGGTTGACAACCCTGTTGCAACGTGCTCGGCTGTTTGATGATGATAATGATCTGGCTCTGGCCTTTGCATCGGGTAGTCGCAAGCTTTGCACCCTAGCCTTTACGAAAATAGAACAAGGAAGAAAAAAACAACAGAAAAAAGACAGGGAAAACACGAAAAAAATAGAACCGCTAACGGATGAAGAGAGAGAAGGGGCCCCGCTTATAGCGTGGATCACTGGGCGCGCCGTGTGAGTCAGTGACACTGCGGGCCAAAGGATCCTCCTTTTGCGGACCGTACTATCGCCTCCAGCGCCTCCGCAGCCGGGATGCCGGTTCAGCCACCATCACTTTCCGGAGCGTAAGCCACGACATCTTGCGGCTTCACATAGTGAACCAGGACGCGTTGAAATGTTCTTTTCCGTTAACACAGTTCTCCTTTGCCGACGAAAACAATAAGCTGATATTTTGCTTTATAACAATTACGTTACGCCCGAAGTTCGCGCATGCACAAATACTGCTTCCTTGTCTAAACATCGTCTACATCTTGGCGAGCCGAGCACTGTAAGCACTGTACCACCGAGTCTAACGCCCACAGCTACACGTGATGAAGTGACTGTAACTTAATGGGCTTCGAACGATGCGTAACACTGAATCGGTGTAACGCTGCTCCTTTCACCGCACGAACTCTGTGCACACTGATAAGGTGCGCAACCCTTTCGCGTCGCGGCGACCGGAATTCCGCCGCTAAAAGAGGGCGGGAGCGTTTGTTACACGGTCAGTGTACAACTTCAAAACAACACGAAGAAAATAGCAGTGCTAGCTGTCGCGACGTTGCGAAGATAGATGGACGACGGGGCGTTTTCGCTCCGGCAGCGTCGCGCTACGCTCGACGACACTGAACCGAAGACAAAGGCGGCTATCGCGCACCAAACGCATTGATCCGAAACGTCGGCGAGTGAAAGACCATGGCGTATTCGGGGCTAGTGTGCACGTAGCGGCGTCCTTGCAAGGACTCGCTATATTAGCATCGTATACATTACGAGCCGTAGGCTTAGGTAACCGTGACTATGCACAAACGTGTAGTCTTTGATGCCGTGTCGAGCCTTGTTCCGTTTGCGTTCCGCCACGTTTTTACGCGAGACGTGGCGAAAACAATGTAACGACCCGCGCGACAGACTCGTCGTCGCTGCGGGTTGGATTTCAGGCGAGCAGCCAACGGTGAAGGGCGTGACGCAGCCTTATCGCTTCATCTTCGTCAGACAGACAGACAGACAGACAGACAGACAGACAGACAGACAGACAGACAGACAGACAGACAGACAGACAGACAGACAGATAGATAGATAGATAGATAGATAGATAGATAGATAGATAGATAGATAGATAGATAGATAGATAGACAGACAGACAGACAGACAGACAGACAGACAGACAGACAGACAGACAGACAGATAGATAGATAGATAGATAGATAGATAGATAGATAGATAGATAGATAGATAGATAGATGGATAGATAGACAGACAGACAGACAGACAGACAGACAGACAGACAGACAGACAGACAGATAGATAGACAGATAGACAGACAGACAGACAGACAGACAGACAGACAGACAGACAGACAGACAGACAGACAGACAGATAGATAGATAGATAGATAGATAGATAGATAGATAGATAGATAGATAGATAGATAGATAGATAGATAGATAGATAGATAGATAGGCGCAGGTAAGCAGGCAGGCAGGCAGATATATAGATTGTAGTGAAGCTTAGGAACTCTGTAATGGGTCGGTCTCTCCAGATCCTTCTAGTTGGTCATCCTCTTCGGCTCCATTCTGAAAAAAAACGCCGCTCGTGCTGGGAGTCCATGCTCCGCCTTAACTGTCATTGTCGCCGTGTACCGTCCAATAAACACCTTTAAGAGATAAATAGATGGAGACTAAATAACAGATAGATAGATAGATAGATAGATAGATAGATAGATAGATAGATAGATAGATAGATGGATAGATAGATAGATAGATAGATAGATAGATAGATAGATAGATAGATAGATAGATAGATAGATAGATAGATAGATAGATAGATAGATAGATAGATAGATAGATAGATAGATAGATAGATAGATACGTACATAGTCACAGAAATTCGCTAAGAAATGCTTCGCATTTAATGCAGGGCAAAGGCCTGGGCAAAGACTGCAGGGCAAAGGCCTCTCCCATGTTCTGCCATTCAACCCGATCCTGTGCTTGCTGCTGCCACGTACACCAGCAAACGTCTTAAAGGGACACTAAAGGCAAATATTGAGTCGACGTTGATTGTTGAAATAGCGGTCCAGAAACCTCGTAGTGCTACTTTTATGCCAAGGAAATGCTTGTTTTTAAATAAAATCGCGTTTTAGTGGTCCGCATCGCGTTAGCGCCCTTCAAATCACCCGGCTGAAATCAGTCTTTCACACGTCACTGCTGCCGTGCCCAACGTTGCCCGCCTTTACTGCGCGGCGGCGTGCACTGGCGGCGTGCACCATTAGGGCATCCGGCAACATCACATGCACGCGTCATTTTGTCGAACTTTCTGTCGGAGCGACTTTCACGAGCGCGCAAAACACACGCGGCAGTACACTATACCGAAACTACCACTGAGACGCGACCGCGTGAGCGATGCAGGGCGCCGGGCGAAGCGCAGTTCGGCGAAAACGGAACCTTTGAACCACGCGCGCCGTTCCCCAAGGCAACGCCAAAGAGGTTCTTTTTTCCACGAATCTAACAGAAACGAACAAACAGCATTTTATTACGTCTCTTGATGCACGGAAGGTTCTTTTTTTATTGCTGCTAGTTTGATTACTAGTGATTAATTGTAGGCAGACTCTCATACGTCATCGGGATCATTTTGAAAATGTGCCGCTCGTGGCGCTCATCGTGTGATACATTTAGCTTAATTTTCCGGTAAGTAGGGTGCTGCTGTTGATAATATTGCCGTTTTAGACGTTGTCATAAATTGAGCTTTCACTCTGACATAAATTGTTATTTTTCTTTAGTGTCCCTTTAATCTCATCTGCCCACCTATCTTTCTGTCTCCCCCTTGCGCTTTTGTCTCCTCTTGGAACCCAGTCAGTTACTATTAACGACCAGCGGTTATCTTGCGTACGCGATAGATAGTTGAAGATTAAATGACAGACAGACAGACAGACAGACAGACAGACAGACAGACAGACAGACAGACAGACAGACAGACAGACAGACAGACAGACAGACAGACAGACAGCTAGCTACTAGATAGAGACAAAAGAACAGATAGACAGATAGACAATTTTATAACAAAGGGGCCTGCAGTCTTGTGTCCGCGAGACGTCGCGCCTCCCCGGTATTGTCACATAGTCGGTACATTGGCCGAGAGCTGAATAGTCCGTATACGTCTATATGTATGCTATATTTGCATGCATCTATCTACGTATGCACTTAACTATGACATCTTGTTACAGGAATATAAATGGCATGTGTCATATGGACCCCCTCAACAATTCCCGTTGATTTCTTGGGGCTCAACTGTATAAATATCATGCACTGTATTCTATCCTTTTATGAATAATAAGGTGGCCGAATGATTGATTGATTGAAAAGCTCGCGTGAGAACCTATACTCAGTGGAGCCTCTCTGACATCGTCATAGCTCTAAAAAAAAATGCCCCCACCTCCCCGAAGGGAATCGTGAGGAAATGCGAATGCATTTCTTTCGCCGAGAGTACACGGCGTAGTAATTTTAATGGCGTAAATTAGTGACGAGACGAGGATTTGCACCGTAGCCATTTATTTACACATTCATCAGCACCTGTTTGTGTTGTCATTGTACCTGACGGCCATAATCTCAGCCTTGTGGTCGCCGTTGGCGTTTCACAGCGGCGTCTCGAGCACACATTTCCGGATGTTCTTGAGAGGCGCCCAGCCAGCGAACGGTCGAGAGTGAGGCGCGAGCGGACGGGAGAGTGGGGCGCAGGGAGGAGAGAGAGCGAACGGCGAGAGAAGGAGCGGCGAAGCATTGCACCTCCCTCTCCTACACTCTCTCGCACCACATGCTCCGGTTGCTAGGGGCGAGGATAAGCGCGCGCGCCCGCAGCTGTTGCGATGGGAGAGGGAGTGAGAGCGGAGAGGTAACACCTGCCGGCGCGCGGACAACGCCGGATGCCTGAGATAGCCCGACTAAGAAATCATTCGCATTTAAAAGATGGTTGATCCCTCCGACATAGGAATCGGAATAACACGAAAGTAAAGCGTGCCCTTACAGAAGTAACTGAATGTTTACTGCACACTGATATAAAATAGTTTGTACAATGTATATTGATCCACCATTAAAGGTGGATGCACCCACTTTGTGATTGGTGGTACATCTCCATCCAGACGACTAACGTCCATGTCAAATGATTAAACAAACCCTTGTGGTAGCTGTAGTAGTTAACGGTGAAAGCGTAATCAGAGAACGAGGTGTGATAGCCAGAAGAGCGTCGCATATTGGATGCAAAATTTGGTCGCCATCCCGCGGCATGGTAAAATGTGATTGAACACCACGGCCGGACTAGCGGGAAACGCATAGCGCATCGTGCCGCCCCGGTAGCCCGGCCACGATTTTTCTCGGGGCGAGCGCGTGAGCGGGAAACGCGGTGTTACACCCAGGTGATGCAGGCGCGCGTCGCAGAGCAATTTTTGGTTTGAATTAGCGTGATGCGGTGAGCGAGGCCGACGCTTTTACGACGTTTGGGCTAAGATCGCCACCTCGCGGTGTGTCAAGGCATTGACAAAATTCAACTTCTATTGAAAAGGCGCCGAATGGGACGGTCCTGTAACGCGTTGCAGGTGCTAATCGCGGAAGCCATAGTAATGACGAATTACTTTACCGCTCCCAGAAGGCAACACCACCCCGCCGACCGGTGGAGTGGTAGATATAAAAGGCGCGTTTGTAAAGCCTCTTGAGTATGTGACTGTGGCGCAGTGGATAGTGTGCCCGGCATGTGTTGTTGCGGACCGAGCGGTCGTGGGTTCGACGCCCGTTGATTGAACTTTTTTTCTTTGCCATCTGATCGTGTAAATTTTTTCTACGTAATTTCCGTGACGGAAATACGTCACTGAAGTTTTGGTGGACCCCGGCATAAAACACTTTCGTGTTAAAAAGTCCAAGCAAGTGCTGTCATGACAGAATTCGTCAACACAGCAACGATGTGAGGAGGATGGAAACGCAATGCAGCATCTTGCAGAACATTGTGAGAACATGACCATAAAATTGATTTTGACGGCGATGTTGTATTTGACACCAAAACCAACGCGGGAAGGGGAATCTTAATCGACTCGTGGCCCATCCAGAACACCCCAGGGAACATTAACCGCTCGCTGGGAACAATTCCATCTGTGTGTGTTCTCGGCTATGGCGACGCGATGGAAAGGAAGATGAGAGGATGAGAAGCGATGCGGCGTCCGCAACCGATAAAATCAATCCCCTGAGGAAGGGACCGAATGCATCCCGAAACGTCGGGTTCTTTTCAGAAACTGTGGCTGAAGACATATCAGCGTCTACAACTCCTTGGACATGCAAGTTACCACATCAGATGCTGCCCAGGGAAGCAGACGTAATAGAATTTGTGCTCAAAGAGACCGACGGGTGTTATTTCACAAACGTGATCGAACATGACGAGTTATTTTGCCATGTACTCGCCGATAACGAACGGCTTTAGCTGCCCCCGGATTCTGAGACCACTGGCCTGAACTTTCGTATGAGCTACGCTAGGCGCCGGCGAGAACTGTCGGAGCACCAACTCTACTCTTTTCATCTCGAGACGCTCTTGTCTACTTTGACAGCGGAGCTATTTAATCGCGGCAAACCTCCGATTTACCTTCGGAAAAACTATCATCATGATGCCGGCGCGCGGTTTCTTCGTCCTTTTCTGCTTCGCTCCTCGAACACGTGCGCCTGGTGCGCGCTCTCCCGCTGCGCCGATTTGTCCGGCGTGGAATGCAATAACTAGGATGGGTGAGAGAAGGAGTACAGAGAGAGAAAATAAAAGATAGAGAAAGAGATAGAAAGAAAGAGAAAAAGAGATGGAAAGAAAAAGAAAAGGAGATAGAAAGACAGAGGAAAAGAGATTGCAGCAAGACGCGCAAGCAATTCTGACTCTACTGTATTTACGTCCACAGAATTAACTTTGGTTTCAAAGCGCTCCTTCTTAGCTCGAAACAATCAAACCTCATTCCAATGTGTCACGCAGCCTTTCTCTAAAATACAAGCCGTACCAGAGACGTCTGGTGAACTGATGGGAAAACATCGCGTACTCACTGCGTAGAGGTGGCTGATGCCGGTCGATACCACCGCTGCCAACAATGTTCGGTTCGGTATGGTGCATCTCAGTCTGCTGTCACCGCTGCGCAGAGATGATGGATGAAGCGGTCAAGGCGATGGTGAGTTAAAGAAAGATGTTATGTACAAAATATACGAGGCCGCTACGTAGTTGGCACTGGGGCCGAAAGCTTAACGGGCTCACAATGAGGAACACGGCGATGCCTCGTAAGAACGTTTATTTTCACTCTCTGTCGGAGTCTCTCTGCTTCGCGTGACCCGTTGTACTCTGGGGTCAGTTGCAGCAGTCAGCAGCTCGAAGCATCCAATCAAGAAACGCCGCGGGCCAGAGCCTGCGTTTGACCAACGGGCGAGACGGCTTGGTGGCAGTTGCACAGGCCGCTCTGCAAGGTTGGAAGACAGTTGCATCAGCTGCTCCGCTGGTATAGAATGTGGATTGCATCAGCCACTTTGTGAGGCGTCTGATGCAACCACGCCCAATACCTGTGGACGCAGCCACCATCTTTGCTGGAGGATGATTGCATCAGCCGCTCCTCTGGTATTGGACCTGTGTTGCATAAGCCAGTCTGAAAGGTGGCTGATGCAACCCACTTCCGATACCAGCGGATGCAGCCATTGTTCCTGTTGGACGATGGTTTGGACGATGGCTTCGCGATTTCGCATTTTGGAGTCCTCGGCTCTCCGCTGGCCCATTGCCTCAGTCTATACTATGGGCTAGCGTGATCAAGTGATGTCGTAAGTCCGCCATTACATTTGAAATGCGCGAGCTTACGCCTGATTGGTCACAGCGATATCACGTGACCAGCGGCTCAACCAATAGTGTTTCGGCGGACGACTCGTGATTTTGTGAATCCACCGGTATACATTTGAAATGCTCGCGCTTACACTTGATTGCTGAAAGTGAGATCGCTTGACCTGCCGGCTCAGTCAATGGACTCACTTGCTGCTTTAGGCGGACGCCGACTACTACTACTTTTACAACAACCACTACTACTACTGCTACTGCTACTATAACAACAACAACAACAACAACTACTACTACTACTACTACTACTACTACTACTACTACTACTACTACTACTACTACTACTACTACTATATAATACCACTACGGTGCAGGCTAGCCTAAGAAAGCTTCGCCGTAACGATATGAGTGTAATGGTTTTGATGAAAGTTTGCTAGATTTCGGAGGTTTTCATTTTATTTACGTTTGTCAACTAGAACTTCAGGCTGGACTAGCACACGCACATTGTTATCACAACTGCTGACATCCCGAGGGATATCTGTTCCTTTTCCCAACCACCCCAAAAAGCAGCGCGGCGAATTGGCGTGGCCATCGCACAATTTGTTTTATTGTGCCTCGTAGCAACGTACTGCGATTATGGAATACAGAAGCACGCCCCCACGTAAAAAAAGAATAAAAAAAGGAAATGAGACAGCACCGCCCGAGTCCACCAACTTTCATGTACCTCATTTCTTGGGCGTCCAGCTGGGCGAATAACTCTGGCAACTATCTGAAGCTCATAGACTAGAACGAGCGAGCGAGGAACTTTATTGAAAAAGACCAAAGGGATCGGGATCAGGGGTGGAAGCGAAGAGGCTCCATCTCTTCACCCGGTCGGTGGCTTCACCCAGGTCGGCGCGAATCTAAAATCCGGTCTCTAATCTATGAGCGATTGGGCAATCTGTTAGCTCATAGATTAGAGACCGGATTTTAGGCAAATGCCTATTTCGTTCACTGCGCTTCTATCGCCCCACTTTGGTATATGAACATGAATTAAAGGTTAAAAAGGGTTTTTATAGTGTTTGTATAGTGCCTATAAATGCCTATTTTTTGGCCTTTGTACCTAAATGCCTATAAGTGCCTATAAATGCCCAATTTCAAAATCGGGACCTATATGAACACTATTTAGCCTAAAGTTTCGCTTTCGAGTGCCGTTTGAGACCGTTCCTCATGTTACCGGGCAACAGTGACTGTTCGAAACTGCGGGGTTCGGCCTAGTCCTCTTGTTCAGCCACTTTTCGGAAAATAACTGCTAGCAGCAGTGAAATGGGATGCACCGGCCAGCACACGCTGCCGCGCGGACATGGAGCGAGCGGTTGACGAATGCGAAACTGCAGAGAGCAAAGGGAGAAAGAAAAATGTAGTATGTACGCGGCTTATGTTTTGTCTGTAATTCAGTTTTTAAGGTGTTCACCGACGGAGGAGAAATCCTGCCTTCGCGATTCGACCCGGACAATATGAGGCATCCTTCCATTCTGGTCTTTTAGCGGTCATGCTATCTGCTGCTGCTCTGCCCTTAACAGCCATGCCGAAAAAAAAAAGAGACCCAGGAGTGTGTTGATTCGACAGTGGACACTTGACTAACCATGCTACAGAATAAGAGGATAGATTGTGTTCTACGAACAGCGCGAGAAAAAGGACAATTGCATGGCTATGTTGAACTGTTAGTGCCTTTGTGCCACCATAAACAATAACATTTCTTACTTTCCTGTTGTAAATGTAGGTCGCGCAGGTGTTTGCTTTTAAATTATTTGCACTTATTTAAACATTTATTGTGCCTATATTCACGACGTTATAGACCTAAAACATTGTTCTGCCTGCCTATTTTTGTCACCTAAAACGCGTTTTTCTCAATGCCTAAAAATCCGGCCTCTATTAATGATTCGTGCAGCAGGTCATTGTAAGGTACACAGAATGACTTGGCAAAAGAAGAAGTTTCGAAATACATACATACCCTTACCCAACCTTGTCCACATTATGCACCCCGGCTTGGCTACTCATGACTGGATGATGCGCTGCCCCGCTCTGCGCCTTCTTTAGTGACACCGGCGTCGTTGAGCATTGCATTTTGGCTACGTCCGCAGTTCTTCACGGAAAGAAAAGCGATGGTCCACAGTCGACAGTCTGCGATGGGGTGGTGTTCAGCACCAGGGGAGCTATTGTCTATGCGTCCACCTAGAAGACTGTCTATTTCGGCCACCGCTAATTTGCTGGAGTTCACCGAGCAGCGCCCCCTGTTTCTTGTTCTTCTTCCGTAAAGTCATTTCGACGTCACAGAGCTTTCACAACTCTCGACACAAATGAGAGGGACGGAATGCGCTTCAACGCAACGAACGCAGTCTCCAGAGATCCGCTTTTCGCCGCACAAATCTCGGACGCAGTGCATGAGCTCTGATCATGTGATCGCATTAGCCCTCGAATTAGGTTTAATGCGGCCGCCCGCCTACGCATTCCCTGCATTGTTCTGAAGCATGCTGGACACGTTCATATGCAAGGACAGTCCTGTCAGGTCTGTTGCTGTAAATTTCCTGCACGTAACTTTCCTGCACAACAGATCGCTCTGTTGCATGTGTGTCCACAGACGGTCCACGGACACACAGTCTGTGTGTCCGTGTCTACTAGCGCTACCCTTCCAAGTATGAATTTCCAACTCGCCCAAGAAACAGCACTCCTAAAAAGAGTAACTCTTCCTTGAACAACGACCGCCAAAAGCAGCATTCTGCATTTGCGTGGCCGTCACACTGTTTTATTGTGCCTCGCAGCCACGTACAGCGATTATGGAATGCAGAAGCACGCCCTCACGTGAAAAAAAAAAAGAAAAAAGGAAAGAAAGTGCACCGCCCGAGTCCGCCAACTTTCATGCACCATTACCTCATTTCTTGGGCGTCCGGCTGGGAGAATAACGCTTGCACCGCCGACTGAGCGAGCACGCCGACGTCAAATAAAACATTTAACCCAGATGCAATCGATGCATTCGCGGACGCCGGGCACCACGCAAGTCCGCTTCCGTGCACAACCGCGAAGAGAAACCGCCGGGCCAAGTGTGTGCCGCGTTTGCTCGGTTTTAACGCTCCCGCTGAATCTAACGCGCAACAGGTTAGCTTAAAGTTACCGACAACCAATTTTTATGGTACTATGTTTTCTTTAGTGCCACGGTATGACTTATGAATAACTTCACAGCTATACTTATATATAACTTAGCTAAGCTATATGTATAACTACGCTAGTATGTATAACTTAGCTATGGTAACTATAACTAAACATAACTTATGTCCCCGTTCGTTATCATTTTTGCATTGACAAGGTTTTTATGCGTGTACATATCTGTATTTTTTATTTATATTTCTATGCAGATGCAAATATACGGATGTCAATATGTGTAAATGTTGTATATGTATAGTTGTGTACGTGTACATGTATCGATGGGAATATGTGCAGCTATTGTAATGCATATATTGGGTATATACATGTCAAGAATATGAATATGTATTGTATTTTTTTATTTCTATACATGCTGTGCGCTGGTTGTCGAACCAAGGGGGCAGGAACCTCGTCAAGCTGCTTTTGTTCAGGTTTTTGTTCCTTTCCCCTGCATTTTCTTTCGCTTTTTTTGGTGCAAAAAACAAAGAGAACAAGAAAATGCGAAGTAAACATGAAACTTGAAACTTGAGAACTTGAAACGGAATGCTTCCTGGTCAGAATGTCTAATCACAGCATAGTAACGCGGAAAACGCCGTGAAGCATTTATACTCAGGACTTTTCTTTCTCCGGCGACTATGAATTCGTTACACGCAACGCATGCTGCGAACAGTGGGAGGTGAGCGTGACAGTGGTTCGCGTTAGCCCGCTGAGGTCTGCTGCGCATGCGTCCACACCACGCGCATGCGCCGCTGCTGAACATGTTCTGTTAGTTGCCGCGAAGGCAGCGCCGCCTCTCAACGTCAACTCCTTTTGAAGCAGCACAGAATAGAGCGGGGATGGAAAGAAATATACATAGTACTCTAATTGTAAACACTAATAATGAAGCGCATAGATGCATCAGACTACGTACAGCAAACGGAACCACTCCATAGCGCAGCATTAAGGCTCTTCCGCTCCCGCTAGCCTGCGCGACTTGAGCAATGGGAGCAACAAGAGCAGCGCGGCGACGGCAGCCCTACCAAGCTCGTAGTTTTAGAGATCTGAACGACGATTACACACACACACACACACACACACACACACACACACACACACACACACACACACACACACACACACACACACACACACACACACACACACACACACACACACACACACACCACACACACACACACACACACACACACACACACCACACACACACACACCACACACACTCGCACACACACACACACACACACACACACTCGCACACACACACACACACACACAGACACACACACACACACACACACACGCACACACACGCACACACGCACACACACACGCACGCACACACACACACACACACACACACACAAACACACACACACACACACAATTCACGGGCTTCTACCATTTCGGCTCCATCGGGTCAGCATAGCGTCAGCATCGGGACATAGGGTCAGCAGCGGCGGGCAATGAGCCGAAATAAATGAAACCTGAAGTGCTCATCTAAAACTTGTTCTTTCGCCATCTTGTGATGACAGTGGCGATGGGAATACCTCCCACGCGATATGCAGAGGCGAACGCGGTTTCTGACCGCAATGCGGCGACAACGCCTTTTCTTCACTGCTCCCTTTTTTTTCCCTTTCTCGGAGAAACAAAACAGGAAGAAGCGCGCACGTTGAAATCGAGCAAATGCGGTACACTACGCCCTGTCTGCAAATTTCTTTCCTCGCGTGAGCGGGCGAGCACACGATCGGAGGTGGCCGCGTGTTGCGCAATTGGTGCCGTAAGCCGCGAACGCGCGCGTGCTGGAACTAGCGGCGAATGGCGACTCCCATAAATTGTTTCGTCACGCACCGCCAGGTGGCCATTGTTCTGCAGTGTTTTATTGTCGATGGCGCTACCCTTGGAAGTCAGTAGAGAGCTCTCGCTCCATCACATAATCGAGATGTAGGAATGTACGCTACGTTTCCGTAGTGTCTTTCTTCTCGCCCGCTGGATGATGTGGTCTCGCTTTTGTTTAGTGACTAAACACCCTTGGCTTACACGGAGATTTCGATGCAGATGCGGAGGACCACTTTAGGAAGTCTTTTCTCTCAGTACAGCCTTGCTCGACATTCACCGCTTCCTGTTTCGGATCTCAATGCGAACTCTTTGTTCTTTGTGCGTTTCACTTTCGATATCAGTCTTCGTCGACGGCGGAGTCGTTAAAGTGAGTAGAGCTCGGATTATGGCGTTAGCGGTGATCTGAGGCTGATGTATAAGTGAATATATCTCGGAAAAGGTACCATTTGTTCGAAACATCGCATTCCTGGCTCTTTTCTTTTTAAAACACACTATGTAAGAGGGTACGATGATGCCTGCGATGGTGACGATGAAACCTGACCGAGTTCAACTTGTATCGAGTATAGGCCTTCCTTATTTAACTTACCGCGTTCACTCGCATAC
Source organism: Rhipicephalus sanguineus (assembly GCF_013339695.2). Taxonomy (NCBI): domain Eukaryota; kingdom Metazoa; phylum Arthropoda; class Arachnida; order Ixodida; family Ixodidae; genus Rhipicephalus; species Rhipicephalus sanguineus. Next base: position 141,730,743 of record NC_051182.1, read on the forward strand.
AACCAGAACCGGCTAGTCTTGCCTACCGTCTTACGCCGGCGAGCTAGTAGCTCGAGCAGTAGGTAGTAGTAGGTAGTAGCTAGTAGACAGTAGTATTAACACCGACTAGCTGCTAGGGAAAGCACTGAAAAGGCGTAGTGAGAGCACGGAAGCGTATAATTTGACACGAAGGTCATGTGACTTTTGGTTCCATTCGTGTGCGCACCGACGCCGGATTTTTCTACTCATGAGACATATCTCATGAGGCTTTCGCCCTTAAGGGGGGGGGGGGCGCAGCGGTGCATTCTTTGTTGACAAACGTGCTAGCAGCCACCGTTGCCGTTCCATATCGCAGCCAGGGACGTAGCCAGCAATTTTTTATCGGAAGGGGGGGGGGTTCGACAAACCTTTATGTATGTTCGTGAGTGTGTTTGTATGTGTGCATGTATACAGTATACGCATATAAGATTGACAAATTTCGGGGAGGGGGGTTGAATCCCCCTCCTCCCCCTCCCCCCTGGCTATGCCAATTGTCGAAGCGGTCGAATTTGCCAGAGAGGGTAGGGAGTGCACGGGATAAGACATAAGTGTATGTATACGTTTTACACCGTGAGCAAAGAAAGGCTAACAACAAGAAACTTCACGCAGCAAACATAATATCGGAGCAATGTAAGTAGGTCGCGAACAACCATTCGCCATTCACCGTCTTCCGAGTGGCATGACCTACTGGCAGGCTGATGAATAGATCTCTTTGCTACAGCGCGATGAGTAATGTGATCCGGCATTTTGTCTAGGCCACGCCTGTGCATGCAGTCCATAGTTAGGCGGAGTAATCTGCTGTGTGTACATGTCAAAATATTGTGAGACTTGAGCGGAGCCTTCTGAGAACCTGCGAGACTTTGCGAGGCTTTCGCGACCTCCGTCTAAAACCCACGTAACCTCCGAGCTCGTGATGACGTCGCATCATGACGTCATCGCGACGTCACGGATGGGTAAAGTTTGCGCCTTTATCATGACGTCACATGATGACGTCAGTACATCATGTCACATGCTGACGTCGTCGATGGGTCAAAGCTGAGCTGATCCTTGAGCCTGTGCAACACCACGTGAGGTGCACAAAGCTTCAGTGAAAGGGGGGGGGGGGGGCGAGGAGCATTGGATTCGGCTCAGAAGGTCAAGGTAATTTAATCTCTTAAACTGTGGTTCTTTACGTCTTGGAATAAGTGTGGTCCAGAGCACTGGAATGGCCCGGGCCGACCCGAAAGTCCGGGCCCGGCTCGGCCCGCGGGCCGGGCCGGGCCGTCCGAAGCGTCTTCCCGCGGGCCCGGGCTGGGCTCGGGCTTGAAAGTGCGGGCCTGGGCGGGGCCCGGGCTTGAGGCTACGGGCCGGGCCGGACTCGGGCCCGCTCATTAAAAGGCCTAAGTCGGGCCTTCGAGCACACGCGAACGTTATGCATTGTATGGCCTAAGGCATTATGTGCCAAGATGAAGTCACACGTGCAAAGCGCTGGCTCTTAGTAGAGCTTAGTGAAGTGAACAGAAAAACTGTTGAAGTTCTATTTTTTTTCTTTTCCACAAAAATTAACATGGCTTCAGCGTGAGGAAAAATGAATTATACAAAAAACCCCTCTACAAGCAATTTCCCCGTTACCATTTTTGCAATTACACTCGATACTATTACATTATTATAACGCTAATGCTAAGGGTATATATCTATACTGTATGCTCTTGAATTCACCTGCATATATATATATATATATATATATATATATATATATATATATATATATATATATATATATATATATATATATATATATATATATATATATATATTCGTATGCTAGATGACTTGATAGGACAAAATCGTACGATCAAGGTAAATACAAGTGCACCGGCGTAAAAATAACAATAGCAATGGGCCAGGTCACTTGTTCCCATGGGAGGAATAAAGATTGCGGTCTTTTATTTGAGGTTCACACATACGGTACAATGTGTAAGTAAACAAAAAAATTTGAAGCTCGCGTCATTCGTTGCGCCTTTAGAAGTGTAGACGGAATTATATGTGGCTATCCTTCTGGTCGAATTGCTGATGTTAAGGCTTGTATAAGCTTTTAATCACCTGGTGATGTACACGCGCGCCCTGGATAAGTTTAGTAATGAACGCCCGGGCCTGGGCCAGGCCCGGGCTTTAAACCACGGGCCCGGGCCGGGCTCGGGCTGAGTTTGGTCATGTACGGCCGGGCCTGGGCCGGGCCCGAGTTTGGAACGACGGGCCTGGGCTGGGCTCGGGCTTCATAAAGCGGGCCCGTGCCGGGCCCGGGGCAAAAATTCAGGCCCGTGCAGTGCTCCAGTGTGGTCCCGATTGTACAACATAATACATTACCAAATATGCAGTGGCTTTCGACTTCGAATGTTAGAGAGTGTAACGTGTTGCCAATCTTTTACAGCGAAGCGGTCTCAGTCTACCCTGTGCCGTCGTCGTCGTTGTGATAGTAGTAGTAGTAGTAGTAGTAGTAGTAGTAGTAGTAGTAGTAGTAGTAGTAGTAGTCGAAGTAGTAGTAGCAGCAGTAGTCGAAGTAGTTAGTAGTAGTCGTTGTAGTAGTAGTAGTAGTAGTAGTAGTAGTAGTAGTAGTAGTAGTAGTAGTAGTAGTAGTAGTAGTAGTCGAAGTAGTAGTAGTAGCAGTAGTCGAAGTAGTAGTAGTAGTAGTAGTAGTAGTAGTAGTAGTAGTAGTAGTAGTAGTAGTAGTAGTCAAAGTAGTAGTAGTCGCAGCAGTCGAAGTAGTAGTAGTAGCCGTAGTAGTAGTAGTAGTAGTAGTTACGCCGGTCACGTGACCAGAGGGGGAATGAATAAAATAAATAAAACGAATTGATGATCATGCTCGAAAGTATTATGATGATGATGTTAGAGATGACAATAATGATGCCAAATGAAGAAGGAGAAGAAGAAGATGATGATGCACGTCGTCATGCTAGCCAATCACATAACCTCGTGCGCTTACAACTTCGCTGTCCGACGGTTCTCACGCCGTGGAACTGGCTTTTTTTCTTTAGAGAAAAGGGCTCCGGACTTGCTGCGGGCCTAACTGAAGGGGTACGCGTGCTCGCGTATCGTTTTTTTCGTAGCCTAGCGGACGCTGCCGGCGACACTGGGTAGTTTAATGAGAGCGGCGCAGCGCCCTCTGGTCAGTGCACGGTGAGAATACGCAGACGCGGTAATTTTAGATGCGAAGCAGCTTATGGCCGAGTTCAATCCGGTGGTGGTGGTGGTGGTGTGCGGCGTGACCACCCTTACTGCGCATGCGCATCCTCCTCCCCCTCCTCTCCACTCCTACACCCCCCTCTCGCGCGCCTCATTCTCTCCTGCGCAACGCCGCGATGAGCGCCAGCGCATGCGCGTCCCCTCCCTTCCTCTCTCCTCTCCTATGCTTCTCCCCTCTCGCGCGCCTGTCGACCGCGTTCCCCGCTCGCCCTGTTAGAATTAACGGCCAGGCTAGAGGGAACGCACGACGCGCGTAGCGTTCCTCTTCGCGTTCCACGACGCTTTGAATGAATATGCAGCTTACGGCGCGGTGCTTCGCCCCAGCTTAAGAACCTGGCGAGCCAGCTCCTAAAAAAAAATCACAGCATATCCACGGAGTGAATGATGATGAGTGGGCGAAGCTGCGGATGTTCATCGGTAAACCGTGAATCTTCCGTGAATTCTGCCCAGTACATCATCACCGACGTGAGATCGGGCGCGTTTATACTAAAGGTTCGATGAGAGTTATGACGACTTGCAGCTCACTTTAATTTTACATGTACGCTGTGAATTTTCATTGTTTAGAAAACCATTGCTTTAGAAAACATCTGGCGTCTTTCGTTAAGCAGCTGGCGTCTTTTCGTTTTGCTTTAGAAACATCTGGCGTCTTTTCGTTTTGCTTTTAGAAAACATCTGGCGTCTTTCGTTGGTTTATTTCATCAATCAACGGCGTTTTGAACAAAATTTTTATTGTTTAATCACGCACAGGAGAAATCTCACCAGGCACTACCTTGGAGGTAAACAATGGCTGCTAATGGGAATGAGAAACAGAAGAATTCGGCTTTTAGTTAACGCGCACGCTGCGAATTTTTTATTGTTCAACAACGCACAGGAGAAATCTCCCACCGGCACCACCTTGGAGGTCAAGATCTGGTACTAGCGTTATGACTGGTTACGCACTACGACGGGGACGAACGGGTGCCGCTTTAAGGAGCTTCGACCCTAAAAATTATATCATCTCCCGCTCAAGCGAACCATCTCCCCGCTGCTTCGCATCCACACATGGTTACCTTTAGTGGGAGATGGTGTAGCTTTTAGAGTGTAGCCCCGCAACCTCTTTCTACGTAACCGAGAGAATTGTGGCGTTCGTTGCGGCTAAGCTGACTTTGTTGCGGCCAAGGCTACATCGGCTGCGAGGAGGAGCTCTCTCTCTCGTGATGAAATTGGGAGAATAATGGTAAAATAAAATTTCGCTGTTTCTAGATAAAACATGACCACTGGCTTAATATGCGTGCTTCTGTTCTTATAAAAAAAGTTATCGAGACAATACTGTTTCCGATCAAAACTATTGACACTATAAGACGTACACCGACCGGGATCAGAAAGAAATCGCGCGTTACATGCAGAAACGTGTAACAAGTGTTGACAGCGTTCCATGCCATGGTACTGACGTTTTTCTTGCCGCTTATCGCTCAGTGACGGCTCTCGGTCTTTCCCCTTTCTATACGGCACAATACTTACTACCGTAAACTGTCCAGATTTTTTTCTAAACTCAGTTATTCCAAGATATTGTCCTTTAGTATGCACCTATGCCTAACCGGTGTGTTACAGAAACATCTGGGTGCTCTATAGAAACCATGACCTTCCAAATCTTCCCAGCGGTAACCTTAACCAATGTGGGTCAGAGTTACCGTCGGGTACACTTGAAAGGGGGTGGAACCCAAGCGAAATGTAGGCAAAAAGTAGCCAAACTCTTTAATATTATAGCCAAATTTGTATCCAAATAGAGAAGAAGCGGTATCATGAATAAAGTTTTTATTATTGAACAGTAAATAATATCATTATGAATTAGCATAAGTATAGAAATAAGATCACTGCCTCATGGATCGACCCACCCATGACCAAGCGACGTCATGTGATGGCGTCGTCACATGTCGTGAGAACCTCACAAATTTCGGCGATCTATTACGTCGTGATGACGTCGCGAAATCAACCGAACTCCGCCATCTCTTCTCACCGACCAAGCGCAGCTGCAGTTTCTGTACAAAACGCCGCATCTTCAAGGTCACCACCTGATGATGGTGACCTTGATGAATGGGGCTGACACCAAGCTTCGAAGCTCACATTACTCCGTCATACAACTCTCCTGTGCACACAGACGGCTCTCACCAAGTATGAGGCTAGAGAAATGCTGATAGTATTTTTATCTCCACCTTAAAGTCAATTTTAGCACGGCACGCCTACTGGAATCGACACTACCGTGATGTCAGGCTACAGTGTCAATTCTGATGACTTCACGCACCTGTTGTGATGACGTCGGGTGCCAAAGATACAAAATGGCCGCTTGTGCGTCATCAGCGGAGCCAAGGAGCGGAGCGGCCGTGGGAACGTCACGATACCATGTGCGAGTGCGTGACGAGAAGCTCATACCGTCTCGTGACGTCAGGGTACAGTGGGAACCGTAACTAGCCTTTAAAAACCTGCCGTAATTATTTCTTTTTCGGGGCACACTCACGCTTACCAGTACATTTTCTAGGCTCTTGAGGGCTGGAACTTTCATTTTACGCAAAAAAAAAAAACACAGCTGAAAATTTTCGTGGCAGTTCTAATTTAAAATAAAACCGATCGTGCGCATCGATTACATGCTATCATGAGAGTCTGAACACGTTACGGCCTTTTCAGTAACCGATATAAGCCACCATTTAGCCAACAACAGCTAAGGTTAGCGTGTGCTGTAACCAACGGGAGTAGTATCCGAGCAAATACGGTAGGCCAGTGAAATACCGCTCACCACTCCCAATTCACAGGGCGCTGTGTATGCTACGTTCGCGTACTTCTTCACCGCTTTCTGGGGCTTCGAGAGGCATACCAGTCCCGAATGCACGTAATGTGCTCGCTTTCTACTCGGAGAAATGCAGCGTGACTTAGACGAAGACAGGAGATACAGACACACACACACGTGGGATAGAGAACGGTGGCGGGGGGGGGGGGGGGGGCATCCTTATTGAAGTACGGGCCTTTGATTACTGTGGGTGGAGCCCATCGCCAGAGCCCCACTGGCCATTGCGGCTGGCCGAGCCTGGTCAAGGGTGGCCAATTGACTTTCCAAGTCTGCGGGCCTATCTGAATCTCATGTCCTTGTCTAAGCCGCGCTGCATTTCTCCGAGTATGAACCAGCTCACCCAAGTCTAGGTATTGTTCGCTTCAAAATGTATTTACTTCACTCGCTACGGCTGTGACAGCTCTCGCGCGCTCGTGGAACGTGTAAGTGCCCATGCAGTTGCCACGAGTCGATAACGACACACAAACTGAGTCAAAACGCCCACGCGCGCAATAATTGAGGCGAAAGCATTAGCTGCCTCATCAAACCCGAAACATGACCGTGGCTACAGCACGAATGATGAAAAAAAGATCAGTATCATGTGATGACGTCACCGTATCACGTCACATGATGACGCCATTAGATATTGACGCTTGGTTAAAGCTGGGCCGATCCTGGAGGTACTGCAAAATCACATGAGGGGCAAGAAGCTTCCAGTGCCTCCGATCCCGGAGGCATTACAAAACCACGTTGGGGGCAGGAAGCCTTCGGTAGGAGGGGATCACTACAATCGACTCAGAAGAAAAAGAAGATGGTTTTCGTCTTTGAATCGTCTTAGGCAAGTGCATCTGGGACATTCTGTCAGAATAGCGCAGACAACGGGACGAAGAACATACGGGACACAGCGCTCTAAATGTTTATGAACCAATTGGCCCACCTAAGAACCCTTGTGCATAATTGACCGTGTGAGTTATCTTGTCACCTCCTTCTCAGTCGAGCGCGTTGCGTTCGTCTGGGACACAATGCAAGACGGGTTGTTCGCAGCTCTCGGGCCGAACTCGTCTACGTCCTTCTGAAAAGCGCCGTAAGAACAGAGAGACGAAGGTCGCAACCTCTCGCCTGGGAAACGTATACTTCCTCGTCGTCAAACTGTCTTTTCCTACGAGTGAGAGCTTACCGCGCGGCCCGCCGCCAGCGCTTCCCACGATGGCAGCAGTAGCGTGGCGTTTAAATCGAGCGGTTCCCGTTATAACAAGCGCGCGCGTGGACACCGTTCACCTCTAGACCCTTTCCAACGCTCTCGTCCACTCACCTGTAGGGCGCGCCGCATATTACTCCCGCCGACGTTTCCTCTTATTCTTCTTGCTCTTCAACGCTGCCCTCGCAAGGCCGCCGCGGGAGTGGCTCGCGCTTCCTCTGATGGGAACGCTTGGTTGGTTTATGTGGTTTAAACGTACCAACGAAAGAAGTTGAAAATTTTCGAGGCGCTCGTTTCTCAGTTAGACGCAACCAAACGAATCCGACATAGAATTAGGCCAGTGAGAGTATAGGGGAGATAGATTGTTGTCCCTAACTGTAGTGCAGTAACTATGGCGTAAATTCAAATGGATTAAAGTGGACGAAACATCACCTTTTCCGTCGGCGGGATCCGAGCCCGCAATCTTCTAATTACGCGTTCGATTCTCTACCAAGTGAGTAAACAGGAATTACACGTACAAAAATACCAAAACTAAGCGGACGTGGAAGAGCCTTCCGTCGTAGCTCAATTGGTAGAGCATCGGACGCCTAATTCGAAGGTTGTGGGTTCGGATCCCGCCGATGGAAATGTTGATTTTTTTTCGTCCTCTTTCATTCATTTCAATTTACGTCATAATTAATACATAAGAATTAATTTAAGGACAATTATTGTCCCTTGTGTTTTCACTGACCTGATTCTCTGTTGAATTCGGCTAAACGTACCAAAGCTGCTCAGTCTGTGAGAGACGCCGTTGTGGAGGGCTCCGGGTAATTTCGGACAACCTGGGGTTGCCTTTTAACGTGCACTCGCATCGCACAGTACACGGGCCTCTGGCAAATCGCCTCCATCGAAATGCGACAACCATGGCCGAGACCCAACCCGCGTTTCCATTTCATTCACGCCTGCTTTCTTTCGTTCTTTCGTTATTAAGCAACGTCGTTCATACAGCGCCATGCGTGTGTTGTATGTGTCTATTTTAATCAACAATTCGGCTATTTGGCCTAGTTAGAAACGGTTCATCTTTTAGGAAGCGCAAAATGACGCGGGGACGAAGCATAGACACACGCAGGACAAGCGCTTTCTAACAACTCTTATGTTGTTATGTTCAGGGGCGTAGCCAGAAATTTTTTTCGGGGGGAGGGGGTTCAACCATACTTTATGCATGTTCGTGCGTGCGTTTGTATGTACGCTTGTATATATACGCAAGCAAAACTAAAAAATTTCGGGGGGGGGGAGGGTTGAACCCCCCCAACCCCCCCCACCCCTAGTTATGTTGTTCTTGTGTTGTTAGAAAGCGCTTGTCCTGTGTGTGTCTAAGCTTCGTCCCCGCGTCATTTCGCGCTTCTTAAAATATATTTTAATCAAGTTTCTTCGCTTCTGCGGTGAAGAAGAAACGGCTCGATCAGAGACTATGTATATGTGACGTACGAAGGAAGCGATGGCTGGAGAAGCCGACGAAACAGAAGGGAGTGTGCAATAGAATAAAAGTAGGTCGTATGAGCCACGACACGTCTCTCGTTCATATCGTCACATATACTCTCAGTTATCGTTTCCTATTGCTTTGCTTCTTTTATCCAGTCCCGTATTTTCTGTCTCAATTAATTCATTCATTATTTATTTCACTGCAATTTCGCCCCAATAAAACTTATGACTGGGCGAGTGGGTTCGTACTTTAAAGGGGCACTGACAGAAAAATTTTCAGTTGTCATTTTTTTTTTTGCGTCAAATGAAAGGACAAGCCCTCGAGAGCCTAGAAAATATGTTGCTAAGCGCGAGTGCACCATGAAAACCTAATTACTGCATGTTTTTAAATGTAGTTCCAGTTCCCGGTGTACCCTGACGTCCCAACACGATGTGAGCTTCCCGTCACGCGTGCTCGCGCAAGAAATCGTGACATTTCCACAGCCGCTCCGCACCGTGGCTCCGTGGGTGACGCGCATGCGACCATTTTGGAAGTTTTGGTACCTCACGTCTTCAAAACTAGCCAGACTGCTGCGTGAAGTCACCAGAATTAGTACTGTAGGCTAACGTCTAGCTAGTGTGGATGTCGGTAGGTGCGCCATGGGAAAATTGACTTTATTATCAAAATAAAATGTCAGCCTTATTTGAGTTTCGCACTTGCTCAGTGGGGTCTCTGTATACAGGGCATTTGTATGGCAGAGTAAACTCACCGTCTAAATATGGTGTCAATACCCCTTTGCAGGTAAATTGGTACGCGCAATATTTTACACAGGGACAGTGTGTGAAAAAACACCGACAATCGCAACCGCACTTTGCGCTTGTCCATATTTTTTTTACCATGTTCTTGTGAAAAATTTTTGCGCATACCAATTTACCTTTCGAGATTCGCCTCATGTTCGCATTTTCCTTCTTTAATTTTCTTCTTTTCGAGTCCCCTTCACTTCTACTTCGTTCATCTGATCTTAATTTATCCTTCTTTCCTTCCTTCATTCTCTCGGTAGTTCATAGCTCTTCGTTAAATATTAAAATTCTGGGGTTTTACATGGCTAAACCACGACGTCACTGCTGGGCACGCCTAGTGGAAGTACTCCGCATTGATTTAGATTGCCTGTGTTACTTTTTAATCCGTCGCGGTGGTCTAGTGGTTATGGTGCCACACTGCTGACTCGAAGGCCGCGATTGCGAATCCCGGGAGTGGCGGCCGTATTTCTATGGAGTCGAAATGCTGGAGACCCGTGTGCTTAGATTGAAGTGAGGAAAATTTCAACCCCAATTGGTCGAAATTTTCGGAGCCCTCTCCTACGGCTTGCCTCCTAATCATGCTGTGGGTTTTGCATGTTAAACCCAAAGATTATTATTATTAGTTTCCTTTAACATGCACCTTAGTGTGATACATGCACGTTTTCCCATTCCGGCTCCGTCGGAATGCGGCCGCCGTGACCGGCACTCGAACCGACGCCCTCGAGTTTAGCCACTGAAATCCTCAATTTTATTTGGTAACTGCTAGGTGGCCCTTGAGTTTTCTTTATTTCATTGCTCCTTCTTACTACGTTCGTTCCTTCGGTCGTCACTTCGTTCTTATTCTTGGCTTATACTCGATATATGAGGTGATAATTTACGTTTCTTCATTTCATTACCTGTCTTTAGCCCATCCTGTTGTATTGCTCGTTAGTATATCTCGTCATCTTTGCAACATGTGCCCTTTCCTTGCAGAAGTGGCGCTCTTCATTCGCACCGAAGTGGTTCAATTGCATTTTACCACTATTTTCTGCGCACTTAGAGTTCTTATGTTTATTGCTTACAAACGCTGTAATTATGACTGTATCTACAAATATTGTACCGTGATTGTAGTACGCTGCCAGTGTAGGTACGCTGCCAGTTTGTCTTCACGGACTCAGCCAAGCTGCTGATAGCAGCCTTTAGCCCATGAACAGGAGCGTAGGCTGAAATTTTTTTCGGAGTGGGTTTCATCACTCTTTATGTACGTTAGTGCGTACGCATGTATGTGTAGTGTAGACACAAACAATTAAAAAGTTTCAAGGGGCGGTGGTGGAACCGCGCCTCACGGCTAAGCCAACGGCCCGGGAGGACATGAAGCCTTTTCCGGCTAAATAAACTATGATTTGTTGATTAATGAATTACCTACTTCTTCGTTCATTAGTCCTTCCTTCCTTCCCTTCTACTACACCATCTTCCAGGTCTGTGAACCGAGCCCTCCATCTTTCTTTCTTCTCTGCGTGTCTGAAAGTGAAACGATGGCCACCGTCTCTTTAAGCGTATCCCCGTTATTCCGGGGGTAGCAACGGGCCGCATGGCTGCAGATTTTCCAGCTGGCATACCAACACCCGAGTTGCACGTGCCTTCGCTTGCCTGGCTGGCTCGCCTTCACTCCCCCCCCCCCCCCCCCCCGCCCTTCCTACCCGCACAAGGCGGCAGGGTTCGCGTGTGCGTGCGTGACGTATCGATATGCATCTCGCAAGGGGAGGCGAGCCCGACGCAAGGTAGCTTGCTGGCTCTGGCTGCGCTGCGTTTCAGTGGGAAGGGCTTCCGAAACAAACGGCCGCCACCGCCGCCGCCGTACCGAGTGGCATGTTCGTGGCACCGTTCTCGCGCGAAAAGCGGGCGAGCGGCGGTTACGTGGACGCCGAGTGGTGGCCCTTCCCTAGCTTTTTTTGTTTTGTCCTCTCGCTCTTGACGTAATTACGCGCGTTGGCCGCTGTGGCTAGACGAGGGCAGGAAGAACAAATTGCGCGGGGGAATGAAATAAAGAAAAGGGAAACAAAGATAACGTAAGAAAGAGTGAAAGCCGGCAAATGTGTTGATGTTGTCCGTAACTCGCTTTCTCTGGAGTACCCGAAACTTCTGTGGGAAATAAAGGACTAGTTAGGCTAACTAACTGAAACAAAAGAGCTTTGAAAGTGCACATCTCTTATGTGTGTGCCACTCAAAGTTTTTATTCGGAATTCCATATGTATAATGTGTACCCTTTCCTGCTAGTCTGTAGCGTTATTTCTTTAATATTTTTTCTTGGACTTGATATATTGCTAGCAACCTGTACCTTTTGTATGTTTGTTCCCACACCTGTATGAGCATGTCAAGGCTTACAGTATTAATAAAGTAAATAAATAGTGGCAGTTAGTGCTGCTTTTCAAAGGAAAAGTTGTTGGCACAAGAGAGAAAACCAAGATTTAGGTGAAAACAGACAGATAAGTGTTTCGTATTACGTCGAGTAATAAGTATGTCAGAACAAGGGGCGAAGGATTTGACGCATGCTATGTCACGCTCAGCTGTAGGGGATGGATCGGTACTGTTCCACACATTGCGTCATTAAAAGCAGTGCCCAAGGCAAGTGGCGTAATAGCAACAGACATAGGAGGTGGGCCAAATGCCACGATGTACAACACATGCCTTTTCTGCACTGACGAAGGCATGTGTTGACTTTCTGTTCAACACATGCCTGTTAAGAAGTTCGAGTTACAAGCGCTCATAGCAGTGCTAATGGACGCACGTACCAACAAACCGAAAAATGGAATAAAGAAACGACGGCGCGGAAAGTACCCAAGTAACTTGTCTGGTTCAAGACCCCCGACCTGCGTAGCACGTGATGGAATCACTTCTTGCATTAATGCACATTCCCTCCAACCTCCTCCTCCTCCTCCTACACAGGTGCTGTGTTTCCGCAATTAAAGACCACTGTACCAACACAGTACGACTCGCCGGAATACCCCTCCCCCCACCAGTGATCTCCCTCCTTTCCGCACCCCGCATTTCTCGGCCGCCTCTGGCCAGAAGCGGCAACCCCCCCCTCCCCGCGGCGGTGTCCTGTGGAAACGAAAGGAACGTCACCGGCCCTCAGCGACCTTGGCCACGGGCGCCGGACGTCGTCGGCGACTCCGTGCGGCCAGCGGTGTTGTGTATCGTCCGTTGCCTCCTCCATCCCAGCCGTGTGCGACACGCCCAAGGCGCCTTCGCTTCGCGCAGCGTCCTTAACGGAACCCCCCTTCCGCTCACCACTCGCGATCCCTTGGCCGAGATCATTGGCTGCCGCACTGCGCGCGGTAGGCTTTAGGGTCAAGCGAAAGGAGAAGGTGTGTTGTGTAGGGGGTGGAAAAAGGAAGGGTGATAACCCGCTCTCTCTAACGGTCAGCTTAACTGACCCTCTCATTCTCGCCCGTGACGCGGAAAGGTGCCCGAAGTATATAAGGGGCCGACGGACGCCAGAACTCACTGGTCTTCTCGTGTCCACGAGTAAAACAGCTCACAAGCCAACCATGAACGCCTTCGTAAGTATTTATGATCCACTCGTGCAGAGGTTGGGACGGGTGCCGAAGAAACGTTAACACTGGGACGAGGATTTTTGGTGCGGTATGTCCCAAGAAAAGGTTGCAGCTACCCAACCAATGCGAAGCATCAGCAAGCGGGACCTCGTGGCTTAGACTGACAATCCACGCCTCGAGAAAGTCAGCCGTCGCGAAAGAGCTTTTATGTCATACGGCGCGGCTTATTTCATACAGCACGGAGATACAGGCAACACACTGGGTATATCACAGAGCTTTCGAATGACGGCTACCCAGACGTGAAGTACGCTCTCTACTGCCCCCACCCTTTTAACCTTGAATGCCAGATACGGTAACTCTGAACGATGTGCCCGCTTTGCTTTCTGTGGTTGTGGTCTCGAATTAAGCACTCTCTCGCCATTAAGTTCAACATTAAGTTGACGAGTTAAGCGTGCCACGATGCTCTCGTTACACGTTCAGAGAGTTAGTTACGGCAGTAGAGTTACGGACCCTTTCGGTGCGTGCTTGTTCGGTCTTTAATCTGGTTCCCGTTCTGGCTTGCCCTGTTTCCATGTCCCTGAAAACGCCCACAAAAAGTTCAGTGGTTATTCCCCATTGTAGGCTGAATGGGAAACAATGACGCACTACTCAAGAGACCGCCTAACTGCCAGCACAAACTACAACACTGTTTAGAGACTGCGCTAGGCATGCAGAGCTGGTCTACTGTTGCGAAGCGCCTGAAATGTCGTTATACTTAGATTACTGCGCTTTGTCACTGTTCTACGCTGGTCATCCCAACAATTCCTTTTCACAGGCCGTCGTCGCCCTTTTCGGACTCATCGCCGCCGCTAACGCCGGTGGAGTCGGCCTCTTCGGCGGAGGCTACGGCCATGGTGGCTACGGTGGCTACGGTGGCTACGGCGGCTACGGCCTCGGCTACGGAGGTTATGGCTATGGCGGCGGTGTCGCTGTCGCTGCCGCCCCGGTTGCTGTCGCTGCCCCGGTTGCTGTGGCCGCCCCCGCTGTGGCCGTCGCCCGTCCATCTGCCGCCCTCGTCGGTTCTTCCTACGCCAGCCACGTTAACCACGGCGTGAGCTACACCGCCCGCGCTGTCGCCGCTCCCGTGGCCGTTGCGCGGCCCGTCGCTGCCGTCGCCGTCGCTGCTCCCGCCGTCGCCGTTGGAGGATACGGTTACGGACACGGTCTCGGCTATGGCCTTGGCTACGGACACGGTCTCGGCTACGGCCTTGGCTACGGCGGCTATGGTTATGGTCTCGGCTTCAAGAAGTACTAAGCGGTACGTTTGTGTCCTCGTTGGAAATGGAATGCGGGGAGATGTTCTAATAAGAATTGTTGGGGGTTAACGTCCAAAAGCACGATATGACTATGAGGGACGCCGTAGTGGAAGGCTCGAGAAATTTAGACCACCTGTGGTTCCTTAACGTGCACCTAAATCTTGGTACACGGGCCTCTAGCATTTTCACCTCCATGGAAAGTGTGGCCGCCGCCGCCGGGATTCGAACACCATAACCAGTAGACTACCGTGGCAGGTACGGGGGTGATGTTCTTAATATGACGGAATGCCGCCGTGTGGTTAAATTGGGCGTGTTGGCAACTGTGGTAGGCTCGCGGTGCTGTAGCGGCCACGCTGAACAAAGAGAGTGGGAGAGAGAGATAGAAAGAGAGAGAGAGAGTGAGGGAGCTACGAACAAGAAAGGAAAGGCAGGGAGGTTAACCAGACGCGTCCGGTTACCTGCCCTACACAGGTAAAGGAGGTATATGCTGGGTCAGAACATTGAGCATTTAGTAATGCACAAGATCGCAACCCCTACGCACAAGATCGCAACCCCGCTTGTCTCGACATACGCTCCCACTAACTCTACTGGCGTTGTTTTGACGGGAAGCGAACTTTTGACTGGAAGTACATGAACGCCGTGATTGTACTGCAGAATGTCTCCCAGAAATTAGCTAATTTTGGGCTAATTCTATACTAACTTAGCTAACTTGTAGGCAATATGGGTTCGCATTGTATCACCTCATAAGCTTGACTAGCATTAGTACAGTGATGATAAACATGTACCTCATCAAGGGAATAGAGAACCAGGATCAAATCGTTACATGTTGGGCTCACTTCTACGTAAACTGTGCTGCTGAATAACAACTAACACCGAGGTGGTAGATGTTAACCTTCCACGGTGGTCTTAGTTAAAAGTGTTAGTGGCATAGTACCCTGTTACATGATAGGTAACAGTAACTGATCCTCCATTGGGTTAACCATCTCGTAGAGATTATTCTGGACAGTTGTGTTATTACCCCTCAAGATGACTAAGACATTCCTTTTTTTCTCTTCGATTTCTCCTACAGGTACAACATCACTTAGGAAACAAATACTGAATGGATGGTCCCGCCAGAATACCGGCCTTTGGGACGAGGACTGCAAGAGGGTCCGGCCTGCGTTGGGCTACGCAGTCAGCCCGGAGTCATTGGTTGTTGTCGTTAATAAAATGTTTAAGTTATTGAAAAAACAAACAAACGCTTCGCCATTTTGCACTTTCACGGGGAGAGGGGAGAGTTATATAAAAGAAAGAAAATCATCGTGGAAACAGCCACTTGTATCCTATGCGGGCAAAACAAGCTGTGGGCACTATAGCTGCTTGTTTTATCTTATCGGGAAATGGGCTTTACGAAAGCGAGCATTCGGGGCCACTTCATACGTGCGCAAGTTATCATTCACAAGGCTTCATCTTTCTTTTCTTCTTTTCTTGGACTCCGACTGATCATGGCCGGTAGTTCCGTGGCTTTGTACATCCCTTAGTTCTTTTTTCCCCTTCTTTATTTTCACGGCTTGTGTATATCCTCGCTTTGCTTGTAACAAAGCCTGGGAAATAAACGAAAGCTTCTGAGAACCCTGCACCAAAGCGTGCTGTTTGATTTCCGCGAGGTGAAGAACGAGAATAGAAATAAAGGTGTGTTTGGAAACGCGGACCTTACAGACTCGTCGAAAAGACATCGCAAAAGGCTGGACAGTAAGAATGAAGTGATTCATAACCCTAAATACGAACAGCCAGTTTAATGTGAGGAAACTTTGCAATCCCTGCTCTTACGCAATAAGCCTTGAGAACCGGCCCACAGACAAATTTCCTCCATCGCGATGCAACGCCCGCTCGTTTATGCTGGCTTTCTCTCACAACGTGACTGCGGTGCAGGAAGATCGCTTTACAGGATTCGGCTGCGGGAGCAGGATGCAGTGTTCTCGGGCACACATACAAAACATTTGGTTAATGTCTGTCTTTACGACATCCAGTAATGATGGCGTCCGCAATATTATGATGAAATAGGTTCAATATAATGAATGTGCGGTATTGCGGCTACCTTTTGTGCTGGAAGCGCTCCAAAAATTTAAGTGTGGCAAGGCTTGCTTTTCTCGCGTACGTTTAACACAGGTGTGTTTGTATTGCATGACCTCGTGTTTCGCATGAGACAAAAAATGTAATAAGAAGCGCATAATGCGAATAGTTTCGTACTTATATACCCAGATATCGCAGAGCTGGTATGTGTAAGCTTTTTGCGCACTGCGAACCAGTATTAACAAGACGCGAGGATTCGTACGAAACCTCGATATGAGAGCACCAAGCTACAAACACACGAGAACGTCAGGTGTCACAATTTATATGGCTTGCAGACTACAGTATGGTCCATAATTGTTTCAGAAGCATTAAGAACGCGCAGCTTTATTGCTGCCTATCTTGCCCTCCTTTTTCACACCAATGCTTTTGAACTTCAGTAACTTTACCAGAAGAAGGTTTTACGTTGACGACTTGCACACGGTATTTCATCGCCAAAATAAATACCATTAACCACTTCAATGTTTATTGTGCTTACGCTCTGCATGATACGTCACATTCACTCGGTGCTGAGTTGTAGCATGTTAAAGGCTAAAAATGAGTGGGTCTAAATGAGCTTCGATAGCGGTTCGATCACTTGTTTTCTAGAGAATAAATACTTGAAAACGTGAACGATGAATTGTTTACTAGAACCACGGTGAACAGAAGGATAGTGTTCGGTGATCGGTGCACCCTCAATCTACCGGCTTTGTGTTATATCAAATCAACAAAAGGAAGGAAGGAAGGAAGGAAGGAAGGAAGGAAGGAAGGAAGGAAGGAAGGAAGGAAGGAAGGAAGGAAGGAAGGAAGGAAAGTAACTTTATTGGGTCCTGCAGAATGCGACTAAAAGGAAACACGTAATAATAAGGAAACTGACCACATCACATAGACAACACTGTGGTTAACTTATGAAACACAAAACAAAACTTGTGAATAACTGATAAAAGAAGGTGCCTCACTCCACAGTGAACATTTCTACAAATGATCCTAGCCTGCGCTACCACGGCTCACATTTGTGTGGCCAGTACCTGAGTGGGTCAATTCACGGGAAACATTCAGGAAAGTCAGTGAATAGCAGCTAATAGCAGGTGCTTCAGTTCAGTGCTGATACTTCAACAAATAAACTTGTCATAGGGAAGGCGAATACAAGACCACTTGCTGCAGCCATTATGAGACCAGAAAACTTGTCTTTCTGAAGGCGTTTAGGACTGGTCTTCATGTCGAACTTGACTTTGGGAAGGCAAAGGAGCCTTTGCCTTTGGGCATTGTCTTTGGTAAGGCATTGAAAAGTCCTCTTGTCGAAGTCTATATGAAGATGGGAAAGACTGTTCGAAAAAGAGAACAATCCTGTCTTGCTGAAGACTTCAGCAAGAGCAATTGCTTTCGCCTGAGTAAAAGCTATTTGACTCTGGCGCGAAATTCATCGTTCTGTAGACATATGGAGGACCTCCCTTCGAGTCTTCGATGATGGCAATTGAACTTTTATTCACTAGAGTGTAAGCAAGTCCTCTTCTCAGATCTCTGGAAAAAGGAATAGAATTATTTGTGGTATGCGAAAAAGAAGTCCCCTTGCTAGAACAGAGGAACGCCAGATTCGGATTTGACCACTAACTGATCAACAATACTCCTAAGAAGAACTAAATATTGGTTCAAATCGGACATAGGCTCACAGTAACGTCAACACGTGATGCTATTGACAGTGGTCAAACAGTAACATTCCAAGCTGCAGGGGACGCGATTCGACAAAGATTGTCGAAACTTTGCGTCAACTATGAAGTGATCAGCAGTGGTTCATCTACAGCTGAACCACTGCTGATCACCTATGGCGTGTACGATTGCCGTGTGCATTACGGCTGAATAGTTCATGGACAGTGAGTAGTTTCTGAAATTTAAGGCTTGAGGAAGGCCTCGGGCGTGGTTCTAAGGATCTGTTTGCGGCGACGAGAGCTGGCGAAATATGTGGGGCCCAGAACAGTTGACCCTTATGGAAAGCCACAGTATTTGGTCGGAGGGTGTATGGGCACGCTAGGATGGCCACGGGTAGCCGACATGATCGAGGTTTGAACAGCAAGCTGCTGGTATTCGAGTTGGACATTGTACGACGAATCACACAGCTTAGGAAAGACTAAATAGAGGCCACTACAAAACAGTGAGAAAGCCTTAACAGAAAGCACTAAACATAACAAAATAACCAATAAGGATCCAATCTCTATCCAATCCGATAGCAATATTTGTCTTCTCCCTTGACTATGTTCTCTAGAACAGGAGGTCTGCTTGAAGAATGGACTAATTTATCTTAGCTTCCTTATCTGCACCTTCATCAGGACACACTTTCTTTCATTCTGATTATCTCCATAACGAAGAGAGAGCCAATACCGTGGTCATGCAAGCGGGGCCTTGTAAGCTCTAGAGACCACTGGTTGTGATTATCTGAGCGATCGTGGCCGATATCTCTAGTGAATAAGGTAATCTATGCGCACGTAGTCTATAAAATAGCATAGCTACTCTTACGAGATAACTAGTTTTGAGAATTCTAAATAACGAATACGGGTTGGCTCAATCGATATGTCTTCCTTTCAACGCAATATTCAGCCGTGGTTTAATCTAGCGTCCTTGCTGCAAGCAACGAATCGCTAGCGCGGCTTCCGTTCGAGGTCACTATGGTTGGCTTTGCAGCGGGAACAGCGGTAGTAGCCAACGTGGTCGTAGCCAGCGCAAACTATACCGTTAACTCGGGCTATCTATTCGATTGGTCTAACCCTCTCCACCAGGAAAGAAAAGAAAAGGGGGCGGAGTCTCTCTTGCGTGTTTCATTTTAATCCCATTCCTTCGAACTAGTCCGGTTTATTCAGGCGCGGGCCGATCCAATAAATATTCATGAGTATCCCAGTCGGCACTTGCACGGGTCGTAGCTCTGCGGAGCCGCGGATAACTCAGCAATCTGCCTGCCAGCTAGCCTTATATTTTCATGGCTTTAATTTTTAAGCCCCAGTTGCCTGCTAGGAAAGGTGTGGTCGACCGTTTCTTCCGACCATTTTTTTTTCTTTTGACTGTGCAGGAGTGGTTATTCGAATCAGGGACGCCGCTCGCGTTGTGAAGACCTTCAGCACATGTAAATGCAAAAGTGGACGCCGGAATGCTCTTGAATTGGAACGTAGTAAAAATAAGCTGTCCGCATTATGTACAGTCTGTAGACTCGCATGCTTCTTTCTCGTTGTATTTTTTTTCTCTGGCAGTCAGTTAACGTCGGTGTCGAAACCGTAGTGAGTGCTGGGCGGATGGTATTCATTCAGGGCGGTGGAACATTCTTTTTCTGTGGTGCCCCTCTGTAGTAGTGCGACATACCAACACCGTGCATATGGTGGGCGTGCTTTCCAAGTCTTGGCTCGAGTGCTTTTTTATCTCTAGACTTTCCTGTAACGGAGGAACGTCCTTGCTCAAGGCAGAGCTAAATTTAACGGCGCTGCTAGATTACAGCACCACTGCTTCCGCCTCACAATGGGAAATAAATTATTGCACGAGCGCTCGTTAAATCTTGTTGCAAATGGTTTTCTTTTACACCTACCCTGTGTCTATCAGATCACCATCGCGGACACAGAAAAAATCGAGCGCTAAAACCGCAGCACAGTCACAGCGAAAGCTGGAAGAGCGGCGTTTCTAGAGCCCGTTAAGCTCTCTTGGGGCTACAATACAAGTACACTAGAAAGGTACCCACTACGCCATAAATCACATTTTTTGTGAAGTTTGGAAGCACCTACTAAGCCATTATTCGTCATTCTGCGGATAAGCGAGGCACCAGCTACACGTCTGTAAGGCATTATGTGCACTTTGTTCACGCGACGACTGATGACGATGAAGAATTATGGCTCAGCCCTTTGTAATGGGTTGGAATCTTTAAACGGTCCACCAGTTATGTAATTTGCATTGGGTGACGCCCGGTCGCTATTTCCCTCTCCCGTCATGCTGTATAACATACGTTGACGTGGGAAAGAGACGGGGGGGGGGGGAGCGAAGAACTTTACTGAGACCCCGAGGAAATGGATCATACGCTTATGGGCTTCCTTGGCAACCAATACAAGTGCCCTTGCGAGGAACCCACTACGCTATAAATCATTGTAATTTTACTGAGACCCAGAGGAAGTGTATCATGCGCTTATGGGCTTCCTTGGCAACCAATCCAAGTGCACTTGCGAGGAACCCACTACGCTATAAATAATTGTAATTTTTGAGAAGTAGGCCAGCAGGCACTCTGCCATTTTTTGTCATTCTACGGAGAGCGTTGGTACCTGCTAAACCCATGTAAGGCATTATGCGCACTTTGTTGATGCTGTGCCTGATGATGAAGAATTATGGCAGGGTCCTTTGTAATGGGTTGGAAGCATTCAACAACCTGCTCGTTGCGCAACTCGCATTGTGTGACGCCTGGTTACAGAATTCGCGTTGTGCTACGCTTGGTGCTTATTTTACTCTTCTACCACGCTATATTGCATATGCTAATGTGGTTCCTTCCCGACATGAAGCCTGTATAGGACCTTTTAGCAAAGCAGTTTCAAGCACCGGTATGGCTCAGAGGTTGAATACTGGGCTCCCACGCAGAGGGCCCAGGTTCGAACCTCGTTCCATCCTGGAATTTTTTTCTTATTTAGTTTTTTTTCTTATTTCGAGCGATACTGGTTACGGACACCGGCGGCGGCGGCGGCGGCGGACAACTACGGCGCCAAAAACGGCCGGTGAAATGATCTCATAACAGCTTTCGCTGTAAAAAAGGTCACACGGTCCCATAGGCACTTGCCTAAGAGGACTCGAAGGCAAAAATCATCATCATCTTCTTCTTCTGTTTCTTCTGAGTCGATTGTATTGCAATGCCTCCGGGATCGGAGGCATTGCAAGCTTTCTGAACGCCACGTGCCTCCGGGATCAACCCAGCGACTATGTCATGTGATGACGTCGCCATGTGATGTCAGGTGAAGTGACGTCAGGGTGACGTCACTATGACGTCATGATTACCTCACAAAATCTGGCGAATATGGCGTCATGATGACGTCATTGGGAGACGTCATCGCACGGTGATGATTTTTTGCGTTACTCGCGTTGACGCCGACGCCGATGGTCGCTTTTCGTGTTTCACGAGGCATACAAGGTGCGATTGGGTAGAACATGCACGTTAAATTTGCTGACTGCGACCAGGAGTTATGCAGCAAAAGAGCAAAAAAAAGCACAAATATGAATATGTCTCTGATTTGGATCTTACGGATATGACAGGAAGATTTCTTTTCACAGAGGGACAATTCTTTTAAACTACGGCTGTTAGCAGCATGTGTAGAATACACTGGAATCCTTCATTGCATCTTTATATGGTTGGCCTACAATGAACAATTTTTATATCTGTTACCACTGAGACAACACATAATTCTTTACTGTGTCTTCGTTCCTCATACTTCAAGAGAAATATTTAGGAATAATAGACTTACTCGATAAACACTGATCTATCTTTTTTGAAATGTGTTTTGTTGGCTTAATCTTCTGGAACGTCGCCATATAAATGTGCCCGCCACTGCTGAGCAGTTTCCAGTTCCAGGCGACTACGTCGCTGAATTCTTGCACGTGAGGATATTCTGCCTTGACCTTTATTCCCTTCAATTTCCTCTGTTGAGTTTTCTAAGCATGATTCTTTATCATACCTAACTTGTTTTGGTTGTTGGCAAATCACCCACAATTGGGGCGCGCATGACGAATACG
This sequence comes from Rhipicephalus sanguineus, assembly GCF_013339695.2. Classification (NCBI taxonomy): domain Eukaryota; kingdom Metazoa; phylum Arthropoda; class Arachnida; order Ixodida; family Ixodidae; genus Rhipicephalus; species Rhipicephalus sanguineus. The sequence continues at coordinate 141,752,880 of NC_051182.1, forward strand.
ACGATGCCATGTGATCACGTCATCATGTGACGTCATGGTGACGCCAGAATAACGTCACAAGTTCTGCTGACTCGTGACATCACGGTGACATCATAGGTTGACGTCATCACATAGTGACGATTTTTTGCATCACTCGTGTTGACTCACTCGTGTTGATAAGTTGCTTGAAAAGTCACATTAATTCGATGGAACTAGACCTAACGTGTCCTGCATGCGGTCGTAGGAAGGGAGGATAAAGTACGAAGGCACCCCTTAACTAGGCACTGGACGAAAGAAAGGAAGGTAATGAAGGCCGGTTAGTTAGAGTGACGGCTTAACGACGTTGTACATGTTCAGGGTTACTCTGAGCTATAGTCAGCGTGAATGAACGTTACCTACAGCCAGAACGCCTTGGACGCATCCAATATGTTAAGGCTACAAGTAGTAGCGCACATGTTTGCCCATACACGGCGTGTTTACGCTGCAGCACGTCGTGACAACGAAAAGAGTGCAGGCGTAGGCTTCTGACTGCTTGTAAACGTGACTTCAGGCATTGTGCCAGGCTAGCGATATGTGACTTGACAGCGCAGTGACATTCCTCGGACCCGGGGTCTAGCGTGCAGCTTTTGTGAAAACAACGACAGATGGTTAGGAAGCAAAAAAGACACATGTTCTCATGTATTTGCCTAAGATGACTACAAGCCAAAAGCCATCTTCTCCTTCTTTTTTGCGGGATCGGAGGCGTTGCAAGCTTTCTGCAACTCATGTGGTTTTGTAGTGCCTTCGTAATCGGCCCACGCTAGACCAAGCGACGATGCCATGTAATGACGTCATCATGTGGCGTCATGGTGACGCCAGAATAACGTCACAAGTTTTGCTCACTCGTGACATCACGGTGACGTCACAGGTTGACGTCATCACATAGTGACGACTTTTTGCATCACTCGTGTTGACTCACTCGTTTGTTACTTGAAAAGCGGGGCGGACACTCGGGCATTTTCACAATCAACATCTGTAAATGGTCGTTGGGGGGACCGTGTTACACGCTAACCAGCGTTGTGATATATGAGGGCGCTGTCCACTCAATGGTCAAGTTAAGAGCCAAACGGAAACTTGATATGATGGCTGAAGATTTGCCATCCCACAAGAGCGCGGCAATGTTCCTCTAAAGCATGCAGCGGCGACATTATGCAGCAGTATCAGCAGTAGTTGTTGCGCCAATGAACTTTAATAATAAACATTATTATGGAAAGCATTTCAGAATGCCCCACAGGCTAGCAGGCGCGTTGTTGTCTACAGCGCCGATTACGGCCAGCGCGCCACTGGCATATCCAGTGGACTCCCCGTCCCCCTCCTTCTCCGGAAATTTCAGTTTCGAATTTTTCATGCACACATACAAACACATGCACGAACATACACAAAGGGTAGTTGAACACTGCATACCCCCCCCCCTCTTTTCTAGAAAAATTCCTGGCTACACCTGTGCAGCGCGCTGACACACTTGACACATTTTCACAACGCTGAAAAAATGTCGTCGGTTGCCTTTATGATATTCACAGTGACATTTATAAATAGCAGCAGTCAATTTCTGCTATATGTCTTTTTGTCTACGCCTATGAATAGGGCTCGCGCACAAACATTTGCGCACTTAACGATCCTCAATATCGACCATATTTTGAATGCCCTTGCGCAACAATTTAATAGTAATATGTAGACTTCATTGTAATGTAGAGCTACGCTTGTCATATGTAACATGGAAAACTAAACGGCAGTGCTCTCGATATCTACATCGTGGAGGTTACCAGTCGCAATTTTCAAAATCACAGAGCAGTGTAGTCCACGGAGCCACTGTAAAGGGCCTTCAGCAAGTCACAACACCGAAGAAAAAGAAATTACACTTTTCTCGCTTTCTGGGGCAAAGATATATACCATAGAATATATTGAAATACATAGTGATGAAGTACACAAATGTCGAAACACAAGTTATCAGACGAATAAAAGAACTGAATGCCCTACAACAAAGAAACTTTCAAACATCGTTTGTTCCCGCTAGCTGCCAGAGCATTGAATTAACTGTGCCCATATATAAAAAAATACCCAATCATTTTTTGAGTTCACCGGTGAAATAGAAGGTGCTAAAGAGCAGAGTTATTCTACTCCCACGCTGTACCATCCTCTCTTGCCTAAATATTATTGGCTTCCTCTTCTGCGATCAGCCATGAACATGCTTTTTTTTTCACCACATTTTCATTGTGTCAAAAATATTTTATCGTATATCAACCCGCTGTGTGGTATACATGAATGTATGGAAAATGTGTTGAGTAAATTTTACGTAAACACTTTCTTTCTCAATTTGCTAAAAGGCACTCTACTCCAGAACTGATCTTCCAACGTCTACAAAAATGCAAGCCTGCCCAACGCTTTTCGTTAAGTTTACAATACAGATTCACCGATACGTCTTACTATAGGGCAATGATACGGCACAAGCGACCACGTGTGTTTGTTGATTAGAAACTGGCAATAATTGTTTAGTGAATCTACGTTTTCGTTAGGTGTAGGCGGGTTTCAAAGCACTGGTACTTCAAATATCTAACATGGGCGTTAGAAAAAAAATAAAATAAAAGGCTACGCACGCAAATGAAACGACAGAAATACAGCTTATATTTTACTGGTAGCGTCGATGTAAGGTGCGAAACACGACACGCCTATTCCCTTAAAAAGATGGAATTATCGTCCACAAATTTTGCGTAACATTTACACATACGAACTTTCCCGATAGGCGTTTTTCAATCTTCACCTCGTTCCAGTAAAAAGCTATTTCTGAGACTCAAGTACTCTATTTCGCATGTCATGTTTGTCTGTACAGATTTCGCGCTGAGAAAACCGCATCGTAACCTTTGTTACAAATAAATTGAGCGCGAAAAATTAACGTACACACAATAATGCAGACGAGGACGAGCGCCCGCCTTCGTCTCTGTGTTTGTGTGTGTGCTAATTTTTCGAGCTAAACTCATTTGCAGCGCCGGTAGACCAACTAGCCCAACAACCGTCCTTCGTTCGACGTCGCTACGAAACGCGGGCGCTCATCAACGATTTAACAACGCTTCGGCAGACTGGAATTCGAACACCGCTGACCGACACTCCATCGGCCCAACCAACACTTCCCGAGACCCTCGGGCTACCATAGATAACCCCCGGATCTCAGAAGCCTTACATTAGGCGCTCATCAACCGAACGCTCCACGCTCTAGCTGGGTCAACTCGCCGGCGCGCATACGCGGTGACCACGTGTTCCCGTTCTCGCGTCGCACCGCTTCGCGAAAAGAACGCGTAGCCTTGGTTCAAAGCGGAGAGATTCAGGACGGTCCTCTCCTCGTCACCCTGAGACGTTGCCCTCTCTCGCGGCGAACGGGAAAGCGAGAGAACGCGGGCGGTGCCGGTAGTTGTATAACGCAGTCCCTGTGCGTTGCGAGGGAATGGGTATCACAGGCGTGTTGCCTTCCACTACAGCCTCCGTCGGGGTTCGCTTTGTCGTTTGTGTTTCTCGCTCTGCCCGCTGACCGAGGGGTAATGGTGCACACTTTCGGTTGGAGAGGGAGAACGACAGTGGGAGAGATATAACGGGTAGCATTGTGTGTACGCCCGACAAGGAAGAAGGGATAGCCCGAGCCTTTATACTGCTGAGCTTTTTCGCCGGACCTCGCTGGGTACTGAGATCGCAGTCTGCCATCACCCGCGCCAACCCGCTCCCACATCCACTCCCTTTCTACTCGCCCACTTCACCCTTTCCATTGGGCAGTTCTTCTTGCCCGTTTCTTGTGCTTCCTGAGACATAAGCCTGCGGCGACCATTGGCTAGTACGGGTGTCCAGTTTTGTTTTGTTTGCCTTTCTTGTCCGATAGGGGCTTGCCGAGAGGTCGGTCGCCTTCGCGTGCGAGCGTGCCGCAGTTTGGCGTATAAAAACGCGACGAAGCGTTAGCGGGCTTTCACACACCTTGTTTTTCCTCTGAGCTCCTAAGCAGGAACTAACAGCTCCAACAACCATGAACGCCCTTGTGAGTATTTGGCATAGCCTTGAGGGCAAATACACGACGCCTCTTCTGTAACTAAAGCGGCTCCCTAACCCGTCGCTCATCCCTTAGTTACGTTAGGTTTGGTGAAAGAAAACGCGTCAGCTCCAATTGAGGTATATAGATCTTCTGGTGGATGTCTTGATAGCAAGCTTCGTACAGTAACTGTCGAGCGCGAAGCCAGGGTCCTTGAGGATTTGAGAAGCGTTCTTGGGACGTGAACTTAGTAGTCCATTAAAAAGAAAAGAGCTAGAACACACAAATTGTCATCACTTATGTATCGTGACTCAGTTTTGCAACACCTGCAGTGACTGCTGTGACCCAACACTTCATGTGTATGTCAGCTTACTTTGAGAGTTATTTTCAGTGTCGCTCGTGCATAGGAAGCTACACCCGCGCTAACGGTTGTTGGCATAAGCGTGCGCAGGGTTCCCCTTCAGGGGGGGCGAAGGTACGTCGCAGCGCCCCCCTCCCTATTATGTCAGTGTATGCGGCTGCCTTTGCGCCCCTCTTCTCGCCCCCCCTATAATGTATAGGGCTGACTTTGCGCCCCCCCCCATCTCGCCCCCTTGCCGCCTCGCCCCCCCCCCCCCCTGCGCACGCCTATGGTTGTTGGGGAATGCTGTCCTGTTGCGTTTGCAATGTTATTCCGAACGACTACTATGCTCTAGATTCTAGTAAGCTCCAAAACGCTGAAATTAGAGTTTGTCTAGTCCAAAGAGGGTGTTCAACGTTCACATTCAATTGACAGTGTACGTGCATCCTCTAGCAAAGTATAAATGTATAGGTTTGTGCAGGGTTCTCCATTAGAGGGAGGGCGAAATGGGCAAAATGTCACCGAAGCGCACCCCCCCTCCCCCCTTTCATAAGCACGCGTATCTAAAATAGCCTATTGTCTATTACCAACGCTTCGAGAGAGAGAAAGAGAGAGAATCATTCGGGACACTTTCCTTTCAGTCAAGTATGCGCTTGTCCTGTAGCTTTCTTCGTCTTCGTCCCTCGCTATTTCGCGCTCTTTTCAATCATCCTGTATTACCAACTCGCCCAATAGTCTATTTTTCCAGTGACCTCTGACCTTCAACTTGAGAGGTCACGTCATACCAGCAGTAAACGTGCGCGCAGCCGGAAAGACTACACTGAACGGTTGACAGATTGTTGAGATATCGTAGGGTGGTTCTCGCTTAATACTCTTCCCGTTCGTGGCTCACCACCGCGTCTGTTGTCTCCACAGATCGTTCTTCTCGGTCTCGTCTCCGCCGCCTCGGCCGGTTTCGTCGGTGGCTACGGTGGCTATGGAGGCTACGGAGGTTACGGCCACGGCGTGGCCGTTGCCGCACCGGTCGTCTCCAAGGGTGCCTCCTTCTCCTACGGCAACAGCGCCGGTGGTGCTGCCATCCTTGTTGGCGGACACGGTCACGGCTATGGCGGCTACGGCGGATACGGAGGATACGGCGGATACGGACACGGTGGCTACGGCGCAGTCGCCGTTGCTCCTGTCGCCGTCGCTGCTCCGGTCGCCGTGACCAAGCCAGTGGCCGTCGCTGCCCCAGTCGCGGTCGCCGCTCCCGTGGTGGCCGTCGGCGGATACGGTCACGGATACGGTTTCGGTCACGGATTCGGCTACGGCGGCTACGGATACAAGGGCTGGTAAGTGACGCGCTGCAGAGGAAAATGAGACGTTGCTTGAAGGAGGGCTTCATTTTCGTATATCGGCCTGCAATTGTTTGGTCTGCCAGATTTTATACTGGGAGGTCCGAGGGGATTGGGGGGGGGGGGGGAGGGGGTGACTCCCGCATGGCCACATTGAACACTACGTACCGTCATTATTTCTGCGTTGCCTGCAACTTAAGAATGATAACGAATGCTATAATCCATATGAGTGTAACGCGCCCATCAGAGCCCGGAATGAGCCGAACATTGGCGACTTGCCTCATTTTGAAGAAAAACGAAGTGTGACACGTCTGGGACTGTATAAACGTGTCAGGCCTGATCAATGACATGAAAATGCGATGGTATAGACGTGCGTATTTATAGCTGTCTGACCACTTCTTTTATGAAGCATGTATGAACACACGAGTTGAGTATCAAAGAAAACTTTCGTCTGGCTGCAGACATGCGCTTCGTTTAAAGAAACTAGCATGTGTTCCTTCCGGGAAAGGTTTACATGTACGCCGCCAATAAAATAATAATGTGTCAAACGCGATAAGGCATTTCGAGCACTAAGTTCGCTGCTCGTGGCTGAAACGCGATTACACTTGTAACTGTGCTTATGCGCTTCGTTCTTTCTTTCTCTTATTCCAGAGCGTGGACGTTGTCAGATTTCACTGGATGCCCTCACCTCATCGGCACGTCAACGCGCTGGACTTACGCTAGTTGACGCTGCCATAGAAAATTTTTAAATTATACGTATATACGCTTAGGAGGACTACCTCAAGCTCTTGTCGATCGATGCAAAATGAAAAAAAAAATGTATATGAAGACGGATTCGCGATCGCATGCTGGAAGCCTTGGGAACAAAAGTGTTCATCGGGCTTCACATTGGACACCGGGGCTGCCAAGACTGTACAATATATTTCTGAAAAAATTATTTTGCTTCGTGCGCAAGGTTGCTTGAAAGGTCTATTCAAATAAAAAAAGTGCATCATGCATTGCCAAACCAGTGTCTCTAGACTCTTGAATGTATTATTGCACTGACCTTTCACATATACCGTACACAGGTCAATATACACGTGCGAAATTCTATCAGCCTAGCAGGGTCTCTGCGACATAAAGATTATTTTCAGTTCGACTTCTCCTCACGAAGTACCTGCTAAATTAGATTCACTGTTAACCACACCTTAAAAACACAGACGTGATTTTCGCATGTGCCGTTGTATGAGGCCTTCTATTTCGCCACATCGTAAACGAACTTATGCAAGTCCAATACTCGTAGCACAACGCGGACCCTGTGTCAAGAGTGTGGTTTCATCTCCGCCTTGTGCTAAGAGAGACCGCGGTAAATACCATTCACGATTAGTCATACCTGAAGAGGGTATCATTCCTGAATGTGTCATTCCACGAGAGCTTCGCCTTCAGCCCACCACAGACAGACATGCTTGATCGCAGGTCTTTATACCCGAGGAAGGCATTTTGTCAAGATGGTTGTTTCGACTTCGGGCTTGCGCTAAAGAAACTTGCGGCAAAGTGCTCTTACTTTTACCGATACGTAAAGAAGGCTCAATCATTTCTTCACTGCGTCAGTGTATGATTGCGTCGCGCGCGGTACACTACAAATATAGAAGAGTACGGAACTCAAAGAAGATGGAAGACTTGTATAAAATAATAATTCTGGTTGAACGTCCCAACACCACGATATGATTACGAGGGAAGCCGTAGTGAAGGGCTCCGGAAATTTCTACGACTGGAATTTTTTAACGTGGCCTAAATCTATGACCCGAGCCTCAAGTATTTTCGCTTCCTTCAAAAAAGAAGGGAGGGGCCTGTGCCTAAAGCATTATTTCGCCCTCGATTTGTAAATACATTTGTATTAACGACACTTGATAACTGAAGATATCTTCATAAGTACTTCCCACACAAAATAAATTAAAGAATTCAATGTCTCATAGCGCGAATGATGAAAGACGATGCAGTGGAAGGAACAGAATGGGTCCAGAGGACCCAGATTTCTTTCTGCGCACCCCAAGTACAACACACGATTTTTTATTAAAATTCGTATTCGCTACCCCTTGAAGTGCGATCTATGGTGTGCTTTAAATGGAAACTGCGACATCTTTCCCAGCAACAGGACGCCTAGCCATCGTACCACTTTGGCGAAAAGCACGCAGTCTATACCAGTCTAGATAGCTCGACTTCAGGTGGTATACCAGAATCGAAGAAAGCCCCTAGATCGCAGCTCCGAAATATTGATGTCCTGCACTCAATGCACCAAGACAGCCCTGACGATGACATGTCCTCGTTTTCTCATTGACATGTCCTCGTCATGACGTGTCCTGTCTTTCTCTTTGTTCGAAGTTGTACTAGGTTAAGCGCTGACAGCTGGGGTAGTTGGTTCTCGTGATTAGTATGACACATTGCACTGACGAATGAAGGAAAAAAGATGACATTTAAGGGCTCGTTTTTTTCTTTGTTAGACACAATAGCAATGAGAACTAATTGACAATAATGCCAAGGAAAGTATAGTGGATGCTATTTGTAGTAATGAGGATATAAATGTGAAGAAAGTGTGAAGGGTCTCGTCCTGGCAGACTTGATGCCGTCAGGTAGTATGCGAGGGATCATCGGTCAGCTGCCAGCTCGTAAAAAGATCACGTGCTACGTGACGCCAACAGGCAGAAAAAGAGTTCCATACTCGCCGCCATGGTTGCGATCGACGCTGACAAACATTCCTAGGTTTAAATACACATATACACTCCATAAAGTGGAGGAGAGGATGATCGCCGCCGTAGCTCAGTGGTAGAGCATTGGGCGCGTTATTCGAAGGTCGCAGGTTCGGCCCCTGCCGGCGGCAAGCTATCTTTTCGTCCACTTTACTTTCTTCACATTTGTATCCTAATTGCTACAAATAATACTCCCTATACTTTCCTTGGCATTATTGTCTGTTAGTTCTCATCAATATTGCACTGGCGAAGGAGGACATGGACAAAGCGTGTCTTGCTGTCCTGTCCATGTCCTTGTTCGTCAGTACAATGTTTCACAGTGTTGTACTAGGGTTCAACTATTGTTAGCCAAAATGATTACGTTTATGAAAATGCTAGCGGGTTGAATGATCGGTTTAGCCACAGCGGGAACCATTGGGATTGTGGCCTGTATAGTTCAGGGTGCCGTTCGAGGTCTCATCTCGGAATATATAATAAGTATATAGCCACATACATAACGACTTCACTCATAGTGCATTGAAACCTCCTTGACTGAAACCTTCTCCGCGTCCTTGCCATATGACGCTGTTGATATGCTGGACATAGAGTAGGAGCTTGTGTTAAGTCAGCAGTAGCCAGGTGAGAACATTGAATCTAAAATACTGCTTACTCACGTATGCATCGTTGAAGAACTGCACATCTTACGAACGGAAGAAACGCGGGGAAAGTAGAAAACGACGCAAGAACGCGGGTGGGGACCTAATGGCTAGGGGTGCCCGGCACTAACTCTCTCTAAAAACTTGCGGACGCTTGAGCTTCGCCTTCAAAAGTAGAACGCGGTAGCGTAATCGGGCCCCGTGCGCCTCACCTTCTCAACTTCTAGTCTGGCTTCGGTTCTCGGTGCATGCCTCAACCGTGTCGTAAGGGAACGAACAACTTCGCGCGTAACATTGGCAGTTTCAAGCTATCCTAGAATGCCTACTCTAAGTACAGTTGTTAAGTGCCCACTACGCCATCATTCTTTCTTTTGCGAATCAGCGAAGGGCCCACTACGCGACCGTAAGGCAACACGCGAACCTACGCAGCTGCTCACTATGTTGATGCTTTTGCAGATGATGATGATTAAATATGTCTGAACGCTTTGTAATGGGTGGGCCTTGAAACACCCACTCGGTGCGCAATTCGCATGCTTTGACGCCTGGCGCGATTCTACGCTTCTGCCACGCAATGTTACATGCGTTAATTAAGGAGACCCCTTCCACTACGTGACGTTCACGTAGTGCTTTTTTTTTTTTCGAAGCACTTACAAGCAACTGCGGGGCTAATGGTAGAACACCTGCTTTCCACGCAGACGGCCTGGGTTCGAATCTCACTCTTGTTCCAGATAATTTTATTATTTATTTTATTTGCATATTTCTAGATATTTCGGTGACGGATAAGATGATGATTTTTCGGTCGTCACAAACAACGACACGGACACCGATGCCGACGCTGACTCGAATGCCGACACCGGAATTCCTGTGAAACGAGCTCTTTAACGCTGTCGCGTCAATAGTAGTGTTTATTGTGGAAATGACGCTTGATTCTGCAGCCCAATAGGGAGCACGGCGCAGCGTCAGGGGAAGGGGAAGTGGGAAAAAAAAGAGGATAGCAGAAGAGTGAAGGATACACAGCCGGGGTCTCGTCCATACCGTGCTCCGGATGGAGGAGTCCCTGCTGGCCAGACTCCGCAGCCAGCCGTCGTCACGGATGGGAGGTCTCTGCCTGCTCTGTGAGCAGATGATCATGGACCCGCCTGTGGCAGTCGCCCTGCCTCCACCGCAACACCGCCCAGAGGACGCCCACCTGTCGCTCGGTAGGGTGACCAAAAGGCGGACACTAGCTGCTGCTCTGCAACAGGCAGGTTGCAGCTCCACGAGCAACTAGAAGGAAGGCTGGTGGTGTTCACAGACGGCTCAGTCCGGGCTAACGGCTCCGTCGCTGCAGCCTGCATCATACAGGCGAGGGCGAGACACTGGCCATGCCGGCTCCCGTTCGCGGCGAGCTCCACCGCGGCTGAGCTAGCTGGTCTCCACCTAGCCGCTGACGTCCTGGCTGAGGATCCTCCTGAGCAACCAGTGGAAGTTATCGCGTTAATATAGAAAGTAGACAGTATTAGAATTGGGCACCCAAGACGCCGGGTCCCCAAGCTGCGTTGGATAGGCTGTTCCTGAGTTATGAGGAGCAGCAGAGTTTGAGTGAAGAGCCAAATGCAGGCTTCGTTGGGTCTAACGCCCGGGACGCCCCACGTGGGGAAATTATATATGAAAGACTCGGGTCACACTGCGCCGTGGCCCGCCCTGCGTCTGCAGCGTCTCTCTGGTGACTCAATACGCCTTGAATACCCACTCTAGTTTTCGATGTTTGGGTCTCGAGTCAATGCAAACGCAATAACACAAGACTCGCCTGGGTTCTGCGCATGCGCACATGAGGTACACAAATTTCTTGGGTCCCCAATCTAAAACTTTTCTAGCTTTAGTTGGACGTTCGAAGCAGCTCTGCATGGCTGCCTGCGTCGACATAGCTCCTGCGGACGTCCATCTGAATATGTTTAATGAGGGGAGGAGTCACGCACACCTGCAAAAGCGCAAGCGTCCTGACTCACCCTTTTCAACTTTCGCGCATGTGTAACGCCGCCGGTGATTTCAGAGCGTAGAACGAGTGACGACGTACGGTGTACTGCAACCCGCTGTTTACAAACGTTTCCAGTCTTACCAAATATTAAGGTGAAAGCCTTAGATGCCTCATCAAACGCGAGAATTGATCGCCGGCGTCGGCGTCAACACGAGGGATGCAAAAAAATATTATAACGCGTTGACGTCGCCGTATGACGTCATAATGACATCACAAGTTGGCGACATTCGTAACGTCATCATGACGTCACCCTGACGCCCCATAGCGTACGTCACATAATAACGTCATCACGTGACATCGTCGCTTGGTCAAAGGTTGGTCGGTAACGGAGGCAGTGCAAAACCATGTCCGGTGCAGAAAGCTTTCGTAGGGGGGTGTGGGAGGATAAGTACATCGGTTGATCAGAAAAAGAAGATGGCTTTCGCCTTCGACTCGCCTTAGTTCAATGCCTAAGGGACACTGTGAGTTTCATTAACGACGTTATTGATAAGCGTTCCCATTCTTGCCAAGGCAAGAGTTTGTAGACGAAACATGGCAGTGCTCTATTTCGAAAAGATTTGGCGAAGGGCCTATGGCTGACATGATAAAGTAAGACAATTGAGACAAACTCAGCTCATGTTGCTGTCTGTGTATATTGCTTCAGTGTTGGTCATTCTTCCTTTTGTGCGTCTATTTTCTTCCGCCACTATGAGTTGCATTTTTTTGATTGCTACCTTACTATAGTCGGTTACGATCTAAAATTAAACACGAGCTTCGCCCCCTGAACTACTGCACGCCTACCATTCATCTGTTCAAGAGAGTCGTGCTAGGTGGTTTCCGTTGTATCCATAAGTAGATTTCGCTGCTAAGGCAAATGGTACGCCTATTAAAAATTAAAAGTTCGTCGTCCCTACCTAATATATTACGTTTTGTCCTAGCAGTGATGCGGCAATCTTTGCTGAAATGCGCCAGGAAGTTCAAGTCTTTCGACTGAAAACCAGCGACACGAATGCGTGTCTTCATGAGAAAATCGCCTACCTGAAATACGCGAAATGCGCTTGACGTCACGGAAATGAGCAAGGGCAATTGGATGGGGCACCTATGCCAATTTTGTGTCGGTGTGACAGCGAAGGCTGCGGACGCAGCTTACATTCATTTTTTAGGTCGTGACAGAGTCTAGAAATGTATAACGTTCCCACTTTTGCTATACATCTGACTTAGGGCTGCTGTATATGTAAACGAACAAAGGAATTAATTAATGTGGGAGAGCAATAAATCAGCCATCTCATTGGAAACAAATCAAAACAGTCCTAAGAACCCTGTCATGGTGGTCGCAATCAGGGTTGCCACTGGTGGCTACTTTTCGCCAAATTGGCGAATTAGAGAAGCCCGTGGCGACCTACAATTGTGCATAGCGACATGGCGAATTTTTGGCGATTTTCGGCTTAGGTCTCGACTGAGTTGTGCATTCTATGCTCATTGTCTTCCCAACGAATGATCGACATTCTTTCCATTTTTTCTTGGTTTTGGACTCACCAGTAGAGGGCGCACTTTACACGTAATCCAATACGCCCATTCTGTTTCTCCTGTGGATCGCCTCAATTAATCTAGATCCCGGCGGTACTGGTGCCTCCCCCAGCAAACTCCCAGCAAAATGTAAGTCAGCGGATTGCTTCGCGTGCCGCGAGGCGGTGGTGTTAGACTAAGTTCTTTAGGTGCTTTAAGCCTCTCTAAAGTTTCGCTTCTGAAGTGGCTAGACGACGGGTAGGCCGTGTCTACCGACCATGTTTGCACTGCGATGATATTGTTTAATTTATCTGAAAGAAGGCTGCGCACGCAATCTCTCTCTTTTTGTAGCGGCTGTTTCGCTCTGTATTCGCTTCAACTGAAACTAATTCCACCACAAGCTTTTTTGGTATGAGGCGCTAGCATTCAGGGACGCTGCTGGTGTATGCTCTCTCTCAGCGCTCGCCATTAGAGCCATCAGGATCCTGACACTTCCCATCTTAAATGCCGAAGCGGAAAGTCTTGTCTCATGTAACCTTGACTAACACGGAACTTCGCAATAAGATGAAGCTGGACCTCTTGGAGTCAGCCAACAGCCACAACACCATTCACTCTGCTCTAACATACTTACATGGGAGGCCTGGGTTGCGAATCTGGGCGAAACCACCTCCTCGTGGGCAACTCTCCTTAACCACATACTAACCATCTTAGGGGAGGTCAGTACAGCCTCACCCTAGAGCTCAGACCAGGACTTGGGTTTCGAAAATAAAAGTTTTTTTCTCTCTCTCTCTCTTGGAGTCCATATGAGGGATCAGATGTGGCCTTAGTTTGCAGTGAAAGGCGTCGACACACTACGCTGTTTCGGAGGAAGTTCTTGGACAAATGACGGCAAATTATCGTGGGGCTTCGAGCATTTACCAACAGTGTCCCTTCCGTGATACCCGGGAAGTGCGTCGGGGTCAAGTCGGGCGTTCTGGGATTTGCATGAAAAAGGTCCATTTCCGAGGCCCTGTTTTAACTGCGTCAGCGCTGAATCGTTCTCTATCGGAGCTAGTAAGTATCATATGCCGCATTACTTCATTTTCCCGCTCACGGATGGCGGCACTGCCCGCCGCAAAGAGCACCATGCGAGAGAGAATCTGTGAGAGATATAAGGCACGTTTTTGAAGTATCGTGTATCTACTTCGGTAGCTTATTCGGTTCAGCACCGGGCGAATATCGTCGTGGGCCAAGGAATCCGTAGGTTCGATTCCCGGCGGGGGAAGTATTTCTTGCACTTTTTTATTTCTCATCCATTAGCGTCCATTTTATCAACGTCATATCCGTGACGGAAATACGTCACTAAAGTCTTGGTGGAACCCGGCATAAAACAGTTTCATGTTAAAAGACAGTATAAGAAATCTATGCACCAACGACCACTGTGTTTCTGAGGCAATGCCTATGCGAACCTCCTTCCCATAGTCGAATGGATATAGTATTCAGGTATATGCTTTTTTCAGTCCGTTATTTCTTACATATAATTAAGAAGTTCTTATTTCTCGATTAACGGAACGCAACCAAATGGTGTGTCGGGATCACACGTCCCCACAAGAGCCGAACAATATGTGGCGAGCGGAGAGAGAGAGAGAGAAAAAAATCACAGCATATCCACGGAGTGAATGATGATGAGTGGGCGAAGCTGCGGAGGTTCATCGGTAAACCGTGAATCTTCCGTGAATTCTGCCCAGTACATCATCACCGACGTGAGATCGGGCGCGTTTATACTAAAGGTTCGATGAGAGTTATGAAGACTTGCAGCTCACTTTAACTTTACATGTACGCTGTGAATTTTCATTGTTTAGGAAACCATTGCTTTAGAAAACATCCGGAGTCTTGCAAGCCAGTTAGTAGTTGCCTTCCAGAACTGCCGAAGGGCTAATAATATTAATTGTTGAGGTTCTACGTCAGATACCACGATATGAAGATCAGAGAGGCCGTAGTGGAGGGCTCTGAAAATTTCGACCACCTGGAGTTCTGTGACGTGCACCTAAATCTAAGCACACGGGCATCTAGCTTTCTGCCTCCATCCAAGTGCGGCCGCGATTCGATCCCGCGACCTTCGGATCAGCAGTCCAGCAACATACCCACCGGACCACGGCGGCCTGTGCACAAGGGCTCGTATAGATCTCTTCGAGGGTGAGCTGGGAGGCGAGGTTCCCTCTCAGTAAAATGCCGATCACCAAGTCTTCTCAAGGCAGACTGGAAAGCCGAGGTACCTAGTGGTTTTAGGGCCCCCACTCCAGTCCGGAACTTCTCAATTACTACATCCCGAGCCATGGTAACATATTTATGTGCAAACAGTTCCCGCCTGAAGAAGCAGCAATTCGCTTTCCGCGTGGTCTGGAACTCACCGACAGCTCACCGAAAGAGATAGCGCGCCATAGCTAACGCTACGGCGCAATCAACCGCTTCGATACTAGTTCCAGACGGGTACTACACTAAGTGGTGTTGAGCAAGAAAACCACTCTTACGCGCGTACTGATCGGCGTCAGCGCCATGCAATAGCTCTCGTTTGGCAACGATTCAGAAGGAGCAGCGTTAGCTTTCGCAATATTCGGAACGCCGCGTACGGTCCGACTCGCCTCTGTCAGAAGATGCCGTTCGGGCGAGACGCAAAGAGGCGGTACCGGGTAAGGTTACATCGGCTTAAGTTATGCGAAGGTCCGTCTTAGCTCAGTAGCTTCATCAAGAGCACATTCATGCGTGTTTATGTGTGTGCTTTCTTCTACAGAAGCGACGGTGATCCGAGTGGTCGTTTCGGCACGCCCTGTACAAATAGAAAGAAATTAAAAGCGAGTGGGAGCACTTGTCTTGTGAACACGCAGCCAGGGCAGAACGTCGATGCAAAAAAGGGACTTCCCCGAGAGCTTCCGTGCTTCTCTATGTTAGCATGTGTAGTAGATTGCCTGTTCAAAACTCATTCGCTCTACCCTCCTTTCCCACAGGAAGGCACACGTCCACCTAGACCATTGGCTGCCATTCTTGTCCAAAGTGGACTTTCAGGTATAAAAGCACCAAGTAACTCTTCAGTGGTCGCCATCTCCTCTGGTTTTTGTGGTCTTCGCCTCAGTGACGCAAGCGGCCACCATGAACGTTGTTGTGAGTATCTGGGAACACCTGGACTACCACTGGACTTTTGGCCTCACTGAACGTCTTGGCCCGTGCCCCCACGATTCTTCCAGTGTTGGATTTGACCATGTTAGCAGAAGTTAGGCGCAAAGGGCTTACGTACTATAGATCACCTCTAGAAAATGGTCAGTTACATTGTCCGTTACAGGCCCACAGGGGATTCTCCTTTTAGTTCCTGAAATATGCACTCATTCTGAGATTACTCTAACACGTTCGCTGTACTTTTCGTAGACAGTGTGTAAGCTGCAGTGAAGCAGTTGTGCGTACGAGAGGAATGCTGATCTGAGGAAAATAAGCGAGGCTTGTTCGCATAAAGTTCTCTGGACACTTGTCGACGTCGATAAAGCTCTTATATATCAGTGTATACGAAGAAGCAGGCTGCCGTCCACTTCAGTGTTTCTAAATAATAATTAAAGGGGAATTCTTTTCGAAGGTATACTTTCTGCGAAGAACTGCGCGGAATTTTAAACGAATGTAAAATGAAGAGGAAAAACACAAGACGAGCGCAATCAACTGAAAGTTTATTGGAAAATGTGAAATTTTCATATGGGAATTACTTGCAAGTGATCATGCGCATTGATGATGTCATGTCCGGAACACTGACAATCAGAGACGACAGTTACATGGTCACGTGGTTACGTATTATGAGTTATCAAGATACATAGTCTCTATCATGAAGGGATATGTAAGCTTGGCGGACACATTCCTCTCGCAACTTATTATTGTTGTACGCATCAGTTATTTGTCAGTGAAGCTGATGGTTGTTTTTATAATGGATGCTGGTCTTACCCAGAAGTGGTACACATGCGCATTGACGACAGTGGATTGACAAATGCGACGTGAACGTTCCTTTAAAACAATTGAAGTGTTTCCTGAGCCGCACGTTAACGCAACGGCCCGTCTGGCCCACATAGGTACGCAATATTCGATGAGTGGTTTATAGGCAGTCGAGCGTATAAGCTAATTTTGACAGTGCACAGATGTCTGCGAATAGGCTGGGCTGGAGTTTTGATTATTGGCACTACCGAATCATTATACAGGAACAATGAAGTTGAAGCTTGGCACTACCGAATCATTTTAGAGGAACAATGAACTTGAAGCACAGCTTTTCTGAAAAAAAAGAGCGACAGAAAAAGATGCACTGTGTGACAACGTGTTTTATTTTTTGAAAGGAATTATTGCGGCGCCGCAAACAAAAATCTAAGTTGCTGATTCATATTCATGGTAAGCAATGAACATCATTTTGTTATGTCAGGTGCCTCTTGGCAAACGTCTCCGTTAATTCGAGTGTGTTACAGTAGCGCAAGCAAAATGTTTATTTAAAACCACCATCGTTCTAATCCCGGTCGTCTTGAACATCGACTTGGAACTCTTTAATGCTGGTTTAAGCATGATTTAGGTGCACCAGACTTAAGACTAGAACAAGTTTACAGGTGCAAAGTTGAAACTGTTGTCACAGTTTTCGTCTCTGTATGCAGCTGGGCGCACAATCACGCCCAATTTCAGTTATTTTTTTTTTCTGTTTTCAGCTTTTCATGCCAGGTCCTCAGCCGCAGACAAGAACGCACGTACAGTACTCACGGATGGAAGTGCGACGTCGTTTCTTTTAGTCGGATTACTGCGATAAGCGATCGCTCGTTATAACCATGCCATGTTGCTGGAAATATGACCGCTAAATGTAATACTGGTTTCGACGTAAGTGTCAGCGTCTAAATTGCGCCGATATGACACGAACTGATCACGCTGGAAACTAAAGTATGTACGTGCATTACTTAGCCCCAAATTTTCGCGTTTCAATCCGTGAGTGCTATATCCGATATTCCTTTCTCAGCGCCATCTTCACTCGCTTATCTAACTGCGATTAAGCAGAACAACCTTTGTAAGCATATAGTTGCAGGCTTCGCCTAAGTAGGCTGTTCTTGTCCAACTCGTACGGTTACTCTCCCGCAGCTCACCACCGTTATCCTCGGTTTGATTTCTGCCGCTTCCGCCGGCTTCATCGGTGGTGGCTACGGCGCAGGACCCAGCGTCGGCTACCGCTCTGGCTACGGCGGTGGTTACGGCGCGAGCTATGGCTCCGGCTACGGCTCTGCCGGCGCTGGTCTTGCCGTAGCTGCCGCTCCGGTCGCGGTCGTCAGACCTGCCGCTGTCGCATCCGTACCAGCTCGTGCTACAACGTCTTACGGCACAACCACAACCACCGTGACTACCCTGCACGGTGCGGGAGCTGGTGGTCTCGGCTATGGCGCTGGTCTCGGATATAGCGCCGGCAGTCTGGGCTACGTGCCCAGCACCGGCCTCGGAGGAGCTGGTCTTGGGTTCGGTTCGGGCTATGGCGTCAGTGTTGCCGCCGTACCTAGCGTCAGTCGCCCTGCTGTCGCTGTGGCTGCTGCACCGGCTTTTGCTGTGGCTCGTCCCGTCGCTGTCGCCACTCCGGCTGTGACTGTGGCTCGCCCAGTGGCTGTGGCTGCTGCTCCGGCCGTTCCTCTGGCTCGCCCAGTCGCTGTCGCTGCTCCGGCTGTGGCTGTGGCTGCTGCTCCGGCCGTTCCTCTGGCTCGTCCAGTCGCTGTTGCTGCTCCGGCTGTAGCTGTGGCTCATCCCGTCGCCATCGCTGCCCCAGCTGTGTCCACCGTGGCCGTGGCTCCGGCCGTAGCTCTCGGAAGCGGACTTAGTGGTCTCGGATCTGGTTTCGGTGGCCCTGGAGCTTTTGGTGCTGTTGGTTACGGTGCAGGCTACGGCGCCGGCTACGGAGCTGGTTACGGTCACGGCTATGGCTCCATCTATGGGGCTGGCTACGGTAATGGCTACGGTGCTGGTATCGGCAGGCTTGGGGTCACATACGTGAAAGGAGCCAAGTGGTAGTAAGTTGGCGTTGTGTTTTAAAAGGATGCATTTTGTCATCCACATGACATTATTAGAGCGCTTACTTCCTTGTAACACTGGCAGTACTTCTACAAGTGCATAGTTCATTGCTGTCCCTTGATTTGTTGTCTCTCCTTGTGGCACGTATCGCTTTGTTTGAGCTGGAATGAATCCCTTTCTTTCAGCCTCAGAAGTGTGGAATGAATATGCGACTAGCTTTCGAGAAAAAGTTATATAGGTATAGCTACGAGTTTTTGTAGAGAGAAAGTTCGAGAGATATGTTAGAATGAAACTGGTACAAACCTTTAATTAAGTGACTTGTCTTATAGAACTAGAACAATTAAGTTAACTGCCAATTGGGCATGTTCGTAAAGGTTCATGATGAAACAAGCGCAACTTGCACAAAAATTCGTCCTGTGTTCCGTCCTGTGGTCTTTCTGAGTCTTCGTGCAAGTTGTGCTTGTTTCATCTCGAACAAGAACAGTTCACAGCGTATAATACAATGGTGATTGGCACCAGCTGCAACAGGTGCTCCGAAAGTGTTCACGAAGCAGTTCGCTGAAAAAAACCAGGAAGTACTGAGTGCATGACTTGTCATGCGGTTCCGTTGCAACGTTGCCATTGCCTTTAAAAGGCAGATGTCGTAAACGTACAAACATATAAATCGTCAATTAGCTCGCTGTTTGCTTCGAAGAAGTAACCGTTAATCTTCTTCAGCAAGAATGATTTCGCAGGTTTGCAAGCCCACAAGAAGCTACGGTGTTAGTATAAGCTGTCAGTTTTTCTCAGTGTGTCACCAATTGATTCGTAATGTTCCTCGTTTCATTTCGTCCGGTTACTGCGAATACACCCTCATTAGTTACGTCATTGTGACATTTCTAATTATTCACAATTCTTGTGTTTTTCAGAGCACCTACGGAACGTTTTTCGTCTTCGGCAATGACCAAATCTGGATTCACGCGGACTTGTGCATTTCTAATTTATTGTTGTATGCATATTTAAGAAGGTTTAGAACTTCACACCCTGCAATTTCGCGCATGTGCGCATGAAGCCTATAGCAATAAAAGTTTTTCATAAGCTCATGTACCATTTTCTTTACTTGCTGACTTTTTTACTAAATGCAAAACAAGAAATTACTCAACACAGATTTTTCTCTCAGTGAAACATTTTCTAGTTACGACGAGAGACTTGGCGTGTACGTTTAGTTAAAGTGTGGTTTTGATACTTCTTGGACATATTTACTCCTTTGTGCTGTGAATGAGGACGGTGTATTGGCATGGTTAATTACTAAGCATGCTAGTAAATGAGAATTGTGAGACAACGCGACACGATGAAAACAATCCTGCTTTACGACGTTCCTGCTTTGCATTCAAACAGCTAAAACAACTGTGTTCTGCACACAACCTTGCCTTTCTTCTCCGTCACTTGTGAGATTGGGGGAGGGGGAGCAAGGTGTGCATAGACACGCTATTAAGAAAACCATGTGAGTCCCGAACAAACAAAAGTTATCGTCTCGAAACATTGGCCCCAGTGATGTTCCTTGCACATTGATTGTTCATTATATGTCGTCTGTATACTACAGCAAAGGTGTTATGGTCTAGGTTTGCCGTGTGTCGTAGATAGAAAGTTATCATCGTCATGAAACGGCGCGCGCTCAATGACCGCCGAAGCATTCTGTACAGATGGTAAACAAGAGCAGCTGAAACGTGCCCACCAGCTCTGCTGTGGCCCAGCCCTGCGCGACTTCGTGCAAGCTGAGCAAATTTCTTGCCTTCGACTTCTGTCGTGTCTAGATAAGAACGCATGTAACGCTTGAACTGTATTAGACGAATACTTCAAGGAATTATCTGCTAGACGTCGTCACAAAATTAAACTCGTGATTGTAGAAGTAATTCGAGATACGAGAGATTACTCTGCGTAACTTACGGTTACCGTAGCTCGCTGTACTTGGCGACGCCTTCCAACGCTCGCTGCATCTTGTAGTACAAGTGGCTGCGTCATGATACAAGACTAGTCATCGTTAAGCAGTTTGCGAAGACGACTTGTCGGTTCCATAATCGAAAAACTTCGTCGGAGGGGTACTACTTATGGAGTGAGATTTTACACTTAATTCAAATCTTTAATTAATTAACGGCCATTTTAAATGTTAACACTTTAGGTATCCTTCAATACTCTTCCGGTTACGCTACGCGCAGGCGACACAGTAAAGTCATAACTCCTTCAATTACGCGGATTAACTGCTACGGGTATTCATTTTTCCATAGAACTATTAATGGCTTGAATAACTTTGCAAATGATGTCCTATTGCATGACACACTATCATTGTTTGAAAGCAGCCTCACTTAAACCGTCGTTTGTTTTTGCATTCTATAAGTCGTTTTATTGTTATTATTGCGTTATTATGTTATTCTGTAAATTTATTGTAATATCGTTTTGAACCACTCCTGTATATCACATTTTACTTATTCATTCATTGTACCTGTATTGTTTGTTTAGATGCATGTAACCATTATTACCGAACACTTTTTCGACCCTGCTATGATCTTTCAAATGAAAGATCGCAGTAATTATAAATAAATAAATAAATAAATAAATAAATAAATAAATAAATAAATAAATAAATAAATAAATAAATAATAATAGCTACTTGTCGCCAAACACAATATTGATCCTTGCCAGAATTCAAGGCTGGCGATGGGTAGGCGACGACATATTATGTGTTGGGAAAAAAGGCCGCTCCGTTAAGTGGTTGCTAAATACAATAGTGAGCGGAAAAGTATCGCGGTGTGGTCCCGCGATCGTGGAACATGGCTAAGGTGACCCGAAATAATCTGAATTCAGTAAGTGAAAAACCACCCAGCGTAACTTCTTGAGGCGCAATGTCCACATATGTGGGCGCCAGTTGTTTTCGCCAGTTCTTTGGACTAGTTGACAAGAAAGAGCATGATGAATTGCGCATACGATGATTGGAACCTTCTGCATAGTCAGTGTGTCTTGACTTAATTAACGTCGATGTTCTTGATATTGCTGCATCTGATCACTTTGGCGAAGGCACTATTTCACAATGTTCGACGGGTCGTTCGACGTTCCGCGTTCCAGGACTGACGTCAAAAGTATTATTTTTATTCGCTCAGTATGAATAGAAACAAAACAATTCGCTCATGGTATTTGAACCTAAGACTTCATTCCCTTTATGCTAAATCAAACATTACTGACTGCAGAATAACTAGACATTTAATTACACAATTTTTACGATTAGTTACTGAAACTTGCAAAAAAAAAAACCGCACATTATGTCACTTTCTTACTTGACATATATTATCGAGTGCCTTAGAATTTTGTTGTGTGAATTTAACACATTTGCAGACAGTTAATGATAACTCGCACCTGAAGGGGAAACGCATCTTGATGATTTGAGACCAGCTGCGGGTACTGGAAGTTCAGAACCGCCTGCGCCGAGCCCGTTGTTAAAGCTGCGAAACTACTCGATAATAATTCTCAAAACGCGCCTACTATGTACTCAGAGGAACACGTACACATAGTGCTATTGCGGGCACTAACCTTTCCATAGCGTCAATTAACTCACTTTTGACGAGTTATATGCTTGCGCAATACTCAAAGTGAGCGCTAAAACTTTTGCCGTAAAGTAGGAAATGTGACAGCCACACAAGCGTACGGAGCCCGACTCAATTTACTATCACTTACGGGTAGGATAAACGTATGAAAGGAAACTTCTCCAGGACACGTGGCCTGAGCAAGACTACGGACTACGGACTACGGATCGAAGTTCGTAATAATAATCACAATAATAATTGTTGGAGGTTAACGTCCAAAAACCACGGTATGATTTTGACGTGCGTACTGGAGAGTTCCGGAAATTTCGACCACCGGGGATTTTTTAACTAAGAAAATGGGCCTTTAGCATTTCGTCTCTATTTTGCCTCGATCCCGGGACCTTCGGGTCAGCAGTCAAGCACCATAACCACTAGACCACCGCGGCGGGGGATTGAAGTTCAACCGTAGTTCCCCACTGTACCCCACTTGGCAATCATGTCGCTGTTGTTGCTCGTAAATCTCCAGAATTTATTTTAGGGGCGAAGCTCCTTAAAGCGGCACCCGTTCGTCCCTCGTAGTCGTAGTGCGTAACCAGTCGTAACGCTAGTACCAGATCTTGACCTCCAAGGTGGTGCCGGTGGGAGATTTTTCCTGTGCGTTGTTGAACAATAAAAAATTCGCAGCGTGCGCGTTAACTAAAAGCCGAATTCTTCTGTCTCTCATTCCCCTTTAGCAGCCATTGGCATGTTCCAGTAGGAAACGTTAGTAGAAGTAGAAGTGTAAGTGTTAGCTAAAAGCCGACTTCTTCTGTCTCTCATTCCCATTAGCAGCCATTGTTTACCTCCAAGGTAGTGCCTGGTGAGATTTCTCCTGTGCGTGATTAAACAATAAAAATTTTGTTCAAAACGCCGTTGATTGATGAAATAAACCAACGAAAGACGCCAGATGTTTTCTAAAAGCAAAACGAAAGAACGCCAGATGTTTCTAAAGCAAAACGAAAAGACGCCAGCTGCTTAACGAAAGACGCCAGATGTTTTCTAAAGCAATGGTTTTCTAAACAATGAAAATTCACAGCGTACATGTAAAATTAAAGTGAGCTGCAAGTCGTCATAACTCTCATCGAACCTTTAGTATAAACGCGTCCGATCTCACGTCGGTGATGATGTACTGGGCAGAATTCACGGAAGATTCACGGTTTACCGATGAACCTCCGCAGCCTCGCCCACTCATCATCATTCACTCCGTGGATATGCTGTGATTTTTTTTGAGACGTACATATCCACGCGTGGCCTTTTCAAATGGGGCAATTCACGAGGTTGTTGCAAAAACTTCGTAATGCACATTTCACTGTACCCTACCGGTTAGAGGCTTCACGGTCGGCGATGTACAAGGGTGTCCGTACAGCAATACAGAAATCGCCAATTACTCACACATCTTCAGTGTCGCCGTGCGCGAAGTCGCAGGTTCCTATCTCAGTCGTGGAGGTCTTGTTCCTACAGCGGCAAAACGCGTAAATAAGGTGTCAAAAGCCACACGTTTCACTTGGTCCAGGAGTGCGCGATCGAATGCCAGCTGGTCTAGCAACCTCAGTGCCTCCCTGCATCCACCCTTATTGAACACTACGCCCACTTTGAGGATATCAAACACAATATAATGCGTATATTCAATGCAGGGAGGGTGTTTACCTTATAAATATTTATGTACGGGTAGCAGAATGGATGCGGCTACATGAATTTTTTCTTTGAAATCTCACTGTCTTTGTCTAATTCATTCTTATCCACGTTTCTTACAACCTGTGCAAGTTCGCGAGAACGAAGCTTTGACCTAGTTAGCCATCAGGTTAACAGCATGGTTAAAAGGGAACTCTAGTTACCTAGTATTCCTGTCTTTGGGTGTTCGCCTTAGTAGCAGCTACCGCCTTTAGCAAAATAACTTAATTTCGACTTCAGCGAGTGCCAGTTGCAAATGCATTGGTGACAGAAGCCAATACATTTGCAATTGAGATTCACACAAGCAATGCGCACTTCGAAATGGCAATTGACTTTCAGTGGGGACAGAAATTTAATGAATTGAAGGTGTAGGAACACGGCTTTAATAAAAAAAAAAAACGGAATCGCGATTCTATTGTGCGATTCAACGCTGCTGGGCCAGCGTTTCTTCATTTGACCGTAGCTGGTATGCTTGGACCACAAAGTGTATGTGGCGGGCGATTCGAATAGCACATGCTCGTGGTTTTGGGACGTAAAACCCCAGATATTATTATTAATAGCACATGCAGTTTCCATGCTTAGACCCAAACCCGAGCAAGAGGTGTGGGTTTACTGGCAGCAGTTCTCGACGAACAACCTTGGCCTTCGCGAGGATCAGAACGCCGCGGAGAGGTATCGGGCTCTTCTGACGTAACATTCCGCTAGAGAGAACGAGATGCAGAGGGCGTCACCGGTTGCAGCGTTATAAAAATGGCTTAAAGTGGTGTAAATTTGGTGG
This sequence comes from Rhipicephalus sanguineus, assembly GCF_013339695.2. NCBI lineage: Eukaryota > Metazoa > Arthropoda > Arachnida > Ixodida > Ixodidae > Rhipicephalus > Rhipicephalus sanguineus. Next base: position 141,777,513 of record NC_051182.1, read on the forward strand.
TTTCGTTGTTTCGATTAAACTTATAGTTGCGCGCATACTTCTCGACACGCACAACAACAACAACAAAATGCCAGGCCAGGTTTAGGGGAGGACCACCAAAGTTGGTACTTGCGAAAAATTGACACTTGCCAGAAAAATATTCCGCGCTGCTGTTATACCGCTGTAATAGTCTCAAAATTTCATGAACCTGCTTTGCCGCATAAATCGCTCCTGTATGTGCACACACGAACGGTATCAACGGCACTATCTGAGGCTGGTGTTTTGATGTATATTTTCTTGAGTACTGGTTTTTCGGTTACAACAGCTGCTTCCTGAAACAGGTGGCGTCCGCCCAGGAAAAATGGGCGGGTCATTGCTCAACGTTTACGTCATCGTCGCTCACTTAGGCTTCAAGCAGTCTTTTGTCAGTATATAAGAACCTACACATCCGTCAGTTCGTGGCAAACAGTTCTAGTCCCTGCAATCGTCGTCCCAGAGACGACAATTACTGCCGGAGGCAGCATGGACACCATTGTGAGTACTTGGGACGACATGAAAAGCCGGGCTTGAATACTGTTGGATGACGAATGTACTAAAGACTTTACTCCTGCTCTGATGCTCCTGACGTTGCTGTATATGACTAGGCTAACTGTAGAATCAATGCGGCAGGATTCGTGTCTAAAGTACCTAATCAAATCAGTAAGCTTTAAGGCCTTGTAGAAGGGCCCGTTAGAGATTTAGGGATGCTTATACGCAACCACATCCCCCTTTTTTGAGTTACTGTCTAGCTTTTGTCGATTGAAGTACGCAGGTTGTCTAGCAAGGACTTTCTAGAAACGTACGCCTTACAAGTTGATACTGAAAGGAGCAAGTTCGTCCAGACATTTCTCCGCCGGCAGCAAGTGGATGTCTTGTAGAGACAGAAGGACAACTCTTTAGGAAAGAAGAGAAATTACGGAACCAAAGACAGGCATTATTGACCGCAATCTCATCTATAAAATGTTGTTTCTGAATACAATAGCCGCAATACACCAAAATGAAAAGGGTGCACTGCAGTTAAGAACAGTTCAGATCAGACGGCAATTGCAGTCGCCCAAGTTCACACGCATCTTCCGAAAAGAAACCAACTTGCATTGTTTTTCATTTTCTTTTACAGCGCACATGAGATGGTTATCCGTCCCTTCCAATGCATTAGACAGGATAAAAAGGTGTTTTAAATCCAGTCGCTTCCAAGGTACTTTAGTCACCTTACTTAGATTTCCGCAAGGAGTATGCCTTTTGTGCTCAACACAGTGATCTTCTCACATGAAATAATGTACAAATTTGTTGCAATCGCTGCTGCGCCAATCGTGCCATCTGGCCTGCTTGTAGGTGGCATGCTGGTAACCTTTCAGTTCTGCTATCTTCTTAGTCTATTTATACCACCTTACTCCTATATGAGCTCACAGGACGTGTACTCTCCCATTTATTATTTATTTATAACATACTCCCGACCACAATTCAGTCCCTGCAGGAAGGGTACTCATATATTACGTACAAGGAAATATATACAAAAGAAAAGTTGCAATACACTTAGTACAGAGGAATATAACATTTTCAAACACAACACGCAACATGCGTGACGTACTTATTTGGGAAGGTTAATTTATTATGTGTCTGGAGTTCTACTCCCAAACTCTCATAGGGAAGAAAGAAAATTTGTCGGTATTTGTCCTGATGAATTTCTTCAATCCTTAGTCACATTATTGTCGTAATCGTAAAAAAGAATCATAAAGTAGGGAGCATGGAAAGCACGTAGTCATAGGCTAGGTCCCACTTGACAAGTTGTAGTGACCTCCTGTCAACTCTCTCACAGATCACCACGGTCCTGCTCGCCTTTGTCTCCACCACCTCTGCCATTGTCATCGGTCAGGATGTCGACTCAGGTCGTACCGTGGCTGCGGTCCCACTGGCTGTCGTGAAACCTGGCACTGCCTCCATTCGAATCGTTCCTGGAACGGTAGCCAAAGCTGGTGGCGTCGGCCAGGCAACCGGTAAACTCGGATATGGAGCCGGTGTCGGACTCGGAGGAGCTGGCTTAAAGTCAGGTGCCGGCTACGGGTCCGGTGTCAGCTCACTAGGAGCTGCTAAATCCGGTGCTGGTTACGGCTACGGTAGCTCCGGCTTTGGAGGAGCTGGTGTTAAGTCTGGTTATGGCTATGGAACCGGTGTATCTTTCGGAGGAGCCGGTTCGAAGTCTGGTGCTGGCTACGGCGACAACACCTTTGGATACGGAGGAGCTGGTTTTAAGTCTGGTGCTGGTTACGGACCTGCTGCTGGCTTTGGAGGAGCTGGATTTAAGTCCGGTGCTGGCTACGGACCCAGTGTAGGCTTTGGTGGAGTCAGTTTCAAGTCTGGGGCTGGCAACGGAGGAGCAGGATTTAAATCAGGGACTGGCTACGGACCCAACTTTGGCTTCAAGTCCGGTGGTGGCTATGGAGCCGGTGCTGGCTTTGGAGGTGCTGGTTTGAATTCGCTGCGGCCTTCGGTTGCAGGATACGGCCCGGACTATGGTGCTGGTGTTTTCGGCTACGGAGCAGCTGGTTTCAATACCGGTGCTGGTTACGGTCCTGCTCTTGGTTTCGGAGGAACTGGCTTCAAGTCTGGTGCTGGATACGGGCCCGGTGTTGGTTTCAATTCCGGCTTGGCTTCGGTGCTGGATACGGCCAGGGTTACGGCACTGGCGTTTTCGGCTATGGAGGAGCTGGTTTGAAGTCCGGTGCTGGCTACGGACCTGCCGCTGGATTCAAGTCTGGTGCTGGCTATGGCTTCGGAGGACCTGGTTTCAAATCTGGTGCTGGCTATGGACCCACTGCTGGTTTCGGAGGAACTGGCTTTGCAGGATACGGGCCTGGTGTAGGTTTCGGAGGAGCTGGCTTCAATTCTGGTGCTGGGTACGGGCCCAGTTTTGGTTATGGAGCAGCTGCCTTCAAGTCCGGTGCTGGCTACGGGCCCATTGCTGGCTTTGGAGGGTCTGGCTTCAAGTCCGGTGCTAGCTTGGGCTCTGGATACGGCCAGGGCTACGGCGCTGGCAGCTTCGGCTACGGAGGAGCTGGCTTCAAGTCCAATGCGGGCTACGGCACCGGATATGGCCAAGGCTACGGTGCTGGCTTCGGCAATCTCGGCGTCAGTTATGGACTAGGCGCTAAGTAGTAAGCTTACTGCCCATACTGCTTATCTTAATAAAAAATGTACCAAAAATAAGCTCGTTTTTGGAATACTCAGGATTTATTTGTTACCTTAGAAAAGTCTCTTTTGAGTAACATGATTGTAGTTTCCGGGACGCAGCTTATCTACGACTACTTTAATGGGAGATCATTTATCGGCAAACAAGAGAACTTATTCCATTAATGCAGTGAGTGCCCGCTGTGAAGTTATTCAGACGGGCATGCAAGATTTCTTGGAGAAGCCAGCGCGAGATATAACTATCTATATTATCTTGATGTCACATTTTCTATGCAGTGTCTACTATGCTTCTTATTCGGTTCTCAGTATATATACTTCAAGAAGCGTTTCTCTGTTGGTATGTAACCTGTTTCATTTATACTTAAACATGCAGTACGTAGGTATACTCAGCTCTGCTTTAAGACTGCGTTATCTTGCTGCAGGTATCTCCATAATATAGGCTGCACTGAATTGTCTTAGAAAGGCCTGAAATCTTGTGGAATGCTGAAACAATTTGTACTGGTCTTCGTGCACTGCGCGAGCTTTCAATGTTCAGCGAAAAACTATGAGCCAATCAAAAGCACGTGCCGGTCTTTTAATTACCACTGAAATTAGCTCCTTCTCCATATACTATCTCTAGGGCAATGGTATTTCGGCACTTAGAAATGAGTGCCCCTCAGAAATGCAGTGTTTATGACATAGTCACTAATTTCTTGCTAGACTTCTGCGTTCTAATAGGTAAGAATATTATAGAACAAAGGTATAATGCTACTAATATAATATTAATAGTAATTGTTAGGTTTTTATGCCCCAAAACTACGATATGATTATGAGATACGCCGTAGAAGAAGGCTCCGGAAATTTTGATCATTTGGTGTTCGTTAACGTGTGTGCTCCTCATATAAGCAACTACCTTCGAACATGCACTAGGTTCATGGTCGAGACGTCACAAGGTGTCGATTGTTCTGGAGGCACAAATTTGTGCAAGTTCGCTTGACTACACCTGATTAGCGCAAATATAATAAAAAGTCAGCTCCGAAATTAAAAAGAAAATGACAGAATTTTTGCAGTGATTTTTTATGGATGTGAACATTATTTAGAGTGATAACAAAATGAATAATTGAAGTAAAGTTTCCAAAGCCATAATGTTCTATTCGGCTCTGACCTGTTTGATATCACCTTATGCCAACAGCCCACTGTTAATTAAAGCATAGCTGATGCGATAAAATACCAATGGAATTATTGATGGGGCTTATGGGACGTGTAAATAACGACCGTGGCCTCGGTTTGTCCTCTCCATTAGTGCACGTGGGAGATGAGTATAGCGCCCTTGCTATCCTTTTGCAAAGGCCAATGGTGACACTTCCTAAACTTCAATATACCACTTATCCTCAACGTATCTGCAGCAATCTTGAAATCGCACGTTTCACATCTTGTATTCGTGCGCTTACTGTTTGCATCGTTGTAGCGCCACTAATCAACTACGTTTTTTTTTTCAGAATAAGGACGGCTTGGGCTGCTCTGGCATCGTAACGAGCTATTACCAAAATAGCGTTATCCGGCGAAGCTGACTGATGTAGATATCTTTTGTTTAAGACTGTTTGTGTAGGTCTCAGTGCTCAAGCTGTTTACGTCTTGGCGTATTTTCTCAAGAGCTGTCATTCTGTGACTTGAGGGTACACAGACACGAGACCGTTACGGCAAGACAGTTTTCAGAACTCTTGACTTTGTATCAAGCGGTGTAATATAATAAAGGAAATATGATAACCAGTGAGGCTTTTTGTGTTTGTGGCAGCATTTTGGTGGCTACGACGCGTAAGCAAAAAGAGACGAGGCATCGACACCAAAAACGCCAGGTCTGCGCGGAAAGCGCAGCACAGTCACAGCGAAAGCTCGAAGAGCGGCATTTCTAGAGCCCGTTATAAACTTTCTTGTGGCTACTAATACAAGTGCAGTAGCAACGTACCCACTACGCCACAAATCATAATTTGTGAAGTTGGGAAGCAACCACCACGACTATATTCGTCATTCTGCAGAGAAGCGAGGTACCATCTGTAAGGCATTATGTGCAGTTTCTTGATGAGACGGCTGATGACGATGAAGAATTATGACTGAGCCTTTTGTAATGGGTTGGAAGCTTTAAAGGACCCACTAGATACGTAATTCGCATTGTGTGACACCCGGTCCTTATTTCACTCTCCCACCACGCTTTATAACATACGCTAACGTTAGAAAGAGATACAGAGAAGGAATTAACTTTATTAAGACCCTGAGGAAATGGATTATGGGAGCCTTATGGGCTTCCTTGGCAACCAATAGAAGTGCACTTGCGAGGAACCCCTACGCTATAAATCATCATAGTTTTTTTGAAGTAGGGAAGCAGCCACTATGTAATTTTTTGTCATTCTGTGGAGAACCGTGGTACCTGCAAAACACCTGTGGCATTATGTGCACTTTGCTGATGCTGTGACTGATGACGATGAAGACTTATGGCAGAACCCTTTGTAATGGGTTGGAAGCATTCAGCAACCCACGCGTTGCGTATTTCGCATTGTGTGACGCCTGGTTACAGAATTCACGTTGTGTGACGCTTTGTTGTTATTTTACTCTTCTACCACGCTACATTACACATGTTAATGCGGTTCCTTCCCGAACATGAAGCCTGTGCAGGGTCTTTTTGCAAAACAGTTTCAAGCATCCGGCATGGCTCTGAGGTGTAATACTGGGCTCCCACGCAGAGGGCCCATGTTCGAACCTCGTTCCATCCTGGAAATTTTTTCTCATTTCGTTTTTTTATAATTCGAGCGATAGTGGTTACGGACACCGGCGGCGGCGGCGGTGGACAACTACTGCGCCAAAAACAGCCCTTGTTGTGATCTCATAACAGCTTTCGCTGTAAAACAAAGCCGACAAACGAAGCTGCTGCCGCAGTAGAGACCATGGGGTCCGAGGAGCCACGTTAGGCATAAGAACAGTCCGGGAGAACAAAGCAAAAATGTGTTTTACAGCAAAGCTGATAGTCTCTAGTTGGTCGGAATGTTTCGCGGTGTCACCCTCACTGAATATGTCAGAACCCATCCACTACTGTGAAGATAGAAGGCATCGAATCCAGCGGCTGCTGCTACACGTTCTGAAGCAGCAGTTTCACGGTGTTTTCGCACCCATTCGTGCTTCCATGCGCGTTGGTACTCCTTCAATTCTCGCTTTTTTTCCTCCGAGTGAACAACAAGCATTCGTCAAATAGCCAGTCCAAAGGGCAACTGCTGCTAACAGCGCTATAGCGCGATCTCTACTTCACGAGACAAAGACGCACAACGATTGGCGAGAAGTGCCGCCACCGAGTATCGTGACACTTGTGAAAGAGGCATTGTCGATGGCGAGGTGGCAAGGGGCACCTGCGCCGAGAGGGCGAGAGATGCCGAAAATTATTGTTCTACGCGTCTTTTTTTCGGGGACGTGATCCTTCAAAACCTAGCATATGAAGCATATGAAGGATATCAGAAATGGCTATGCTGTCACTTCTTGCTACTAAATGATGATGATAATGATAATACGCGGTAACAATGGTACATTTACGTAGGCAGCGTTCATTCCTTAAACAGATCAATCTAGTACGTGACCGCAACTTGTTCCGCACAAGTCATCGGGACCTACATACATTCGACAAGCGTTTAAAAGAATCAAGGCTGTGCAGCTATCATCTCCATATTTGAGGCTTCCATCTATGTTTATCTGTTGACATATTCTGTTATGTAAATAGGTGTGCGTGACGTTTTCGAAATCATTTGTCTATTTCAATTCGCTGAGAGAACTGCGCGAGCTCCTAACATTTAGTAGCGTCTTTCACGCTCTGCTGTGCTCTTTAATCTTTTGCTTCTTCATGGCGCTTATCCTTTCCTGCGTCGTACTAAGAACTACCGCAGGTGTGCATAAAAGAATCCATCTCTCCACTAACTCATAACAAATAGAAATATAAATTATCGTAGAAAACTGATTCCTACTTTTATGTCTCCGTCTAGTGGAAGGCAAAAGACACACACTGTAGTCACGATGCTCTGCAAAGGTAATAAGGCATATTCACAGCTGTTTCGACAAAGAAGATGACGCGTTTCGGGCGTTGCATTCGATGTGCTTGTCTCATTACACTATGTAAATGTTTACAGTCGTAAATATTAACAAATATTTACAAGCAATAGGATATTTTAGGATTACAATTGATAACCTAAAGCAATGCGCATAGTAGATCTAAATGGCTAAGTCCCATCAGTAAATGTGACAGCCGTTTGCTTCGTCGGCAAGATTTTTGAGACTACCAGGGTACTTCTTCCAACGTTACAGTCACCTCCTAAGTAGCAGTTGGTATCCTTCTGGCTTCAAGACTGTATGTGTCTCTGAGGTCGAGGTCGGGAAGTAACATCATAAATTGTACGAGGTGCGACAAGCACGAAAAAGAATACGTAAAAGACGTTTCGGCTCCCCTGACGGGACATTTGTGCACAATATGTGAACAAGGAATGGGAAGAAGGCTCCCGTCAGGGGAGCCGAAACGTCTTTTTCGTATTCTTTTTGTGGTCCGTGTCTCTCTATTCATTATGTATGTGCCTCTGCTTAAGCATCATAGCCAGCAGAATGCTTCTATTGAGACAAAAGGCAATATTGCATAGCTTATTGATTTTATTGACTGATAGCACTCTCGTCATATTCCTGAGTTGTGAAAATGGACTTATCATGTGAAGCCCGTATTCATCCACCATCTTATGACAGAATCTAATCTCTTAAGGCGTTGATGGGCACACAGAAACAGCTTGCTGAAGACCTACTCAAAACGTTCTAAAAACGCCTCCTTGTAACCATCAATCAGCTTGACCAAAGAGCGTTGAACTCGGTGACCATTTACTGTTATTTCAGGGCATTGCAAGCAGCCTTACGTGTTCTGAAACAACAACAACAAAAAAAGAGAAGAAAGACATGAATAACTGGTGGTAACACGTTAGCACAAATATGAGCTAAATAATAACCAAAAGATGTATAAGGTGTGATTTACAAATCACGGCTAATACACTTCGAATTAGTCGAACATGGCGGATACTGCAGTGTCACGATATCACTTTTCACACGGACACAGAGACAGACCACGGATCTACGCATCCTGAACTACTTATGTATGGCTTCCGAAAGCGTACATACAATCACTGATTCCATGATTAATAGGCCCTTGAAAGTTCGCATTTGCTCTTTTTTTTTTTCACCTCGGATTGTGTTGTCTACCAGTTTGCTTTTGCCATTGGTCAAAAGAAGCATTCGGCTCCTACCATCAGGTGACGTGAAAAGAAGTTTGCGCGGAATATACGTTTTGGAAGGTTCAATACGCTTCCATTTTCTCGCATCTTTTTATTGTCAGCACTACACAAATAATTGAAACCGCTCTTGGGCAATTTAAGGCCTTTTGTATTAAGAAATCATTGCAAGGTAATCATACATTCTAAAGTAAAAGTCATAGGAGCGTCATATGCCGTTTTCCTCGTCAGCAAAATGGGTTAAACATGAAATATTTTTGCCACTTCCAATGAATATAAAGATAGAAGGGTCAACATACTTAATGAACGCTCCTTGTTAAAACTGACAGAATGACACCGAAATGATTACATAAGGCTTTGTAGAAATATTTTCTATGGAAACAAGTACGCTAATTTAAATATCTCATAGGCGGTCATATTTTTCGGGGACTCGAGATGCTTGTTTACTTAGATTTAAAAAAACTACGTAGACAGGCTAGTATGATATTCAGTAGTTATCAAAGACAACCTGGCGAGGTTAGCGCGTAGAAATGAGGACATAGAGAAGAAGACAAGGAACAGGCTGTGTTTTCTACGCATTAAGCTGCGCCATGAAACTTACGAGCTCGCCCAGTACACCACTTTACATCATTGATAACCTACAGCAATGCAGATAGCAGATCTACATAGTTAAATCCGATGGGCAAACAATGAACACGCTACCCATAAGGGACTCAACGCATTGGTTCATTAATCTTATGTTGATATGAAGAGTGAGTGCGTAAGCTAAACTCACCAGTATGGACCGTAGCCATTGTTGAAGCCGAGTTTTTGAATGCCAGCGCTGAAACCCTGGGCATATCCAGCCCGGAAGCCAACACTAGGATTGAAAGCAGGTCCTCCGTTGCCGAAGCTGCCGAATCCATTGCCAGATCCCGACTTAAATCCTCCGAAGCCACCACCGAGTCCAAGGCCGGCACCAGCTGCCTTGAGACCCTGGCTTCCGAAGCCGATACTGCCGAAACCGTTGCCGGTACCGAAGTTCAAACCAGGTCCTCCAAAGCCGAAGTTACCAGCACCGTTGCCAGAGCCTGCCTTGAAACCAGCTGCCCCGAAGCCAAGGTTTCCAGCACCGAACTCGAAACCCGCTCCTCCGTAGCCAAAGCTACCGTAGCCGACGCCGCCACCTGCGTTAAAGCCAGCGCCTCCGAAGCCACCGCCGAGCCCGTTGCCAGCGCCAGCTGCCTTGAAACCAGGTCCGCCGAAGTTGCCACCGCTGAATCCGGCACCAGGCTTGAAACCAGCAGCTCCGTTGCCGAAGCTGCCACCACCAAAGTTGAAACCAGGTCCACCGTTGCCGAAGCTACTACTGCCGAATCCGGCACCGGGCTTGAAAACTAATTTCGGGTAGCCGTAAGCTGTACCCGAAATCAAGGCGAGGAGGGCCGTGGCGAGCTGTGGAAGAGTTGAGAAGACAGAGAGAAAAAGATAAGAAATAAGAAAAAGACAGCGAATTTAAGCAGGGTGAGTCTCTGGCTGAGTAAGTTCAGTACAAGTAGACATGTGGAGCACAGACCATGACAACAGTTCCTTATTGCTTTCTTCTTAATTGTTCTCAGGTATCGCGCCGAACAGAATCTGAGGAGGAATTAAAAATACGAGTTGCATGTCATGCTATGTGGTGCCGAAGCTATCCTGCTAAAATGACTGTGAAAAAGGATGATGGAAACGGAACCGAATGAGGTAATTGTTTGCGAGTTGCCGCACTCTTCTCATCAAGCTTACGTGGAGCAAACAGGTACGTGCATGAATGAGCGTGTTGCAAAGCATAGATCCCATAAAGGTACACCACCCCGTTCAGCACCCAATCATATTGTGAAGGTACGTCGCGTCTCCTGTCGTTTGAGCTTTTGGGCCCACTACCCTTCACACCTACTAATGCAAAATGCCCTTGTGGGCTGGTCCTTTCACCCAGCAACTTTTGGTAGCTTGGTGATACCAATGTGGATACATTGGTCGATTCAGAGGGGTCATATACTGGTCTAATATGGGCACAAATGTCTCATGATGGCCATATGATGACCGTCCAGATATCAGATTGCGACGAATAGTTCCGACGCGCAATGTAAGAGCCAACCTTCAGTACTTCTCTTCATCTAATACAGCAGTGGCAGTCTATAGCATAATGCATGGGTGATCATCCAGAAGAACAAATACACAAGCATCACAAGCCAAATCAAGCTCTACTGCAAGTACCGCGCATACTCACGATTGCCTTCATCGTGCTAGTCCGTTCACCGTCTCTGCTCCAAAGATCACAGTGACTAGAGAAGTTTGCGAACAACTCACGGATCAGTGGCTCCTTATATACCTGAAAATCAGCCTGGACTGGCAAGGAGGAGTGAAAAAGCCCTACAAGTGGAGCAATTGCCCACTCATGTTTCCAGTCGGAAGGCGCCTACAGTAAACGGCTGTAACAATCGTCCAACCAACGTTGCATAATTTCTACAAAATTCTAATTATAGCCAATAATCAGTTGGTACGTGTGTATTCTGAAATGTCTGTGTAAGAAAGGAGGTTATAAATTTCTGAATACATGCCCATTGTAACAGAGGCAGACAATCTTCTTGTCGGCTTTTTTATTTGTAATAACGCTACAAATAGGTAGACAATTCGCAAGACCTTCCTTTGCATATTTTTATTCAGGGTGTGTCGAAACGTCAAGTCTTGCCTGTCGGAGTGTTCTTGCTTCATTTATCTAAAGTATGCAAATCTCGTCTTAATGAAACAAAGGTGTTACCAAATATGCATCGCTTAACGAACCAGCTACGGAGCTGTAGCAGGTAACGCCCTCTTTATCTCGTGCGCTTCCGCTCTAACGGGATCTCACAGAAGTGTGGTGTTCCGAATCTTGCCACTGAAATAGTTGCTTGTTGTGAGCACTTCCCAATAAAAACTCGAACAATGTAGCTGCATGCGCTGCTGCTTGTGCGTGTGTGCGTGTCTGTTGTTCTTCTCCCAAGGTCGCCCCACGAAGGATTAGCAACTGGTCCAACAACGGTGCATTGCGCCATAGTATGATTATCACAATTTTATTTCAAGCCTTGTTCCTGCGCCTGTGAGCTTGGTAATTATATTCAAATCTCACGGGGAGTGAACCGCTGCTCCCTCGCAAGCATTACTTGAGCACCTCCTTGCTTTCCCGTCCACTTTCGTGCACGCGAACGGATAGCCAGATGACCATGTTTACTTGAAGCTCAACAACATAATAAAAAGTAAAATACGTGTAACAAGATCAACTGCCCAATGCTTTGGCTTATATTGCGACTAAACTCATTTGCTATAATGACATCCCTGTATTTTGTCATTGTAAACATATTAATTTTTGTGAACCTTATACCTGCACTGAAGGTGGGAGCAGGTAAAGAAGGAAAGGAGGGGCTTTTGTGATTTGCTGACGTGCTGAATTGGACAGTAAGATGAGAAATAATAAATAAAAGAAAGAAAGGAAAGGGTAGAGAGGCATCCGAGTTGTATACAGGTTCAGAGCTGGAAATGTGTTATACTAGTTATACTGTTTTTAGGGTTTATTTAGGTAGCGCCAATTTCGTATCTAATCTAGACAGCGTGTTTTTTTTCGTATCTAATCTAGACAGCGTGACAGCGTTGTGCAGCGTGTTTAGTGTGTCGTAGGTTAATTTATTGCAACACCCGAGAGCGGCGGCAGCATTTTCGATGGAGGCGAAAATACTTGAGGCCAGTGTACTTAGCTTTAGGTGCACGTTAAAGAATGCCAGATGCTCAACATTTCCGCAGCCCTCCCCTACGGCGTCTCTCATAATCAGATCATAGCTTTGGCACGTAAAACACCAACAATTATTATTATTTATTTCAACTAAAGTTGCTTTTCGAGGCTCAAGTGGTAAGCTTAGTCACCGTCATCCCTACAGACCTTTCGTATGCTCCTTGCCTGTCCGACAAATGTTCCTTGCTTGCAGCGTCGTAAGCTATTAGTGTAACGAAGCCATTCTTGGCTATCTGTTGTATTTCCGCAGAGCGCTGTGTTGAATTTCTCTCTTTCAATGATTACTCTCTTGTCAAAAAAGCAAATTTCACTAAAGGAATGGTGAATGGTAAACTTAGCACTAAGGTGAGTATAATGTATGTGTTTAGTGCGCATATGCCATCTCCAACATTAAGATATATCGTCAGCGTAGCGCAGATAGGCGCAGAGGTTTAGCGAGGATGATTTAACAAAAGCTCTGATTGTAATTGTTCCATAAAAGTGTTGACCTACGTTGGAGCAACAGGACTTGCTACTAGTGGCAAACATATGTAGGTTGTAGGTGTGATTAAATTCAATACAGTTCATTGTAAGGACCAGTTCTGGTAAAGAAAGGTGAATTGCACATTATGAGCCTGCTTCTTTCCCTGGCGTTATTTTGAGTCCACTTGAATCCCTTCAGGAATAGGTATATTCGTATACAAAGAGCAGCTATTAAAGGTTACCAGAATTGCCTGATAGGAGAGTGCTTGTGTTTCGCTTAGAGAATCGGTAATCCATTGTATGTGAGGTGTATCCTGAATAAGTGGTGGAAGGGTGGCTAGGGTGTTAGGTAAATGATTATTTACGAATTTTGATAGAGTCTCAGTAGGTCTGTTACTGTTGGAAAGGCGCTGTTGGTAATTCATACTTTTACGTATTGATCTAATTCAGGGCATTCTTCACTAATTCATCTCTATGTGCTTGGCCGTTGCAGAGTACCGTTATTTGTGTTTTCTGCACTTACGTTATTAAAAAAAACAATTCCTTGATACTCGACCATCTTCAAAACTCTCTTACATATCTTGTAGCTCGTACTCGTTCAATGCATTGTTCGCGGGTTACAATCTACGCTCGGATTTAGAATACCCATTACGACTTTATTGAATTTCTGGAATGTGTCCAGTACCTTACTGTTTTGTTCTCAATGCACTTATACATCGAAGATTTTGTTGTGTTTAGCGAAGTATTATCGGTGATTACTTCACGCAAATCACCCACTGTGCGACATGAGGTAGCGGCTGCATTGCTCGAGCAGGAAGTGCGTATTCCTAAGCAGCCAGGCGCGGTCATGCGCGCTCTATCTTGACGGGGTTCATATGATGGCTCATACCTTCGGACATGGTGTGTTCTCACAGCTAAGTTTGCGTTGAAGCAATTGACAGCACGAAGGTTACTTCGTGGCCATGTTCCATTTTGCCAGCGTTTTGTTTAGTTACCCCAGGTCGGATGCCAAAGAAGTTAAGTGCTAGACTTTCCACGTACAACATTCGAATTGGTTGCTATCGCATTCATTGATCCGCCCTCGCCGCGGAACTATGACTTCTTTTGTTTAGCTAGCTTTTTAAAAATCTATCTGGAGCTACGTTTATTCACGTGCATGTTGTGAAAATGAAATCTGTCTCAAGGGTAATAAGGTGCTTTAAAGCAATCAATATTTAGCCGCAGCATTTCGAAGAGGAGACACTACTGAATACAATGAAGAAACCATGATCACGCAATACATAAGTAGCTTCATTATTTTATTAATCTCGTACTAAGATGAGCACTGAGGAATTTCAGTTCATCAGTAGAGCCCGTAGCCATAATTGAAGCGAGCGCCGAAGCCAGCGCTGAAGCCTTGACGATATCCAGAACCGAAGCCTAAACCAGGCTTGATGGCAGGTCCTCCGAAGCCGAAGCTACCGGAGCCAGCGCCGACACCGAAACCAGGTCCTCCAGAGCCGAAGTTGCCACCACCGGAGCCGGCAAGTGGGTTGAAACCAGCTGATCCGAACCCGAGGTTGCTAGCACCAAAGGGGAAACCAGGTCCACCGAATCCGCCATTGGGCTTGAAGCCCAGATTCGGGTAGCCGTATCCGGTGCCCAAAACCAAGGCGATGACTGCAGCGATGAGCTGTGGAAGAGTGGAGAGGAGGTTAAATACAAGTAGCCACTGTGGAAACCAGCTAATGTCTATGCGCTCTTGCTTTCTGTGCAGTCATTCTGAGATAAAGCTTAGATCGACTGCAAGCTGAGCTAGTTGGTAGCGATGAATGTAAGATGTCGCTTCTAATCTGCGCATTCGCAGATAAACTTTTTAGGCACCTTCTTTTCCGCCGCTGTGCGCATTTTGAATTGTTAGTCGGCGTTTGTGTTGTTATAACTTCTCTCTTGTTTCCATATTTGCACGCCTAGAGTCCTTTGGCATGAATTATGAGTTATGTTGGCCAAACGAATCAGAGGAGTGATTGAAGATACGAGAGGCATGTAGTGTAACGTGGTGCGGAAGTGCTCCGTACGAAAGTGCCACGCAAGAAGTACGATGAAAACTAATAATTAATAAAGCAGCATGTCGTCCCTAGGTCACTGTCTTTTAATCGCTCTTAGACAAGATAAAGGGCCAGGTACACAAATAAGAGGCTTGAGTTGGAAATGCGTGCATTCAGACAAGCTACACAGCCAAACAACTTGATTGGCCAGAAATAAAAAAGCAATCTGCCCAGTCTGGTCACCGGGAAGGAGCCAAATGCTTATCCATAAAGTACACAAGTTACTCATGAGGGACATCCTGAAGGCTGCCCGAATGTCTGGCTGCAAGATGTACTTTACATGCGCAGTGCAAGCTTAAACAGTTCGCTTAGTCAAATGCAGCAGTGGCAGGCTACACTCTAGCAAAGGGCACTGATGAACGGCTCTAAGAATAAACTCCGTGCACCACAGACCTAGTGGAGACTTTCGCGCCGTCCTCTGTATACTCACGATTGCTTTCATGGTGCTGGTCTGTTCAACGTCTCTGCTCCGAAGATTACAGTGACTAGAGAAGTTTGTGGCCAACTGACGGACAGTGGCTCCTTATATACCTGAAAATCAGCCTGGAGCAGGCAAGGAGGAGTGAACAAGACGTGCCAGTGGAGCAACTGCCCACTAAAGTGGCGAGGTTGAAGACGTCTACAGTAAACGCCCGTGTTGCAGAATACCAACCCGTGTTGCAGAATACATACAAAAAGCTCAATATAACCATTGATAAGTTGGTATGCGTACATTCGGAAATGATCATGTGAGAAAGGAGGTTATCCATTTCTGAACCCATGCGCTCGGTAACAAAGGCACACAATCTTCTTGTCCACTTCCTGTCCTTGCAATTAACGCTATGCATAGGCCAGCAATACGCGTGGCCTTCCTATGCATTTTATATTCAAGGGTGTGCCGAAATGTGAACTCCTGTGTGTCAGAGCGGTCTAGTTTAATTTTTCTAAAGTATGCAAATTGGCCTCTTAATGAAATGAATGAGTTACCAAATATGCATCGCTTAACGCTGTTACTACAAAGCGGTTGCCGGTAACGCCCATTTAATCTTGTGTGCTTCGATCTAACGGGAACTTACAGGAGCAGAGCAGAGTTCTGAATCGTGCCTCTGCAATAGCTGCTAGTTGTGAGCCCTTCCCAAACCATGGTCGAGCATGGCGACTGCAATTTCTGCTGATGTGCGTATGTGCGTGTCTGTTGTTCTATTCCCAAGCTCGCTCACGAAGGATTAGAAAGTGGTCCAAGAATGGTGCATTGCGCCATAGTATCGTTATCACGCTTGTAATTCAAGCATCGCGCCTATGCCGGCGAGCTTTATAATTATATTCACAACTTACTGGAAGTAATTCGCCGCTCCCTCGCAAGCATTACCTGAGTGAATTTTAATTGTAAATATAGAGGAATTCGGTGAATTGGACGACCAGAATGCAAAACTGAACGTATTCCGCAACACGTTACAATCAGGCTTGTGCGAATGTCGAATTTCGAGCTTCTAAGTGAATTAATATAATAAAAACCATGTGCGAATGGAATCCAAATATCTACGAATAATTCGACTGCCAACTTTGGCATAATTTGTTTGCCGCAACCAGACATGAAAAATAAAACTTGTTTACAGGAAATATATAGAGGGAATTAGTGCATTGTACAGCACTACTACTTTACAGCACCACACATGCAGTTATTTAGTGTCGTCACGAAAGAACGATAGCTGCTCGCTATATTCGGGAAGCGGCAACATCGCTGTGCATGTCGTCATCCCTTCAGACAACGAAAACAGCCACTCACTAGATACACTTGTGCTGATGTGTTAACCTTGTCGCCAAGGTTTAATATTCAAAGCTTTCATTATGAACTGGAAGGACAACTGATCGGCTCGATGTTCATCGCATGTGCTTCATCTTAGGATAGTCCAGAATAATGCTGGTTTTCTTTACTTTTAGACATATCTTCATGATTTTGCATTGATTCCCCTCCTTTTGGTGGTTTTGTTCAGGTGTTGTAGGTGTTCAGCGTAATGTTGGCGCTCTATTGAAACGAAATGCTCGGCCTTACACACAATGCGGAGCACTGGCCACTACTCTTGAATACCGCTTCGACCTTTGCACAAGCGCACGGGAGGGGGGGAGGACAGAAAAGGCGTGACTGCTTCTCGCTGTGTATATCGAATATATTCAAGAGCTCTCTTGGGAACAATCGTACATATTAACTAGCGTGTATTGAACTTGTGAATTAGGTACGACTTTCTATATTTTTAGTCCTACAGGGACCGGAAATTTGACCGAAGAATGAAAACGATGAGTTTATCGGAGTTCTGACCTGCCACGTTAAAGTGCTGTGCCACTGCTTTCGGTAATGTTTTCATTGCGTTCCCACGATGCCCGCCCAATCAAACTTTAATTGGTGGCCCTTTTTCGCCAATATACTGTTTGCGACAAAGTGAACTTTCGAGCCCGTAAATGTCGTACGAACTGTTGTAGGTAATACTAGATTTGATATGATGGACGTAAAAGTTTCTGATACTTTTACCAATTACCTAATTTTGAAGGGGTTGTCAAGTTCGGCGTCTTGGGAGCGAACCAGCTGTTTTATAGGTGGTACATTAAGGATTCACACTGATATGTCAATATTGTTTCTATTACGGCCATAGGTGACCCCTAGTACTTCGTGAAACGCTTTTCTAAGGCGCTTGTGGCCGGCTAATATTGGATATTACATACGGATGATATTATTCATGTTTTGAAACACATTGTAGTATTTTGGTATAAATGCTATGCGTTGGTTGTACTGTTATTTATTGTCTCTTTTAGTTAGTGCTGATTTCGTATCTGATTCACACGCTTCGTTGGAGGCCTTGCTTAGCGCGTCGTAGGTTATTTGCTTTCAAGTAAAGTTGCTTTTACACTGCTCAAGTGGCGAACGTAGTCATCATCAGCGCTACAGGCTTCCCCTGTGGGCCGCGCCTGTGCGGTAGGTATTCCTTGCATGAAGTGCCGCAGGCTATTAGTGTAACCGAGGGATTCTCTGGTATCAGTTTGCTTCATCGTTTTTAATTTTCAGGATATCGGCTTGAGCGTCGTGTTTAATTTTTCTATTTCAGTGGTCAGCGCCTGGTCGAAGAGCATAATTTAGGTGGAAGAATGGCGCATTTTAAAACCCAATACTAAAGTGAATGTTGGTAAAATAGTCAATAAACGTGATTGGTGCACCTATGGCACCTGTCCATATAAAAGTATCTTCTCCATGTAGTCGAGGTGGTTTCAAAAGCACCGATTCTAGTTGTGTTGTAGAAAATGTTTTTCTACGGTGTCGCAAAAGAAGTTCACATAGTGGTGCCATATATTTGTAGCTAGTAGGCCGAAATAAATGCGATATAATTAAGTGTAAGCGACCGTCTTAGTGGAGAAGGGTGCACTTCATGTTACGTGCTCGTTTGTTCCCCTCGCGTGACTACGACATCGCTTGCATCTCTTCAGCGATAGGTATATTCGTATAGAAAGAGGAAATATGTAAGGTTACAATATTTATCTTATAGGAGAACGTTTTTGCTTCGTTTAGGGAACCTATAATCCAGAGGAAGTGAGGTGTACCCTGAATAAAATATGGATGGTGGGTTCGATAAGGGATGATGATGATGATGATGCAAACTTTATTGGGGTCCAGAGAAGACGCAGGGGAGACCCCGCGCCACCCAGCTAGTCGGCCCCGGCTTATCGAACTTCGCGAACGGGCCGCCAAGTTCGATAAGGGATTTTTTAAAATTTCCGATTGTGGCATGGGTGTCATGTTGGTTGAATGGCACAGTAGTTATTCTATCGAGACGGTTTGAATCTCCGGGAAAATGTATAGAAACGGCAGCCTGCTTGTTCATTTAAGGGGTCAAGAAGGTACTCGGAATGTGTGATCATTTATTGGCTAGGAAATCTGTTATGGTATGTTGTCTGCTCTTACTATATTGTGTGTTGGCTTGGGAGTCTAACTTTTAGATAATGGCTGTTGTTTTTAAGTTCCCTCATAGTCTTGTTTCTTAATTTTTCTATAGCCTAGATTACCATGTTAGTACCTCCGTCCGCATGTTTTATAATAGTGTCTTTGCAAACGGCGAGGTACTTTAAAGCGTCGTACTCTGTGTGAGACAAATTCTTCGGTTTCCAACTCTCACTCGTGCTGAGAATTTCCGTCGAGGCTAGTTTTATGTACTCATCTATTTTTTGGCATTGTACAGTATTGGATTCTACGTGCATGACAGTCGCAGATCGTTATTCCGTGTGTGGTATGCATTTAGGTTATAAAAACAATTCCTTGATACTCAACCACCTTTAGAACTGCGTTGCATATTTTTACATGTTGTACTATTTCACTGAGTATTTATCGGCGCAGAAGTAAGGGCGCGTAAGACAACAAATATTTCGACTTCATTTGAACTACTTTCTACTGCTACTTTCTTGCTGCTTTCTTGCTACTTTCTTGCTGCTGTCTCCTGGATGTTGGACTGGACCATTGATGGTTTCTGTTATGCTTAGAGAAGTATTCTGAGGGATTCCGTCGCGCAAAAGACCCATGGGGCGTTTAGAGGTTGCGACTGCATTGCTACAGCAGGAACTGCGTAGTTTCAGCAACCGGACGCGCTTGCACACGGTCTACCTTGACATGGATCAGCAGAAGGCTCATGCATTTGTACGTATCGTGTTCTTGATTGCGTTGAAGCGAAGGTCACTTCGTTCACTGCATTGACCCTGGTACCTCGCGCCAGCGTTGTGTTGAGTCACCCCAGGTTGGATGCTAAAGGAGCTGGCGTGTAGCCTTACCCCGTGCAACATTGCGATCTGTTGATATATCACGGATTACTTCAATCTTGTAGCGAAGCTATGACTTCTATCGCTTCACTAGCTTTTCACTATCTACCTGCAGCTACATGCATTCACGTGTATATTGGGGTACATAAAAGCCTTCTCAAGGCTAATAACATACCGTCTAGTAATTAATGATTATCAGTAGCATTTCCGAAAGCAGACACTGCCAAATACAATGAATAATTAACCACGAACACGAAATGCATAAGCAGCTTCATTATTTTATTAATCTCGTGATAAATGAGCAGTGCGGCAGCTCATTTCATCAGTAGAAACCGTAGCCGTAATTGAAGCGAGCGCCGAAGCCAGCGCGGAAGCCCTGACGGTATCCAAGACCGAAGCCTAAACCAGGCTTGATGGCAGGTCCTCCGAAGCCGAAGTTGCCAACACTGTAGCCGGCAAAGTGGGCTGAAACCAGCTGCTCCAAAGCCGAGATTGCCAGCACCAAACGGGAAACCAGGTCCCCCGAAGCCAAAGCGGCTACCGCCGAATCCGCCATTCGGCTTGAAGCCTAGGTTCGGGTAGCCGTATGCGGTGCCCAAAACTAAGGCGAGGAGTGCAGCGATGAGCTGTGGAAGAGTGGAGAGAAGGTTAAACACAATAGCCACGTGGAAAGCAGCTAATGTCTATGCGATCTTGCTTTCTGTGCAGTCATTCTGACAAAAAAACTTAGAATGACAGAAGGCTGAGCTAGTTGGTAGGGATTGATGAAGTTTCGCCTCTTGCCTGGGCATTCGCAGCTAAGTCTTTGTAGCCACTTTCTTTTCCGCAGCGGTACACTTTTTGAGTTAGTCGGCGTTTGTGTTGTTCTAGCTTCTGTCCTGTGTTGATATTTTAATACTTACAATATTTTGTAATGAATTGTGAGTTACGTTGGCGAAACGAATCTCAGGAGCGATTGAAGATACGAGCGGCATGACCTGTAATGTGGTGCGAAAGTACTCCGCACGAAAGTGCAACGCAAGAAGTACGAAGAAAACTTAGACTGAATAAAGGATCTGTCGTTCGTAGGTCAATGTCTTTTAATCGCTCTTACACTAGGAAACGCGTAGGTGCACAAAGAGGGTTGAGTAGAATATGCGTGCTTGAGAGAAGTTACATCGCCAAGCAACTTGACTTGCGCGAACAAAAACCAGTTTGCCCATCTTGGTCGCTCGGAAGGGGCCAAATACCCATCCATAAAGTACACAACTAACTCATGACGGACATCTTGAAGGCTGCCCGAATGTCTGGCTGCAAAAGACAGTTTAGACGCGCAATGCAAGCTTAAACAGTTTGCTTCATCAAATGCAGCAGTGGTAGGCTACTATCCACGTGCACCATAGACCAAGCATAGACTCCGAATAATCCGCGTGCACCATAGACCAAGCACAGACTTTCTCGCAGTCCACTGAATACTCACGATAGCTTTCATGGTGCTTGTCCGTTCACAGCCTCTGCTCCAAAGATCACAGCGACTAGAGAAGTTTGTGCCCAATTGACGGAAAGTGGCGCCTTATATACCTGAAAATCAGCCTGGAGCAGGCAAGGAGGAGTGAAGAAGGCGTAGAAGTGGAGCAATTGCCTTCTAAAGTTGCGAGGTTGAAGACGGCTATAGTAAACGCCTGTAACGACGGACCAATCAGCGTCACCGAATATATACAAGAACCTTAATATAGCCAATTATCAGCTGGTATATGTACAATCGGAAATGACCATGTGGGAAAGGAGGAGCTTATAAACACATGCGCACTGTAACGAAGGCACACAATCTTCTTGTCCAATTCCTTTCTTTGCATTAACGCTCCGCATAGGCAAGCAATACGCAAGACCTTCCTATGCACGCTTTTATTCAAGGGTGTATCGAAATATCAACTCCTGTGGGTAAGAGTGGTCTTGTTTAATTTTTCTAAAGCATGCAAAGGTCCTCATAATGAAACGAACGAGTTACCAAATATGCATCTCTTAGCGTTTTTACTATAAAGCGGTTGTCGGTAACGCCCATTTTATCTCGTGTGCTTCCGCTCTAACGGGATCTTACGGGGGTACAGCGGACTTTTGAGTTATGCCACTGCAATAGTTGCTAGTTGTGAGCCTTTCCCAAACCATGCTCGAGCATGGCAACTGCAATTGCCTCTGCTGTTGGTGTGTGCGTACCGGTTCTACTTCCAAGCTTGCCTCACGAAAGATTAGGTGGTCCAACAATGGCGCTTGGCGCCATAGTATCGTTATCACGCTTTTAATTTAAGCAGCGCACCTGCGCCTGCGAGCTTAGTAATTATATTCATAACTTACTGGAAATCAATCGCTGCTCTCTCGCAAGCAATACTAGAGTGAATTTTAATTGTAAATAGAGCGGAATCCGCTAAATTGTACGCCCTGAATGCAAAACTCAACGTCTCCCGCAATAAGTTACGATCAGGCTTGTGCGAATGTCAAATTTCGAGCTGCTAAGCCTATTGATATAATGAAAAACAAGTGCAAATCGAATCCGATTATGTACGAATAGTACCGAATTCCAATTTTGGCAAAAAATTTTTTTCATCAACCAGACTCAAATGCTAAGCTGACTCGTTGTGGTTGTGTATATCGGATATATTCAAGAGCTCCCTTTCAAAAATTCGTACCTGTTAACTGACGTATATTGAAGTTGTGAATTAAATACTACTCTTTATGTTTTTAGTATGGACCGGAAGATTGTCCGAAGTATGTATAGGATATGTTCATCGAAGTTTTCATCTGCCATGTTAAAATGATGTGCCTCTGCTTTCGCCAATTTCTTCACCGCGTACCCACCATGCGCATCTAATAAACCTTTAATTAGTAGCCCTTTTTTTTCCAATGTACTGTTTGTGACAAAGTGAACATTCGGGCCTGTGAATGTCGTGCGAACTGTTGTAGGTAAAACTAGATTTCATATGATGTGCATAATTTCTGATACTTTTAACTATTACGTAATATTTAAGGTGCTTACAAATCCGATGTCCTGGGCCAAAACAAGCTGTTATATAGGTGGTACACTGAGGGTTTACGTTTGCACCCACTGATGTGCCTTTATATTTCTATTACGGCGATAGGTGAACGTTGGTACTTCGTGAAACACTTTTCTAAGGCGCTTGTTACCTGGTCATAATAGATATTAACATGATAGCGTTAAAGAAGTCGTTTCGCAGAAGTTCCGGTCTCGGCTTCAGTGTCGGTGTCGGCGACGGCGTCGTTGGTTGTGAGCGAAAAAGTATCGTCTTGTCCGTGACCGAAAAATAGAGAAAGATGCAAATATAATTAATATGAGGAACCGCTTTATTCAGCCGTGCTCGAGCCGAAATCACATTGATGATGATATATACAGATGACGAAGATGCACAAGTGATGATGATATGTAAAGAGGAGGAAGAGTCATTCACTTTTCGCGCTCACACTAATTCCTTCGCGCGATGGAAGCGGCCGCCTGGCCGCCTGAGAGTACTATGAAATGCGTCGGGTATAAGGCTTTAAACGAGATACATGCACTATCTCTGTCCCACGGCAACGGTGATCAGATGGAGTGCTAAGAGGGCACACGCGGTAATTAACAGGGGATGTCTGTTCGACGACCGTGTACGGTCCGATAAAACGACTGGTGAACTTGTCGCATAAGCCGGGAACGTGCAGTGGAGTCCAGAGAAGAACTTCGTCTCCAGGGGAAAAAGTCACAACACGCCGAGACGAGTCATAGCGAGCCTTTCGAGTTTCCTGGGAAAGGCCGGTGTTAACACGGGCCAGGTGACGGCAGTGTGCGAGGCGAGACAAAAATTGTTCAGAGAAAGGAGCTGTTGAGGGTGCAGGTGCCGAAAGGAACGAGACGTCCAGAGCGAAACTCGGGGAGTGGCCGTGGACGAGGAAAAATGGAGAAAAGCCGGTAGTGCGTTGCGTCGCCGTATTGTAGGCGAATGTCACGAAGGGCAGGATTGCATCCCAGTTCGTGTGGTCGGGGTGGATGTACATTGAGATCATGTCCGAGAGGGTCCGATGAAAGCGTTCTGTCAATCCGCTTGTCTGCGGATGGTAACTAAATGTTGTCTTGTGAATGGTGTTGGAGGCACGCAAAACTTGGTCAACAATAGAAGACAGAAAGACTTTGCCGCGATCGCTGAGGAGAACGCGTGGGGCTCCATGGCGTAAAAAGATGTTGCGCAGAAAGAAATCGGCGACGTCAGTGGCAGTCGCAGATTGTAGAGAGGCGGTTTCCGCGTAGCGGGTCAGATGGTCAACGGCCGTGACAATCCAACGATTCCCATTCGATGTTGTAGGAAGAGGGCCGTACAAGTCTATTCCGACGACTTCAAAAGGCAAGGCGGGACAGGGAAGTGGTTGCATTAAGCCAACAGGAGCAGTCGTTGGTCGCTTTCGCCGTTGGCAATGGACACAGGAGGCGACATAATTGGCTACGGCTGAAGAAAGGCCAGGCCAGGAGCAGCGACTTCGTATTTTGTCGTAAGTTTTATGATAGCCTAGATGACTGGCGGTTGGATCATCGTGAAATGCTTCCAGAACCTCACGTTGGAGAGAACGTGGTACGACTGGGACCCATTTGTTTCCATCGGGGTGGTAAACATAGCGATATAAAGCACCACCGTTAAGCTTGAATTGTCTGAGTTGTCGACGGAGTCGGGCGTTTGGAGGAGGAGAAGAGCCGTTGATGCGTTCAACAATAGTGCGGCAGTAAGGGTCGACACGTTGGTGCGAAACGAGGACGGATGGGGTGCCGGATGATAGCCAACTTAGCGCTGCGACTGGAAATGCGGTGTCGTTTTGGAGCGACGATGGTTGGTTATCTTCGCTAGGCAGAGGGCAGCGTGATAAGGCATCGGCGTCTTGGTGCTTCTTTCCAGACCTATAGGTGACATCGAAATCGTACTCCTGCAAGCGAAGCACCCAGCGACCAAGGCGACCCGATAAGTTTTTCAGTGACGAAAGCCAGCGCAGTGCGTTATGGTCGGTAACGACTGTAAAGTGGCGGCCGTGGAGATATGGGCGAAATTTTTGTACTGCCCAAACAACAGCTAGGCACTCCTGCTCAGTGATGGTGTAGTTTTTTTCTGCAACGGTGAGAGCACGACTAGCGTAAGCAACGACGCGTTCGCGCGAGATGTTGTCACGCTGCAGGAGAACGGCACCTAAACCATGACTGCTAGCGTCAGTGTGAAGGATGGTGGGTGCGTCGGGGTCGAAGTGGCACAGTACCGGATCGGACGTAAGGGCTTGCTTTAACGCCAGGAAAGAACTCTCGCAGTCTTCGGACCAAACAAAGGGCGCGTTACTTGCGAGGAGTTGATGGAGCGGGGACGCAAGTGCTGCGAAGTCGCGTATGAAGCGCCGGAAGTAAGAAGCCAACCCAAGAAAGCTGCGCAGGTCTTTTTGACGCTGTGGCCGGGGAAAGTTGAGAACGGCGGCAAGCTTCTCAGGGCCCGGCCGAATGCATTCTTTGCTGACTAAGTGGCCGAGAACCTGAATTGTCTTGCTGGCAAAGCTACATTTTTTCGTATTGAGCTGTAGGCCGGCTTTTGCGAGGCAGGTGAGGACTTCCTCAAGACGGCGCAGATGTTGCGAGAACGTGGATGAAAACACTACTATGTCGTCGAGATAGCAGAGACATGTTTTCCATTTCAGACCACGCAGTACGCTGTCTATCATGCGTTCGAAGGTAGCGGGCGCATTACAAAGCCCAAAAGGCATCACATTAAACTCGTAGAGGCCATCTGGGGTGGAAAAGGCGGTCTTCTCTTTGTCAGACTCCGACATCGGTATTTGCCAGTAGCCTGATCTGAGGTCAAGGCTAGAAAAATACTCGGCGCCATGTAATGAATCCAGTGCGTCGTCGATCCGTGGCAGAGGATAAACATCTTTGCGCGTTAGTGCACGGTAATCGACGCAGAAACGAACTGTGCCATCTTTCTTTTGTACTAGAACAACTGGGGATGACCAGGGACTCGAGGAAGGGCGTATGATGTTTCGTCGTAGCATGTCCGAGACGTTTTCCTCGATGATCTTGCGCTCTGCGAGAGACACGCGATATGGGCGCCGGTGAATAATACGGGAGCCGTCAGTTTGAATGCTGTGGGTAGCGGCGGTAGTCATGCTGAGGACGGGCGAATTCACGTCAAACAAAGAACGATGGCGGTTCAATAGGGCGAGCAAATCTTGACTCTGTGCAGGTGTTAGGTCAGGGCTTATGGTTGCCAACAAAGGTGTGGAAGAGGCATTGAGTGGCGGCGAAGTTGACTCTGGTAGTTCTTGGCTCGGAAGGGCAACAATCGCAACGGGATGAGTGTCGACCGCGCAAGTGACGGTTGATCCACGGGGCAGCAGTAAAGATTCGGGGGTTTGATTTAAAGCGGTAAGGAAGGCAGAGCCGTCAGAGAAGCGAATAAGGCCTGGAATTATCACAATGCCTCGAGACAGGGTATGGCCGTAAGGAAGAATGAGGACATCACCATCCACAATGTCGTTGGAATTAACGCTTATAATCTCTTCCATAGATGGTCGAAGAACATAATCTGAGCTGGCGACAAGCCGAATGCGTCCTTCGTGTTCAGGCGAAGAAGAGTCAGTGGCATTCAGATGTATGAGGCGCTGATCACAAGATATGGAAGCAGACGCAGAAGATAAGAAATCCCACCCCAAAATGAGTGCACTCACGAAATACCGCAAACACAATGTGATGACGAATGCCATCTATGCAGACGCGAACCGTGCACTGTGCCAATGGACGAATGATAGAGTTGGTCGCTGCACGCAGAGGTGGGCCGCAGTAAGGCGTGGTCACTTTGCGAAGGCGGGAACAAAAATCAGCACGAATAATCGAAACGGCAGCGCCAGTGTCCACGAGAGCCTCGACGCGTACACCTTCTACAAACACTACTAACAAGTTTGATGGTCGCTCTGGAGGAATTGTTGGCTGTCCGGTAAATGCAGTTTCCCCTCCTAAAACTGCATAGGGGAGTTTTCCGAGTGGGCGTTCGTGACGTGGGAGGCGGGTCGCAGAGGCGACACTGAACGGCGACGTGGAGAAGGTGACCTGCGACGAGACTCGCGTGAATTCACAGCCATATCAGGACGGTAGGGAGGAGAAGGTGAACGATGGTAGGAAGAGCGGTAGGTCGTCCGTTGGTAGCTGGTGGTCGGTCGGATGCCTGGGCGTTCGTCGGGAACGTAGCCGCGTTGCTCGTCCTGCTGGCGCCTTCGACAAAAGCGGGATATGTGTCCTCGATAGCCACAGTAGTAACATATGGGCCGAGGAGGGCGCGGAGCGGTGTAGTAAGGCTGTGCACGCGCCGGCGTGGACAACGAAGCCACAGACGCGTGGTCTCCTGGTGTAGGCCCAGGAACGGTGGTGGCAGCAGAGAGCGCCGCAACTTCAGCGTACGTTGGCGCCTGGCGAGCGCAGGGGCCGTCGGAACACGTCAGACGCGATGCGGCCGCGATCTCTTGGCGAATGATGTCTCGCAAGCCGGTTTGTGCAGAAGGTAGAGTTTCCGTAGCGCAGGAAGAGCAGCGCCCGTGAAGCTCTTCACGAACGATGTCGCGAATCAGCGTACGCAAGTCGAGGGTCGCAGGAAGACGAATGTCGGTGGCATCGTAGCAGAGGCGAAGAGTCTGGAGTTCCTCAAGTCGCTGGCAAATGGTGATTACATCCTGAGTGGTGACAGGATTTTGCGTAGCGAGTGCGTTAAAGGCGACGGTGTTGATGCCTTTAATAATGTGGCGTATTTGGTCGGTCGGGGACATGGTGGCGTTTACACGCTTGCACAAGGCAAGTACATCCTCAATGTACGAGGTGTATGACTCACCGGGTAGCTGAATGCGTTCAGCGAGCTTCTTCTTAGCTGCTTCAGCTCGAACTGGGGGGGCACCGAAGATTTGCCGAAGGTGCTGCGCGAACGTGTCCCAGTCTGGAAGATCTGGATGATGGTTCCAGTACCAGGTTTTCGCGACGTCAGACAGGTAGAAAGGGACGTTGCGCAACTTCTGTGGGTTGCCCCACCTGTTCAAGTCGCTGACGAGGTCGTAGTTTTGGATCCAATCTTCTACATCATCCCCTCGAAGACCAGAGAACACAGGTGGATCACGCAGGCGGTTGGTTATGGGCAGAGCGGGCGGTGGAGGCTGGAGAGGGCCGGCGGTGTCTGACGAGCCAGGATTTTCTTGACCGGGCATGGCAGGTGGTATGACGCGACGACCCGAGCGAAGCTCCAGCGAGAACAGGCGAGAGGACTTGAGGATCGAAAAGCACCTCCACCACTTATGAGGAACCGCTTTATTCAGCCGTGCTCGAGCCGAAATCACATTGATGATGATATATACAGATGACGAAGATGCACAAGTGATGATGATATGTAAAGAGGAGGAAGAGTCATTCACTTTTCGCGCTCACATTAATAATAAAGAACCTTACGTCCGAATGAGAACCGAATCCAGGCCGTATGCGTGGGAAGCAGGTGTTCTACCGCAGTGCCAGGCTATTACCTGAAACTACTTCGAAAAAAAAAACGCTATATGTATGTCAGGTAAGGGAAGTAGTCTCTTTAATGCATGTAATAATGCGTGGCAGAAGCGGAGAATTGCGCCAGGTGTCAAAAGATGTGAAATGCGCAACGAGTGGGTGTTTCAAAGGCTCGCTCATTACAAAGCGCTCAGACATATTTTATCATCATCAGCTGCAAAAGCATCAACAATGTGAGCAGTTGCGTAGGTCCACGTGTTGCCTTACGGACGCGTAGTGGGCCCTTCGCTGATACGCAAAAGGAATAATTATGGCGTAGTGGACACTTAGAAACTGTACTTGAAATAGGCATTCTAGGATAGATTTAAACGGCCAATGTTACGCGCACATTCGTTCGTTTCCTTACGGCACGCTTGAGGCATGCACCGAGAACCAAAGCAAGTCTAGCAATTGAGGCGATGCGCACGGGGTCCGATTACGCTATCGCGTTCTATTCTTGAAGACGAAGCCCAGACGCCCTCCAAGTTTTTACTTACGGATGATATCATTTATGTTTCGAAATGCATTGTACCATTCTAAAAATAAATGCTAGCTATCGCCTGGTTGTACCGTTAGTTATCGTCTCTTTCAGCAAGTGCTGATTTCGTATGTAATTCAGATGCATCGTTGTACGCCTTGTTTAGCGCGTCGTAGATTAATTTCTTTCAAGTAAAGTGCTTTTAGATTGCTCAAGTGGCGAACGTAGTCCTCATCATCGCTACAGGTCTCTCCTGTTGTGCGCCGCGCCTGTCGGGCAGGTATACTTTTCATGTAGTGTCGCAGGCTATTAGTGTAACCGAACAATTCTGGACTATCAAATTGATTCACGATTTTTAATTTTCCGGATATCGGTTTGAGCGTCATGTTTAATTTTTCTATTTCAGTGGTTAGCGCCTTTCAGAAAAATGTAATTTCAGTTTAAGATTGGGGCATTTGAAACTTAATACTAAGGTAAACGTTGTTAAAATACTCAGTAAATGTGTTTGGCGCACTTATGCTATCTTCCCATATGAAAGTATATCCTCCATGAAGTGGAGATGGTTTCAAGAGCGCTGGAATGATTCTAGTTGTCCCGCAAAAAATGTTGGTCTATGGTGGTGCAATATGAGTTCGCATAGTAGTGACAAATATTTGTAGCTAGTAGGTGGGAATAAATGCAATACATTTTACTGTGAGCGGCCGCTTTGGTAAAGAAGGGTGGACTTGATATTATGTGCTCGCATGTTCCCCTCGTGTGACTTTGACACCGCTTGCTTCAGCGGTAGGTATATTCGTATACAAAGAACGCACATCTAAGGCTACCAGAATTATCTGATAAGGGAACGTTTTTTCTTCGTTTTAGGGAACCTATAATCCAAGGTAAGTGTGGTGTACGCTGAATAAAATGGGGATGGTGGGTTAGATAAGAGATCATTTAAAACCCCGCGCATGCTTCGCATAACATCGGTTCCCACGGTACGTGGGATCTGCCGAATTTTTTATTATTAGAGATCAAGATGGTACTCGGAATGTGTGATCATTTCTTGGCTAGGAAATCTGTCATGTTATGTTGTCTGCTCTTACTGCATTCTTGTTTGCTTGGGAGCCTAACTTTCAGATAATGGGTGTGGTTATTAAGTCCACTTATAGTCTTGTTTTTATATTTTTCTATAGGCCAGAAGACTATTCTAGCATCTTTGTCCGCAGGATTGGAATAGTGTCTTTTCAATCATTGAATTATTTTAAAGCGTCGTACTCTGTGTTAGATAAATTCTTCGGTTTCTAACTCTGACTCGTTGTGCTGAGAATTTCCATCGGGACTAGCTTTATGTACTGATTCAATTTTTTTGGCATTGCTCACTATTTGGATTCCATGTGCATGACAGTCGCAAATCATCGTTATGTGAGTTTTCTGCATTTACGTTCTGAAAAAAAGAATTCCTTAATACTCAACCACCTCGAAAACTCCGCTGCATATGTTATAGCTTGTACTCGTTCCCTGAATATTTTGCGGGGCAGAAGATAAGGCCCCGTAAAACAACACGCATTTTCGTGTTCATATAAACTATGGGACATTATATGCTATCTTATACTGTCTTCTGGACGTTGGGCTGGGCCATCGAAGGCTTTTGTTATGTTTAGCGAGGTATTTTAAAGGATTCCGTCGTTCGAAAGACCAAAGGTGGTTTTCGAGGTTGCGACTGCATTGCTGCAGCAGGAAATGCGTACTTAGAGTAATCGGACGCGGTCACGCGCGCTCTTTCTTGACAAGGGCCAGGAGAAGGCTCTTGCATTTGTACGTGGTGTGTTCTTACAGCTAAGTTTGCGCTGAAGAGAAGGTCACTCCGTTCACTGCAGTGGCCGCGTTACCTCGTGCCAGCGTTTTGTTTAGTTACGCCAGGGCGGATGTTAAAGGAGCGGGCGTCTAGCTTACTTCGTGTAACATTGCGATCTGTTCATATATCACTGAATACTTCAACCTTGCAGCAAAGCTATGACTTCTTTTGTTGTACTAGTTTTTCACTATCTGCCTGCAGCTACATGCGTTCACGTGTATATTGGGGAAAATGAAATAGTTTTCAGGGCTAATAAGATACCGTATAGTAATCAATGAATATGTGCAGCATTTAGGATAGGAGACGCCGCCAAATACAATTAATAATAAACCACGAACACGCAATGCATAAGAAGCTTCATTATTTTATTAATCTCGTACTAAGATGAGCAGTGTGGCCGCTCAATTCATCAGTAGGGCCCGAAGCCGTAATTGATGCTAGCGCCGAAGCCAGCGCGGAAGCCCTGACGATATCCAGAGCCGAAGCCTAAACCAGGCTTGATGGCAGGTCCTCCGAAGCCGAAGTTGCTAACACCGTAGCCGGGAAGTGGGTTGAAACCAGCTGCTCCAAATCCGAGGTTACCAACACCAAACGGGAAACCAGGTCCACCGAAGCCAAAGCGGCTACCGCCGAATCCGCCATTCGGCTTGAAGCCTAGATTCGGGTAGCCGTATCCGGTACCCAAAACCAAGGCGAGGAGTGCAGCGATCAGCTGTGGAAGAGTGGAGAGAAGGTTAAATGCAATAGCCACGTGGAAAGCAGCTAATGTCAGTGCGATCTTGCTTTCTCTGGAGCCATCCTGAGATAAAGCTTAGAATGAGAGAAGGCTGAGCTAGTTGGCAGGGATTCAGGACGTTTCGCCTCTTACCTGGGCATTCGCAGCTAAGTCTTTGTACCCACTTTCTATTCCGCCGCTGTGCGCTTTTTGAGTTGTTAGTCGGCGTTTGCGTTGCTCTAGCTTCTGTACTGTGTCCATATTTTAATACAGCCTTTTGTCACAAATTCTGCGTTATATTAAGGAAGCGAACCTCAGGAGCGTTTGAAGATACGAGTGGCATGTCCTGTAACGTGGTGAGGAAGTACTCCGCACAAAAGTGCCCCGCAAGAAGTACGATGAAAACTTCGAATAGAGGAGCTCTCATCCGTAGGGGAATGTCTTTTAATCGTTCTTACAAAAGGAAACGCGTAGATGCACAAACAAGAGGCTTGAGTTGAATATGCGTGCTTTGAGACAATTTACATCGTCAAGCAACTTGACTTGCCCGAAGAAAAAGCAATTTGCTTATATTCGTCACAAGGAAGGGGAGAAATACTTATCCATAAAGTACACACTAACTCATTAGGTACATCTCAAAGGCTGCCCGAGTGTCTGGCTGCAAAAGGCAGTTTAGACGCGCAATGCAAGCTTAAACAGTTTGCTTCATCAAATGCAGCAGTGGTAGGCTACTCTCTAGCAAAGGGCACTGAAGAACGGCTCGAAGAATAATCCGCGTGCACCATAGACCAAGCACAGACTTTCTCGCGGTCCTGGGTATACTCACGATAACTTTCATGGTGCTAGTCCGTTCACCGTCTCTGCTCCAAAGATAACAGCGACTAGAGAAGTTTGTGGCTAACTGACGGAAAGTGTCTCCTTATATACCTGAAAATCAGCCTGGAGCAGGCAAGGAGGAGTGAAAGAGGCGCACAAGTGGAACAATTGCCCACTAATGTTGCTAGGTTGGAGACGTCTATAGTAAACGCCCGTAACAAAAGACCAATCAGAGTTGCAGAATAAATACAAAAACTTTAATATAGCCAAGGTTCAGTTGGTATGTGTACATTCAGAAATGGCCATGTGGGAAAGAAGGTTATCAGTTTCTGAAGACATGAGGAGTGTAACAAAGGCACACAATCATCGTGTCGACTTCCTTTCTTTGGAATAACGCTCTGCATAGACGAGCAATACGCAATACCTTCCTATGGACGCTTTTATTCAAGGGTGTGCCGAAATGTCAACTCCTCTGTGCCAGAGTGGTCTTGTTTAATTTTTGTAAAGTATGCAAATGGGCATCTTAATGAAATGAAAGAGTTACCACATATGCATCGCCTAACGCTGTTAATAGAAAGCGGTTGCCGGGAACGCCCATTTTATCTTGTGTGCTTCCGCTCTAACGGGATCTTACGGGAGCAGAACAGAGTTCCGAATCTTGCCACAGCAATAGTTGCTAGCTGTGAGCCCTGCCCAAGTGATTCTCGAGCATGGCAACTGCAATTTCTGCTGATGTGCTAATGTGAGTGTCTATTGTTCTACTCCCAAGCTCGCTCACGAATGATTAGATTATGGTTCAACAATGTACATTGCGCCACAGTGTCTTTATCGCGCCTCTAATTCAAGCATGCCGCCTACGCCTACGAGCTTTTTAATTATATTCAGAACTTACTAGAAGTCAATCGCTGCTCCCTCGCAAGCAATACTTGCGTGAATTTTAATTGTATATTGAGCGGGATCCGCAAAATTGAACGCCCTGAATGCAAAATTAACGTCTTCCGCCATAAGTTACGATCAGGCTTGTGCGAATGTCGAATTTCGAGTTGCTAAGCCTATTGATATGATGAAAAACAAGTGCAAATCGAACCCGATTATGTACGAATAGCAAGACTTCCAGTCTTGGCAAAAAGAATATTTTTCCATTACCCAGGCTCATATGGTAAGCGGACTCCTTGTGGTTGTCTATATAGGATATATTCCAGAGCTCTCTTTGAGACATTCGTACCTATAAGTTTCGTACATTGAACTTGTGAATCAGATATGACTCTTAAATTTTTAGTCTCACATAGAACGGAAGATTGTCCGAAGTATGTATAGGATTAGTTCATAGATTTCCCCTGTCACATTAAATTCTGTGCCCTGCTTTCGGAATTTTTTCACGGCGTCCCCACAATGCCTATTCAATCAACCTTCAATTAGTTACCGTTTTTCGCCAACGTACTGTTTGTGACAAAGGGAACATTTGAGCCTGTAATTGTCGTACGAAGTGGCCTAGCTAAAACTACATTTGATATGATGTACATATTTTCTTATACTTTTAACTATTGCGTAATATTTAGGGTGCTAACAAATCTGAGGTCTTAGGTGAGAATAAGCTGTTATATAAGTCGTACGCAGAGCTTTTACTTTTGCACGCATGATGTGTCTTTAAAATTTCTATTATGGCGATAGGTGGCCCTTGGTACTTCGGGAAACACTTTTCTAAGGCGCTTGTTACCTGTTCATATTGGATATCAACTCGATAGCGTTAAAGAGGTCGTTTCGCGAAAATTCCGGTGTCGGCGACGGCGTCGTTGGTTGTGAGCGAAAAGCCATTGTCTTCTCCGTGACCGGAAAATCGAGAAAACTGCGAATAAAATTAATAATAAAAAATGTTAGGTCCGACTGGGAACCGAATGGAGGCCGCGTGGGTGGAAAGGAGGTTTTCTACCACAGTGCGATGTTATTACATGAAACTACTGCGAAAAAAAAACAACACTATATGAATATTACGTAGGGGAAGGCATCTCCTTAACGCATGTAATAATGTGTGGCAGAAGCGTAGAATTGCGCCAGGCGTCGAAACATGTGAATTGCGCAACGAGTAGGTGTTTTAAAGGCCCGTCCATTATAAAGCGCACAGACATAATTAATCATCATCAGCTGCAAAAGCATCAACAAATTAAGCAGTTCTCGTGTTGCCTCAAGGACGCTTAGTAGGCCCTGCCGTGATTCGCAAAACGAATAATTATTTCGTAGCGGGTACTTAACAACTGTGCTTGCAGTAGGCGCTATATATAGTGAACTAGAACATGTATCGTTCTAGTTCATTATAGCATTGCAGGATAATTTGAAACGGCTAATGTTACGTGAACAGTCGTTCGTTTCCTTACGGCACGCATGAGGCATGCACCGAGAACCGAATGAAGGCTAGCAATTGAGGCGATGCCCATGGGGCCCGATCACTCTATGGCGTTCTACTCTTGGAAAACGAATCTCGGGCGCCCTCCAAGTTTTTACTTACGGATGATTTTACTTATGTTTTGAAACGCATTGAAGCATTTTTAAATAAATGCTATCGTCTGGGCGTACTGTTATTTATCGTCTTTGCAAGTAGTGGTGATTTCGTGTCTAATTTACGCGCATCGTTGTACGCCTTGTTTAGGGCGTCGAAGGTTAATTTCTTTCAAATAAAGTTGCTCTTAGATTGCTGAAGTGGTGAACGTAGTCTTCATCATCGCTACAGATCTCTCCTGTGCGCCGCCACTGTGCGGCAGGTATTTTTTGCATGCAGTGTGTCAGGCTATTAGAGTAACCGAGGAATTCTTGACTGTCAAATTGATTCCTGGTTCTTTTTTTTTTCAGGATATCGGTTTGAGCGTCGTTTTTATTTTTCTATGTCAGTGGTTAGCGCCTGGTAGAAAAATCTAATTTCAGTGGAATATTGGTGCATTTTAAACTTAATACTAAGGTGAACGATGTTAAAATTGTCAGTAAATGTGTTTGGCGCACTTATGCTATCTTCTCATATGAAAGTATATCCTTCATGAAGCGGAGATGGTTTCAAGAGCACTGCCCTGATTCTAGTTGTCCCGAAAAAAATGTTGGTCTACGGTCGTGCAAAATGAGTTCCCGTAGTAGTGCCAAATATTTGTAGCTAGTAGGTGGGAGTAAGTGCAATATAATTTACTGTAAGGGACCGCTTTGGTAAAGAAGGGTGCACTTGACATTATCTGCTCGTTTGTTCCCCTCGCGTGACTTGGACACCGCTTGCATCCTTTCAGCGATAGGTTTATTTGTATACAGAGAGCAAACATGTAGGGCTACCAGAATTATCTGATAAGAGAACGTTTTTGCTTCGTTTAGGGAACCTATAATCCAAAGGAAGTGAGGTTGGTTGGTTGGTAACAACTTTATTGATGGTCCGGCAGAGCTTTCGCCGACTGGGCTTTAGGTCTCCCACGTGGGGACGTCGAGGCCTTGCCTCACCGCCGCCTCGCGGGCCTGCTGGACAGCCCAAAGTTGGTCGCCGAGGCTGGGGCTGCGCAAGGCAGCGGCCCACCGCGGCGGAAGGGTTCCGGAGTTAGCAGTATCTGAATAAAATATGGATGGTGCGTTAGATAAGGGATCATTTAAGTTTTTTATTGTGGCGCGGGTGTCGTGTTGTTTGAATGGAACAGCAATTAATCTATCGAAACCGTATGAATCTCCGGAAGAATGTATAGAAACGACGGCCTGCTTGTTTATTTTCAGGGATCAAGAAGGTACTCGGAGTGTGTGATAAATTTGATATATACAGATGGTTCCACAAACATCCAGCGTTCGTCCGGTGCTGTGGTTGTCCCAGCAAGAGCTATTACCATCAGCTTTAGGCCTGACCACTCCACGACGTCGACAGCTGCGGAACTAGCTGCTCTGCGCTCTGCACTTTGTTTGGTCAATCGGGAACCAGCTCAACATTGGTCTATCTTCAGCGATTCAAAGGCAGCCCGACAATCTGTGCTATCTGCTCTGCGTCGCGGGCCATACGAACAGCTTGTATTTGAAATTCGATGTCTCCTCCATTCTTCACATGAGAAAGGTCACCACGTGACGTTTCAGTGGCTGCCAAGTCACTGTGGCGTCATAGGGAACGAACACGCCGATAATGCCTCTCGGGCGGCTCATGAAAGCACACAAGAAGATACCATCCCACTTTCAAGGTCTGACGCTGCCAGCAGTCTTCGAGGGCTTCCACATGAGATAACGTTCGCTCTGTGGTGCCTACCATGCAGCCGAACCAACCGGACCAATCGTCAACGCCAGCTGTCCTCTTCGATGCATCCCTGTATGCCAGCTGGACTCCGCCGAAGAGAGGCCACACTGCTTTATCGCTTATGGCTAGGCGTGGCATTTACGAAGTCCTATTCCTTTCGGATTGGAATGGCCGACAACGCTCTTTGCGATGCCTGTCGTTGCGAGGAGACGCTACACCACGTCCTGTGCGACTGTCCGGCATATAATGTTCAGACAGTCACAGGCGTCCGTTCTAGCGCGCCTTGACAGTAGACAAATGTCTGTTGAAACAGTTCTTGCATGCCGTCAACAGAAGACATCACAGCTGAAGGCGACGAAGGCACTGCTGAGGTTTTTAAGAGAAACTAACTTGGACAAGCGGCTGTGGCAGAAATGTCGCGTATCACGCAAGAGTGACTGACTGATTCTGTGCGTGCAATGTCATGTGCTATCTTTCTATCTTTCTCTCTCTCTCTCCTCTCGATCTTTAATCTCCTCCCCCCTGTCCCCATGTGTAGGGTAGCAAACCGGTTGTCCTATGCTGGTTAACCTCCCTGCCTTTCCTTCTCTATTATTTCTTCTCTCTCTCTTTGGCTAAGAAATCTGTTATGGTATCTGGTCTGCTCTTACTGCGTTCTATGTTTGCTTAGGAGTCTAACGTTTAGATAATGGGTGTTATTAACTTCCCTTATAGTCTTGTTTTTATATTTTTCTTTAGGACAGATTGCTATGCTAGTATACCTTCGTCCGCAGGTTTTATAATAGTGTCTTTGCAATCGGCGAGTTATTTTAAAGCGTCGCACTCTGTGTTAGATAAATTCTTTGGTTTCCAACTCTGACTTGTTGTGCTGAGAATTTCAACGGAGGCTAGTTTTATGTACTGATCTAACTTTTTGGCATTGCTCACCATTTGGATTCTATGTGCATGACGGTCGCACGTCATCGTTTTGTGCGTTTTCTGCATTTACGTTTTGAAAAAATAATTCCTTAATACTCCTGCACCTTGAAAACTCCGTTGCATATTTTTATAGCTTGCACTCGTTCACTGAATAGTTTGCAGGGCCCCGTAAAACAACACTCATTTCAGCTTCACTTAAACTATGGGATATATATGCTATCTTATTGCTGTCTTCTGGATGTTTGGCTGGGAGATCGAAGGTTTCTCTTATGTTTAGCGAAGTGTTTTGACTGATTCGGTCGCGCGAAAGACCCGTGGGGGGTTTCGAGGCTGCGACTGCATTGCTTCCGCAGGAACTGCATACTTGGAGCAATCGGACGCGGTCGCGCGCGCTCTATCTTGACATGGACTAACAGAAGGCTCTTTGCATTCGTACGTGGTGTGTTCTTACAGCTAAGTTTGCGTTGAAGTAAGGTGACTTCGTTCGCTGCATTGGCCGCATTACCTTGCGCCAGCGTTTTGTTGAGTTAAGTCAGCCCGGATGCTAAAGGAGCTGGTGTCTAGCCTTACCTCGTGTAACATTGGGATCTGTTGATATACCTTTGATTACTTCAAGACTGCAGCAAAGCTACAAGTTCTTTTTTTAAACCAGCTTTTCAATATCTATCTGCACCTGCACGCACTCACGTGTATATTGGGGAATATACAAGCCTTCTCAAGGCTAATGGTAATGAAGGCTAAAGGCTTATAGTAATCAATGATTAGCTGCAGCATTTCGGAGACGAGACACTGCCAAATACAATAAATAATAAACCACGAACACGCAATGCATAAGCAGCTTCATTATTTTATTAATCTCGTACTAAGAGGAGCAGAGCGGCAGCTCAACTCATCAGTAGAGCCCGTAGCCGTAATTGAAGCGAGCGCCAAAGCCAGCGCGGAAGCCCTGACGATATCCAGAACCGAAGCCTAAACCAGGCTGGATGGCAGGTCCTCCGAAGCCGAAGTTGCCAACACCGTAGCCGGCAAGTGGGTTGAAACCAGCTGCTCCAAAGCCGAGGTTGCCAACACCAAACGGGAAACCAGGTCCACCGAAGCCAAAGCGGCTGCCACCGAATCCGCCATTCGGCTTGAAGCCTAGATTCGGGTAGCCGTATCCGGTACCCAAAACCAAGGCGAGGAGTGCAGCGATGAGCTGTGGAAGAGTGGAGAGGAGGTTAAATACAAGTAGCCACCTGGAAAGCAGCTAATGTCTATGCGATCTTGCGTTCTGTGATGCCATTCTGAGATAAACTTTAGAATGATAAAAGGCTGAACTAGTAGGTAGGGATTCGTGCAGTGTCGCCTCTTCCCTGGGCATTCGCCGATAAGTCTTTGTAGCCACTTTCCTTTCGGCCGCTGTGCGCTTTTTGAGTTGTTAGTCGGCGTTTGTGTTGTTCTAGCTTCTGTCCTGTGTCCATATTTTAATGCCTACATTCTTTTGTCGTGAATTCTGAGTTAGGTTGGCGAGGCGAATCTCAGGAGCGATTGAAGATACGAGCGGCGTGTCCTGTAATGTCGTGCGGAAGTAGTCCGCACGAAAGCGCCATGCAGGAAGTACGATGAAAACATAGACTTAACAAAGGAGCTGTCGTCCGTAGGTCAATGTCTTTTAATCGCTCTTACACAAGGGTACGCCGTACGCGCGAAAACAAGAGGCTTGAGTAGAATACACGTGCTTTGAGACAAAGTACATCGCCAAGCAACTTGACTTGCCCGAAGAAAAATTAATTTGCCTATATCGGTCGCTAGCAAGGGGCCAAATACTTAGCCTTGAAGTACACAAGTAACTCATTATGCGCATCTTGAAGGCTGCCCGAGTGTCTGGCTGCAAGAGGCAGTTTAGACGCGCAATGCAAGCTTAAACAGTTTGCTTCATCAAATGCAGCAGTGGTAGGCTACTCTCTAGCAAAGGGCACTGAAGAACGGCTCGAAGAGTAATCCGCGTGCGCCATAGACCAAGCACAGACTTTCTCGCGGTCCTGGGTATACTCACAATAACTTTCATGGTGCTGGTCCGTTCACCGTCTCTGATCCAAAGATCACAGCGACTACAGAAGTTCGTGGCCAACTGACGGAAAGTGGCTTCTTTTATACCTGAAAAGCAGCCTGGGGCAGGCAGGGAGGAGTGAACAAGGAGTACAAGTGGAACAATTGCCCACTAAAGTTGCGAGGTGGAAGCCGTCTATAGTAAACGCCCGTAACAAGAGACCAATCAGATTTGCAGAGTATGCACAAAAATCTCAATATAGCCAATGATCAGTTGGTATGTATACATTCAAAAATGACCATGTGGGAAAGAAGGTTATGAATTTGTGAACACATGAGCACTGTAGCAAAGGCACTTATTCTTGTGCACTTCCTTTCTTTGCATCAACGCTTTGCATAGACGAGCAATACGCAAGACCTTCGTATGCACACTTTTAATCAAGGGTGTGTCGAAATATTAACGCCTGTATGTAAGAGTGGTCTTATTTAATTTTTCTAAAGCATGCAAAGGTCCTCATAATGAAATGAAGGAGTTACCAAATATGCATCGCTTAACGCTGTTACTACAAGGCGGTTGCCGGTAACGCCCATTTTATCTCGTGTGCTCCCTCTCTAACGGGGCCTTACGGGAGCACAGCGGAGTTCCGAGTTTTGACACTGCTATAGTTGCTAGCTCTGATCCCTTCCCAAACCATGCTCGACCATGGCAACTGAAATTGCATCTGCTGTTTGTGTGTGCGTGCCGGTTGTTCGACTTCCAAGCTCGCCACATGTAGGATTAGGAAGTGCTCCAGCACTGGTGCATTACGCCATAGTATCGTTATCATGTTTTTAATTCAAGCATCGTACCTACGCTTGTGAGCTTTTTAACTATATTCACAACTTATTAGAAGTCAATCGGTGCTCCCTCGTAAGCGTCACTTGAGTGATTCCCAATTACAAATAGACCGGCGTCGTCTGAAATGGACGCCCTGATTGCAAAACTGCCCGTCTTCGAAAAAAAGTTATGGTCAAGCTTGTGCGAATATCGAATTTTGAGCTGCTCAGGGAATTATAGTGGTTAAAACAAAGGGCGAATCGAATCCAGAATTTTCGAATGCGAATAGTAAATCTACAGGCTATGATATTTTTCGCTTATTGATTGTAAGCAAAATGGATTGTGCGATATACGTTGGCGACAGTTGTAATCATTGTTGTTGGTATTATTTTTGTATATTGATGTACCCACTCCTGGTTGGGCCGAGGCCTGCTGTATTTGTAAAAAAATAAACACAATTACCAGCGCGGATGTTTAAGCCGACCATTAGACTGTGCAGTGCGACCATTAAACCCCTATCATAATCATGTCGGCACGCGATATCTTCTTCCTCTTCATTTTGTGCTTCGCTCCCAGAACGCGTGGGCCGATTTGTCCGGCGTGGGATGCAATAACCCTGATTGGCGAGATAACTGTGGAGAGAGAGTGAAAGAGAGAGAGAGAGAGAAATTCTTGGCGAGGTAGAATTCGAACCCGCGTACTCACGATCCGAATGGTACGTCGTAACCATTCGGCGACCACGCACGCTACCAGAGCATAGGATAACCTTGTATAATATAGTATAGCAAAGGGGTGGGAAAGGGAAGTAAGGGAGAGGAGGAGAGAAATCAGGTGGACGAGAGTAAATATAGAATAAAGAGAAAGAGAAAAGACAGAGGAAGAGTCAAAGACTGTAGAATAAAAATAATGTAGTGAAGAGTACGAGACGACGGAGAGTTCTTGACGCTGGATGAACCAATGAACCAGTCAGAAAGTCGACGAGTTCGGAGATCCACGCATCCTTGCGTTGCTCCGACGGCATGTCTGCGAAGTCAAGGGGCGTCAAGACAGCTGACGTGTCTGACGGCGAAGCTGTGTCGGACGGTAACGGTGAGCGGGATAGCGCATCAGCGTCCGAGTGCTTGCGGCCGGATCTGTACACAACACGAATGTCGTATTCCTGCAGCCGAAGCGCCCAACGACCGAGGCGGCCTGAAGGATCTTTCAGAGATGAGAGCCAACAGAGCGCGTGATGGTCCGTGACTACTTCGAAGGGACGTCCATTCGACCGCGTCGGCATCGACTTATATGGCCCGCTTCCCCCGACTTCCTCTGGGAATCGGTGGATCATCGTTGGCGTGGACCACCTCACCCGTTACGCAGAGACTGCAGCACTTCCAACGGCTACCGCAAGAGAGGTTGCGTTTTTTATCTTACGCAACTTTGTCCTTCGCCACGGTGCTCCCCGTGAACTTTTGAGCGACAGAGGGCGTGTTTTCCTGTCTGACGCTATTCAGGCATTGCTCGTCCAGTGCAACATCGTTCATCGAATGACCACCGCATATCATCCGCAGACGAATGGCCTCACGGAACGATTTAATCGCACACTCGGTGATATGTTGACAATGTACACGGCATCAGACCAGACCAACTGGGACACCGTCCTGCCGTTCGTCACGTACGCGTACAACACCGCAACGCACGCGACCACCGGTTTCTCACCTTTCTTTCTTTTATACGGACGCGAGCCGTCCTGCACGCTGGACACTATGCTTCCCTATACGCCGGACTCGTCTGAATATACTGCGATTTCTGACGTTGCCAGATACGCCGAAGATTGCAGACAATTAGCCCGTTCGCTGACCACCGAGGACCAAGGCCACCAAAAGCTACGGCACGACACCGACCGACCTCTCTCTACTTTCACGACTGGTGACCTCGTTTGGCTCTGGATCCCATCGAGCACTCCTGGCCTTTCCTCGAAATTACGTGCCCGATATCAGGGGCCCTACCGCATTCTTTCTCGCACGTCTCCTGTCAATTATGAGGTTGAGCCTCTGACGGCATCCCACGATTTACGTCGTCGTGGTCGGGAAATCGTTCATGTCAGCCGCCTGAAGCCCTATTACGACCCCGCTATACTGACAACGCCTTAGGTCGCCAGGATGGCTCCGCTATTCACCAGGGGCCAATGTAGTGAAGAGTACGAGACGACGACGAAGCAGCCAAGAAAGCAAGCCACATCGTGAGTGGTAGCCACGCGACCCGAGCTTGCGCTTGCTTGGATTTTGGACCCTCGACGTTCCTCATCGTTCCTTCACGTCTGTACGTGAATAAACCACGTGACATTAAAGAAAGAGAAAGGGAATCAAAGAAAGAGAGAGAAAGAAATAAATAAAGCGTCTGCGCGATGCTTTGTGCATTGTGCAGACGCCACCCTCTACAACGAAACTAATTTTCTACCGCGTTCCAGAGCTCATTGGGCTAATTTATCTTCCCGCGTCTAACTAGATGTTCATGTGGCACACCGCTAGGCTCGCGTCCGTACAAATGTCGCAGCTTTCGTGCTCAGTAATAGGTTGAAAACCAAGTGATCGGTGAGGGCGCATTCGGCATAACCTGCAGAGATGACGCGCAAAGAACGCCGCCACCACACCGCTCGCGTATCGGGGGCTCGGGCTGGTTCGGGCACATCATGCGCTCGTGACATTGTGTGCGGATGACGT
This sequence comes from Rhipicephalus sanguineus, assembly GCF_013339695.2. Taxonomy (NCBI): domain Eukaryota; kingdom Metazoa; phylum Arthropoda; class Arachnida; order Ixodida; family Ixodidae; genus Rhipicephalus; species Rhipicephalus sanguineus. The sequence continues at coordinate 141,820,204 of NC_051182.1, forward strand.
GTTCATGCGTATGCGTTATGTGATCCTCCTGCTCGCGTGCCGAAGAGGGCAGGGAAGGTATTTCGCTTGCAAAGGCTACACGGGGCGAGCGGAAAGGGTTTGCAGCTCGACTCTCGCCTCTTCGCATCATTGGGTCCTCACTACAAATTACTTTTTTTTCTCAGATTCTAACAGACCGATTAGAAAAATTCTTGTGGCATAATGCTCTTTATTGGGCTGGCAGCAACTTCCAATGGCTAACTAAAATTCGTTATGTCACCTGGTGAGGATCCCTTTAACAACACTGCAGTTGCTTATGTGACCACATGTTTATGAGCCGTGTTATGGTCGATTATTAGGAAAAAGATAAACTATTTATTTTCTCGAATAAAAGCTTTTCTCATAGCAGTAAGAGCTGGACCTTTCTGTTTCTGCCGCCTTTTGCTACATAGCATTTTAGGTAATATTGAGCACTCTCCCACTTGCTGAGCCAGCGATTTTATTGCAGCCTAGGGCATTTAACGATGTCAACTCGAGAAAGATGCACCCTTTTTTCTTCAACGTACCTTTCCAGTAATCCAAACACAATTTTACTTTTGTAGGGCCGCCTACGGTACAAAACAACTCACATACTTAACCCCATCCTCTATAAATGCTCATCCAAACACTTAGTACTGCGTAAAACTACAGATCACTGAGCTGCTTTAAAGATACCATGAAAACGTGCTTGCTTTCTACTACTGCCTGAATTCAGTGCTAGCGGGTCTGTTCTTTTGCCCGTATAGTTCTGGTTGTGTGCTGTATACATAATTATTTAAGTTAGTCACATTGTGCTTGTAAACGTCTTTTTTATTATTACAAACGTGATTATTTTGGACATATGTGTTATTGCTTAGAAATTGTCTTACGTTATTTATTTTTTATTTACCTGTACCAATGCTTATGTTCAACACAATGTTATTGAGAACTAACAGACAATAATGCCAAGGAAGGTATAGGGGTTATTTGTCAGCCACGGCTGCGATCGGCGCTGACTAACACTCCCAGGTTTAAAATGCACATATATACCCTATAGAGCGGACGGAAGGATGACCGCCGCCGTAGCTCAGTGGTAGAGCACTGGACGCGTTATTCGAAGGTCGCAGGCTCGGTCCCTGCCGGCGGCAAGTTATCTTTTCGTCCACTTTAATTTGGTCACTTTTATATCCAAATTACGACAAATAACAACCCCTATACTTTCCTTGGCATTATTGTCTGTTAGTTCTCAATAATATTATGTTTAACAAAGAAAAACGAGCCCTTAAAAGTCATCTTCTTTCCTTAATATTTATGTTCGTTATTCTTAGGCAAAAATTTGATGTACGCCCTTCTGTTCTTTGCAGAATCACTGTTAGAGCAATGTATAGGTGACAAGGCCTCAGTCAGGCAGGCAATGTTCTGCTTTAGCCTTGCCATCCAAAGCTCACTCTGTGTCTCGATTATTTCCAAATAAAGTAAATACACGCAAAGAAATAAGCCTAGCCCTTTTGATACGCTTTAAATGTTCACAGAAAACGTGCATCAGACAAAATTATCATCCTAACCACTGTTTGTTCTGAAGAATTCGCAAGCCAGCTCAGTTCTCCGTATGTAAACTTCACGAAAGTCGAGATTCTTCAGTGATTTTACGCGATCTGACAGTCTAGGCATTCTGTTGAACGACTCATGTGGAGCCTTAGGGCGCAGAGCACGACTCATAACAAAGGCTCCACTGCGCACACAGCATCGCAGGTAGTGATGGAAGACTATAATCTAGGCACCAGGGTGTCGGATCAGAACGAAAACCGAAAACGAAAAACGAAAAAAACGATATTTTCGACCGGAACGAAAACGTAACCGAAACTTTATATATTATTTCGTTCCGGAGTGAAACCTAAATTTTTTCAATCGTTTTTCGGTTCACGAGAAAACTTCCCAATCCGGAGCAACTGAGCTCATGCATTCTGAGCATATCTCAGGGTCCAAAGCAAAGTAATGTTGAAATTGTGCAAAAAACAAAAACAGAGGCAACCATGCAGTGATGTTCATATTAACGCAAGTGGACTTTTGCGTTCCTGTCACGCAGGCCATCATAGAGAGGGCGTTGTCGGCGCTGAAGTTTGTTACAGCAAAAGTTGTTATGAGATCACAACAGCTGATTTTGGCGCCATAGTTGTCCGCTGCCGCCGGTGTCCGTGACCGCTATGGCCTGATATAAGAAAGAATTACAGATTTTTTTATAAGAAGAATTAGAGGATTGGAATTGAACTGCCCGGCCGTTCCCAGAGTGCGAATGGGCTATGTTTTTTCATTCCGAGGAATTGAAAGGAATGGAATTGCGGCAAGTTCTAATTCCCCGCAATGGAATTGAAATGGAATGTAGGCGCCCATTCCGCAACACTGCTTCCCACCCAATGCAAAGTGCTCAGCCATAATTCTTCATCGTCGTCAGCCACAGCACGAAGTTCACATAATGCCTTACAGATGTGTAGCGTGTACCACGAGACTTCGAAGAATGACGATAAGTGGCATAGTGGGAACTTCTCTACTTCTAAAAAATTGGGATGCTTTATGGCGTAGTAGGTACTTTGCATGTGTACTTGTATGATTACCCCAAGAGACTCTCCAACGAGCTCTACAAAGTCCGCTCTTCCAGCTTTTGTTGTGACTGTGCGGCGTGTTCCGCGCAGGCCTCGCGATTTCTTTATCAGAACAGCGGTCTCGCACATCAGAGAGTACACTCAATGACGTGCTGCTTCTGAGATCGTGCTCACTCTCTTGACACAAAGCATTGAGCCTACTAAAAAATTCGTATTTGCATTTGAGAAAATAAATACTATGACTTTGTAATTAATACTGGTTTGTGCTAGTTGGTAGGAATTCGTGGTACAGTTACTTGCGTTCCTCTGAAGAACGTGTTTTACCCTTGTCCCACTTTCCTAAGAGGAGGGCAAGTAACTACATTACAAATCCATTGTTCTTTGTGATTACCTTAACTTCAAATTTTTGAATAAAAAAAACCGTTACGAACCGTTACGGAACATTTTTTTTTCGTTCCGGAACAGAAACAGAACGGAACTTTTTGCGGTGGAACGAAACTAAGACCGAAACGAAAAACATTTCGTTCCGACACCCTGCTAGGCACTAAGTTCAGTCGGACCAAGTAACGACTACTATAGGAACCAAAGTTTGGTGAGCGTACACTACTCACTAATGCAACATCTCTAAGCTGTGTCATAGACAAGCGATCACGAAAAAAAGCCGTAGAACTTCGCAGTAGCTTTTCTTGCAAATATTTCCTTTTATAGCGGAGTTGTTAAGCTCGGCGTTGCGCCGTTAGCCATAGACAGAAAACTATAATCGTCATGGACCGGAACGCGCTCTATTCGTCATCTTCTTCCTCTTCAACTTCTGCTTCGACCCTGGAACACATGCGCGGATTTGTCCGGCGTGAGAAGCGATAACTCTGATGGGCGAGAGATCGAGCGCAAAGAGAGAGAAAAAGGAATGAAAGAGAGAGAAAGAAAGAGATAGAAGCAAAAAGCAAAAGAGGAATTCTTGGCGAAAGAAATTTTTTAGCGGGGCGGCATTCGAACCCGCGTGCCCGCGATCCGAAGGCGAGCGCCGTAACCAATCAGCTATCCAGGAACGCGAGCAGAGCACAGCATAGCCTTGTATAGTGTAGCATTGCAAGGGGTTGGGAAAGGGAAAAGAAGGTGAGCAGTAGAGAAGTGAGGGCGAGGTGGAGAGAAAGGAGGAGGGCAGAGAGTAAAGCACATCATAGAAACGAAGAGAAAGAGAGAAAGAAATGTAAGAAGGAGAAAAAGATGGAAAGACCAAGAAAAAGAAAGAAATACAGAAGAGATAACGAAAGAAATAAAAAAAGAAAACCGGCCTCAAAGACAGGAAAAGCAGATAAATGAGACAAAACGAAAAGATTGAAAGGAAGGAAGAAATAGAGAAATAAAGAGAAACAAATGCCGACGAGCGCCCACTTCCTTCAGGCTTAACACCACCACTGCGAAGCTGCCTTAACCTTTTAATATGTTCTTCTTTGTTTACAGACTCTTCCTTACCGGAATTTGCCCGCACTAGGTTAGACTAGCAAGCTCAAAACTGACAAACGGGTAATAATACTTGCTGGGGTGTGACGTCCAAAACCACGATATAATTATGAAGCTGGCCGTAACGGAGGGCTCCGTCAATTTCGACCACCTGAGGTTCTTTAATGTGCACCTAAATCTAAGCACTCGGGTCTCTAGCATTTTTTGCTTTATCGAGATGCGACGGCTACGGCCAGGACTCGGTCCCGCGACCATCGGGTCAGCAGTCGAGCACCATAACCTCTATACTACCGAGGTGGCTATATACACGGGTAACCTACCTGGTTAACTAAATGGTTAAACAGATAGTGCCGTTTGGTTAGCCACGCTTTCTTATCGATGTCTCGATGCAGTTAGTTCCCCGTAACTGTCTTTCGCTTTCAGGGTCTCCAGTTGCACAAGTGCCAATGTGCTTGCAATTAAAATTGACGCAAGTATTGAGTACGAGGGAGCAGCGATTTGCTTCGCGCAAGGGGGCAGAATTTTACCAAGCTTTTAAGCGCAGTGCAGGGGCCTAAATTAAAACAACGATAACGACACGATTGCGCAAGGCACGACTGTTCTACTGTTGCCTCATCGTTAAGCTTGGGAGAAGAACCACAGGCAGGCACGCACGCAGCTGTCATGGTAAAGCATTGATTGGGAAGGGTTTACAACTGGTAGCTATTGCAGTAGCAAGATTCGGAACGCCCCCCTCGTCTCGTAGGATCCCGTTTGAGCTGAAGGGCGCGAGATAAAAAGGGCGTTACCGGCTACCGATTCGTAGGAATGACGTTAAGCGATGCAGATAGGGTGGCTGCTTCGGTTCATTAATAGTACCTTTGTATGCTTTAGGTAAATGAAACAAGCGCCCTCCGACACGTACGAGTGGGCATTTCGACACATCCGTTGAAAAATGTCTAGGAAGGTATGGCGGATTGCCTTCCAATGCCGAGTGTTATTGCAAGAAAATGAAGTGTACAACAAGACTATGTGCTTTTGTTACACTGGGGGCGTGTTCAGAAATTGATAACATCCTTTGCAACGTAAGACACTCCCGAACGTACATATGCGACTTGATCTTCGGCTGTATTGACGTTTTTTTATGTCTATATTCTTGAGGCGTTCAGTGGTCACCTCGTAAGGGCGTTTAATATAGGCGTCGTCAGCATGGCGACATGGGTAGGCGACAGCACCATTTCTACGTCTTTATCAGTTCCCCTTGCCCTCGTCTGACCTTTACGTATATAAGGCCCCATGCATCCACCAGCAGGCCACAAACTTCTCTAGTGACTTTGGTCTTTGGAGCAGCGACGGTAAACGAAGTGGCACCATGAAGGCAATCGTGAGTATACGCAGCACCGCCAGAAAGGCTGTATTTGAGCTGTTATTCATGTGTATTCTTCGGTATACATGTGGTTCGTCCGGGGCCCTATGTTAGAGAGCACCGCTTCGGCATATTAAGACGCGAACCATTGAAGTAGAACCCCTGTACTGGGTATTTCAACCTCTCCAGCTCTCTTAACCAATTGCTAGGATAAACGACAAGATGTCCATCATGCTTTAGTTGTGCTCCTCATGTAGAAATGACTGTCTTCGTCCGACCAATTCGTATAGACTGGCGTCTATACGCGCCAGTCAAGATTCGGGGTGAGGTATCAGGTGTATTGTGCATTTATGGTTCCTAGCCACTGATTTATGCACGAACCCATTTCTATAACATAAGGGTGCTTACAGGGTTTGTACAAAGAACCTTCCTAATTTGAGTCTTGATGTTCCTTGTTGCACGATCAGTTTCTACCGATTCACCGCATGACATGACATCCAGCTCGTGATTTCAATTCTTCCTCAAGTTTACTTCGCCACTACATATGCCGAAAATAAGGAGAGCACATAGTTTTCACGGGCTGTGTTTCACGTGACTATCCATAGTGATCTCCTTTCAACTCTTCCACAGATCACGGCCACTCTCCTCGTCTTGATTTCGGCTACTGCTTACGGCTACCCGAAGTTAGGTTTCAATCCCGGTGCCGGATTCGGCGGTGGCAATTTCGGCTTCGGAGGGTCTGGTTTCAAGCCAACTGGTGCCGGCTTCGGCACCACTGGTGGCTTCGGTGGAACTGGCTTAAAGCCAGGTGCCGGCTTCGGCTTCGGTGGCTTCGGCAACGGAGGACCTGGTTTCAACTTTGGTACTGGCAACCTCGGCAACGGAGCAACTAGTTTCAAGCCCGGTTCCGGATTGGGAGGTGGCAGTTTCGGCTTTGGAGGACCTGGTTTCAACGCCCCTGGAGCCGGCTACGGACTCGGTGCTGGATTCGAAGGTTTTAAGTCAAGTGCCAGCTACGGCTACGGCAGTTTCGGCTCCGGAGGACCTGCTTTCAATCCTGGTGTTGGCTTCGGTGCTGGATATGGCCAAGGATTCGGCGCTGGCTTCGGCAAAGGCGGTGCCAGTAATGGCTTCGGGCTTTACTGGTGAGTGGAGCTTCCACGCCGCTCATGTTTCGGTAGAATGTTCATGTTCATAGTTTATTCGTCATGTTTAACAAAGCATTCCGGAATCGCTGTAGGTGGTCACTTGTTACTACCAATATTGTATTGTGTCCTACCTTAACGCTAAGGTAGGCCATTGATGCCTTGAAGACAAGACGTCTTGTCTGAAAGTTGGCTTCAGCGACACTTCATGTTCAAGAACTTTTCATCCCTTTAAACTTCGATCTTCCGTTAAAATTCTGCCGTATTTGAATTTTAACTGTAGGTAGCTTTTGAAAGGTAGGACATTCATTGTAGCTGAAGGAGAGAGAGAGAAGCATTTTAATGAAAAGCTGGAGATGTTTGTCTGGCTATTCGACTGACGTGCCACAAAGATATTTACATCAGCCTATGGGATTTCGTAGAAAAATGCGGGGCTGGCGTAATATCTTAATTGTTATTTCTATACGTCTGAAAGCGGCAATAATATCTACAATTTTCGCTGATGCGGAAAAGGCAATATCATGGCACGCCGTCTCGGCGAAGGATGTATTTTTATATCTTCGATACTGAGGGTGAAAAATTGCCGTAGAATTTCCTAATTTAGCTTGTGGAGTACGGAAAATAAGTTACATGGAACACTAGTACCTTGTAAATTAGAAACGACTACATAAGAACCATTACACAGGGCATTTTCAGGCCGCAAATATAGTGAATGTTTAAGAAGTCGAATAATATTATCAGTACTTCTAACACCTATATTCTGTAGTCGCTGTGATTAACAGCACCTGGCAGTGCGAACTCATTGTTTTGTATGTAATCCTTATAGCCTAGCTGGTAGTCCCCAGGTGGCCAAAAAAAGCCAAATGCAAACATTGTAGGATGCCACATGCCACTGATCCTAATATATTGGCCGTAACTATTAAATCACAATTTTCACAACGTATCGCTCGTACTCGCCTAAATTTTTCTGCCGAGGTCACCGCAGATGAATAATGATTTCTTTTGTTTGTTTCAGAGCATGGACGCCTGAATGTAATGGCCTCGTGTCGCAGAGTACCGTTACCGAGATCAACACTGTTTGGTCAATTTGGCTGCAACGGAAACGACGTATTTTGAGTGCGTTTTGCGTAATCTCCTAAAAAGCCGCTACCATATGACCACCAATGTTTTAAAAGAAGACATCTGGTAGTGTACTAATGCGGGCTTCATACGATAAGGCCATTTTCAGAACTCAGGAATATGTAGCGAGCAGTGTCAGTCAATAAAATTAAACTCCTACACAGTGTTGTTTTTTAACACGAAATTGTTTTATGCCGGGGTCCACGAAGACTTCAGTGACGTATTTCCGTCACGGAAATGACGTCGAAAAAATATACACGATCAGATGGCAAAGAAAATAAGTTCCATGAACGGGCATCGAACCCATGACCGCTTGGTCCGCAACAACAGATGCCGGGAAAGCTATCCACTGCGCCACGGTCACAGACTCAAGAGATTTTACAAAAGCGCCCATTTGGAGCGTTTACAATAAAAGTTAAATTTTGTCCCTGCCTTAATACTCCGCGAGGTGGCAACCTTAGCCAAGCGTCGTAAAAGCGTCGGCCTCGCTCATAGCTCTGCGACGCGCGCCTGCCTCAGCTTGCTGTAACACCGTGTTCCTCGCTCACGCGCTTGCCCCGAGAAAAATCGCGGCCGGGCTACCGGGGCGGCACGACGCGCTATGCGTTTCCCTCTAGTCCGGCCGTGGTGTTCAATCACATTTTAACATGCCGCGGGATGGCGACCATAGGCGTGCGTAGAGTTCTCCATCAGGGGGGGGGGGGGCAAAGGTTCATCGCAGTACCCCCCCCCCCTACTAAGTCAATGTATGGCGCAGAATTTGCGCCCCGCCCTCTTAGGTGACTAGAAGGGTCAATGTACAGGGCAGATTTTGCGCCCCCCCCTCTTAGGTGATTAGAGGGGGTGGCCGCCCCCCCTGCACGCCTATGATGGCGACCAAGTTCTGCGTCCAATATGCGACGCTCTTCTGTCTATCACACCTAGTTCTCTGATTACACTTTCACCGTTAACTACTACAGCTACCACAAGGGTTTGTTTAATCATTTAGCTGGGACGTTAGTCGTCAGGATAGAGATGTACCACCAATAATCAAAGTGGGCACATCCACGTTGAACGCGCTATAGCTGCCAGACACCAATATACATTGTGCAAACTCTCTTATGTCAATGTAAGGTAAACATTCAGTTACTTCGGCAAGGGCAATTTCTGACTTGGGGTATATTGACTGATGTGATGCGTAAGCGGAGACGTATACAAACATGAGGCGAGAAAGATGCTTAGAATAACTGCCAGTTGGGCGTGTTGGTATAGATTCATGATGGTGAAGCGCTAAAAGAAACGGGGACTTACGAAGAACACAGGACGCAGCGCTACTAGCAACTGAGTTTATTTTGAATACAACGCCCTCATATATACAAAATGTACGTCATCACTAAAGCCAAAAAAAAAAACGTTAACACGTGTTAACGTTAACACGTTAACACGTGTTAACGTTTTTTTTTTGGCTTTAGTGATGACGTACATTTTGTATATATGAGGGCGTTGTATTCAAAATAAACTCAGTTGCTAGTAGCGCTGCGTCCTGTGTTCTTCGTAAGTCCCCGTTTCTTTTAGCGCTTCACCATCATGAGAAAGATGCCTACTGCTGCTTCGGAAGTAACTGCAAGCTACAGAAGTACCCCGGCAGTCACAGAAATCTTTTGGACGAAGTAAAGGGAATTCCACTTTATAAAATATTTACATAGTTCTCAGAGACAAATACACCAAGGCAATTCTCTGAAGCGTCATTCTGTATCAAGAAGGAAGTGTGCATTAGCTTTATTAAGGCGAAAGCCTTAGACGACTCATCAAACGCGAAAATTGACCATCGGCACCAGCGCCTTCCATATTTGGCGAGACCTGACGACCCTTCCTAAGACACCGGCGTCAGCGTTAGCACGAGTGATACAAAAATAAGTTGTAACAGTCGGCGAAAAATCACGTGGTACTCAAGTGAATGTGCGTATGGAGTCGGTGTACCAAACGTCACATGACCTCACGTAACATGACGCGCTGTGACGTCCTCATAACCTCACACATTCCCAGAATTGCAAGTTTGTCAGATTGCAGTCCTTGGCGATTCGGACCTTCTTCTGCATGTTACGATTCTCTAATCATTTTAATCATCAAAATAAAGTGACTGTCATTCTTATTCTGAATGTACGGAGGCACGGATGACCCCTTGAGAACAAGTAGTTCCGGCTACATGCTAGATGTAACTTATCGATTCGCTGAAGCAGTGAAGGCGGCCTTCATAAATGTAGCCTCCGCACAACGCACATGACGAGACGGGATGGCCTTGTCGGCCCTCTTCATATTGCACTATTCAACATACGTTTCCCCTGGTAACCATAGCAGGGTTTAACAGATCCAGTTACTAAATATTGGAGGAGATTAGGTGAATGGACCTGTTCATGTCACACAACCGATAGCATGGAGCTGTGGGCTTACCAAGCTCTATGGGCGTTCAACATGCTCTCAACACTGCCTGAGGCAGTGTTGAGCGCAACAAGCGCTCAACACTACCTGAGGGCGTTCAACAAGCGCTCAACACTGCCTCAGGCTTCGAGCTAATCGGTCGTAGAGGCTACGCCGCATGTCTGAATAGTCATTCGCAGTCACTTGTTCATTTCTTTCTCCGAAACCTTAGCCTAAGCTTACATATCAAGGCCTTAGATGCCTCATCGAACGCGAAAATTGATCATCGGTATCGGTGGCGTCGGTGTCAACACGGGTTATGAAAAAATTATCATCCCGTTAGGGTGTCACCATGACGTCTCTATGACGTCATATAACGCGACGTCAGGCGTTGAAGTCATCACATGGATTATTATTTGCGGTTATGTTGTCATTGTATATATGTGACGCCATGAATGAGGGACCTGCCGTTGCATATACGCCAAACTTTTTATTCTGTTGCTCGCACACACTTCTTCGTCGGTTCACCTACCATCAGCGAATAAACAGGCTAACAGCGCCAGCTGGTAGCGAGGGCTGTCGACGCGGCGAAAGCCTTTGGTTTCCTGGAATGGGGAGACCACCCCAAAGACGATGCCTAAATGAAAACAAAATAAAGATGTTTATTCTCTGTCTCTCTCTCCGGCTTATTGTCAGAAATCGCTGTTTATCTATCAAAAACATGTGGAAACTGCGAATAAACTCACAAGCAATGTTTATGCAAACCTTCATTGCTTTGAGTAAATCGAGTGTCCTATAATAAATTATGTGTACTCTTACACATTCAAAAACTAACTATGCCTAGTCAACACGCTTCTCCACCCCAATGCCTATTGATCAAAGAAATGAGAACGTCGCCATTCATGTATACTAAATATTGCCGTCATGACCTAGACTATCAGACTTTTCGAGAACTAAATATTGTTCAATAGGAAATTTATTTCATGCACCTTACTTTAAATAGTATATAAGACGTTTGTATTAGAGTTTGAGCTCACTTATTTATGAAAATGTTGTCAAGCTCAATTGTACTTCTGCGCTTCAGACTTGTCATGCGTATAAGCACACTAACCCCGTCATAATCGGCGACGATTAGTGAAGACAATTACATACAACGTAATATCTTTAACACGAAAGTGATTTGTGTCGGCTGCACAAACACTTCACTTCCGCCTTTTTCGTCACGGGACTTACGCAATTAAATCCTCATATTTGTCACAAAATGTTTGTCGCTGTTTTCCAGCACACGATTGAGATGTCGCATGACACACTCCTATTACCTTCATTAGCAACCGCGTTCCACTTCCGGTTTCTGCTTTCCGTCTTCTGATAAATTTCTGTCTTCCACTTTGTGATGTGCAAGTGCGCGTTTGAAAAAGGCGCGACGCAAACACAAACCGATGAAGATGACGACGACGACTCGCGACCGTAGCACGTGTAAGCGTGAACGACTTCGGTTCATAGTTCATAGTTCTTTTTACTGCTTCAGTTTTTTTTTTTTTTCTGCCGTTGTTTCAGGAGCCGTCAATGCCGGTCTCCGGACCCGGCCAGGGTTCGCCCTGGTCGGCAAGCCGCCCTACTGAGTCGGTACCACTGGAGTGTTTTCTCCGGAACGGAGTAAGCAGTTTGCCTGTCGCGCTTGTGCCTACCGATGGAGGAGCCATTCGGTTGAGCGAATCGGAGGTTTTCCAAGAAGAGCTGCGCAGTATTACAGGACATTTTCTTGACATCTCGGAGGTGAGGCGCTTCGGCAAGACTGGCATATTATGTAAGTCATCAAATGTTGAATGCTTGACTGACTTGCTTGCCTGCACGAGATTCGCGTACATTGCAGTTCGTGCTTTTGTACCACCTCACCTCGCTTGCGTGAAGGGCATTGTTCGTGGTGTTCCCACCAATATTACTCCCGAAGCCTTCTTAAAGATGGTCTCTCCTGCTGGAGTCGTGTCAGTGTACAGATGCAACAGGCCTGTAGGTGATACGCGAGTACCAACTGAAAGCGTAATCGTCTCTTTTGCCGGTTTAACACGCCCCTCTGAACTGAAGGCCTGGCCCTACTTATTCCGTGTAGAGGCGTTGACACCTCGGCCACTGCAGTGCCGTAACTGCTGGCGATTTGGCCATAGCGCTAATGCTTGCAGGTCCTCAGTAAGATGTCTTAAATGCGGTGGGTCACATTCCGCAGTGGACTGTGAGGTTGAAGATCTCAAGTGTTGTTTATGTGATGGCTCTCACACAGCCACGGACCCTAACTGTCCCGCCCGTTACCGTGAGACCCAGATCCTTGAGATTGTAGAGAAACGACGTTGTTCCCGGGCAGAGGCTACATCCTTGGTTAAAGAGCGTGATGTAGGGTATGCTGCGGTCACATCTCGTCAGTGCGGGTCCCTAGAAGCGACAGTCTCATCTGCAGTTGCTGCAGCGATTGAAAAAGCCATCCCAATTGTTATGGAACGGCTCTTTAACACATTTGCTGAAGGGCTGACTGAGATGTTAGCCGCCAGGTTAAACAGCCTTGTTCACTCCTACCCTGTTCCCACGGTCACTTCTAATAGTGAGTCTGAACACCACGGGAATGAATTAAACCCTCAGAGTCAAACAGATGCTACTCGGAGCAGCTTGTCAGCTCTCAGTTGCCTGTCACTACGGGACCCAGTGGATCTTTTGGTGAGATGAGGCTCGGAAATATCTCTAATAAGCGACGGAATTCCCCATTATCTCCGACCCATTCTTCCCGGTCAAAACCAAAAAAAGGTACTACCACTGACAGCAACGAGCAGGACGCATTGCGTTCTGCCGTGGAGTCAACTATATTAAGTCCATCATAGCGTCTGTAAAAGTTCTTCAGTGGAACTGCCGTTCTGTATCTTCTGGTTACACTGATCTTGTTTACCTCATACACAAAACAATTCCTGATATTATCTTACTTCAAGAATCTTGGCTTTCAGTAAACAAAAAATTTACCATTAATAATTTTCGTACACTTAGGTTAGATCGACCAGGTAGAGGAGGTGGATTATTGGCCCTAGTCTCAGCAAAAATGTATCACAATGTCACCGTATCTTTCGAACATATTTGTTCTGACTGCGAACTATTAGGGGTGGATTGTTTGTTACCTGGATCTAGATTTACACTGGTCAATGCGTACTTTCCGAATGGAGTAAGAAGTACAGATCACCTAGATTGTGTCATCAGGAATTCCAGTTCAAATGAGATTCTATTGGCAGGAGATTTCAACTCGCACCACATTTCTTGGGGGTTAAAAACGGACGGTTGTGGGAAAAGATTGTGGAATTGGCTGCAGGATAATAATTTTCGTTGCCATAATTCAGGTCAAACTACCTTTTTACGTGGCCAATGCTCATCGACATTAGACCTGACTTTTTCGTCTGGCCAACTTGTCGTCTCTTCTTGGGAAACATTTGACAATGGGACAAGTAGCGACCATATTCCGATCACCTTCGAAATCATGCTATCGCGTCAGGCTCCTGTTATGCGGCAGCGACGGTTTATCAACTATAAAATCTATAAAGCTGCTTTAAATTCTGCGATCTTGTCACTGACAGCATGTAATGAGCAACAAAGAGCTGACTCAGTAGTAGCATCTATAAGCGCTGCTGTTCAACCAGCAGAGTTTTCCGTTAGGTCTGGGAGTACACCGTCAAACTCTACTTGGTGGAATGATGCATGTACGATTGATTACAGGCGCCGGAAAGCTGCATGGAAGCGTCTGCGTCATAACCATAGCCCGAAAAATTGGGTTGACTATAAATTCTACGCTGCAATATTTAAACGAACAGTAGCAGTAGCTAAAGATAACCACAAAGCTGATTTGCATGCTTATTTATCAAAACCGGATAAAAGATCTGCACTGTACAGGTTTTTACGCAACAAGAAATCGTCACAGATATCGTCATATTCTCATTCCGTAGTGCTATCCCCGAAAGAAGCATCTGACATGTTAGAAGACATCGCGAAAGGACTCGAAGCGCGGTTTGCGTCTACGTGTTTCAGACCTATGATATTCGCAAGTTCGACGTCGGACTTTCAGAAAGTCACTATGACAGAATTGGCGGATGTCATATTAACTGCGAATGAAGCGGCTCCTGGACCGGACCGCATTACAAACTCTATGATTAAATTAATGTTTAATTCCTATCCAGATGAACTTTTGAACATAGTTAACTGCTCTTTACAGTACACATGGATTCCGAGTTCATGGAAAATTGCTAAAATTGTGCTGCTACGAAAAAATCAGAGCCTCGGATATGTCCTGGATAACATTCGGCCTATCTCGCTTACTTCAAATTTAGTTAAAATAATTGAAAAAATTATTCATATTCGGCTTAGCGAATTCATTTCTCGTCAGAGTATCCTTTCTTCAAGACAAATAGGTTTTCGACAGGGATGCTCAATATGGTCTGCCCATGTTGATTTGGAAAGCCGCATTCGACTTGCAGGTGTATCTGGACAGATTTCTGCATTAATTACATTAGATATCGCAAAAGCCTATGATAGTGTTGAACATGGTATATTGATTTCTAGATTAGTGAGTTGTGACGTGCCAAATTACATCGTAGCCTGGGTAAAGGAGTTTCTCTCCGAGAGACAGTTCTTTTGTTGCCACGAGGGGGTGACGTCTGGGTCTCATAAGCAAACGAGAGGTGTCCCGCAAGGATCGGTTCTTTCCCCACTTTTATTTAATATTTTATTGTCATCTATCCCAGTTAATCGAGATGTTCACCTTTACGTCTATGCCGATGACATCGCTTTTTTCGCGTCATCCTATGATATCTATACCTTATACCAAATTTTGCAGTCTTATTTGACTGAACTTGAGGTATGGCTTGACGGACTTGCTTTCTCGCTCAACGTTAATAAATGCGCAGTACTCGTATTCCCTTTGGCAGATCCCGTTTTTATTTCACTTCATTATCGAAACAAACAGATCCCGCAAGTAACATCATTAAAATATTTGGGGATTGTCTATGTTCACGATTTAAATTGGCAACAGCAAATTGAATTAAACACGCGTAAAGCAGAACGCGCCATGGGGCTGTTGCGCCGCTTTTGTAATAAAAAATCAGGAATGCGCAGAGAGACTTTGCTCATGATATATAAACTTTATGTGCGCCCCATTTTGGAATTCGGTTGCGTCCTTTTTTCCGGATCTGCTGCTTACAAATTAAGACCTCTATTATTGTTAGAAAGGCAAGCGCTACGTCTGTGTCTTGGACTACCGAGATGTGCTGCTATTAGCGTGCTGTATTTGGAAGCTCGACTCATTCCACTTGATGCAAGATTTAAGCAGCTTACCGTGCAGACGTTTTTAAAGCTCTATGATGCACCTCTCTCCCGTTCCCAGATAGTTTTTATCACGTCTCCCGATTCATTCTTTAAGCATCCGTGGCAACGTTATCGAAGGCCTCAAGTAATTTTCGTCGAGTCGCTGTTATCAGACCTACATGTTTCTCTGCCGTGCTTAGCTTGCCCAAAACTGTGTTCGCTGAAGCTTAATTTAGTTTTCGACGACATTTTCCCAAAAAATGCTAAATTGCTTCCAAAGCGTATTCTAGAAGGTCTGCTTAATGATCACCTCGGTCAATTTCCTGCTCACCTTGTAATTTCTACGGACGCCACGCAAAATCTTCAGAAGGCCGGAGTGGGCATTTTCTCCCAGCAGCTCAATTGGTCTTTTGCTCTCAGACTACCTGACTTCACCCCAATATTTCTTGCCGAATTTATGGCAATCACATTGGCTGTTAGAAAACTAAATTCACAAAAATCGAAAGTTATTATTATTACAGATGCCTTATCGGTTTGTATGCATTTAACGTCCGCAAAACAATCACAGCTTCTTCGAATATTTTCGAGCCTTGTATCCTGTACCATATCAGAGGTTCGGTTAGTATGGGTCCCCGGGCATGTTGGAATCTCTATAAATGAAGCAGCTGATGCACTCGCCACGGCGTCTTTAGATGGTCCAGTGTTACATGTCGTACCCCTTTTTTCTTTCATTACCGGAGAGAGATTCAAACGACTGTTATACTTAAAAAACACCGAAACAGCTCTCACACAATCAGCGGATTACCAGCACTTACAGTTCCCATGGAACACCACCAAATGTCTTTCACGTCAATGCGAGGTGACTCTCACAAGTTTTCGCTGTAGAGTTCCCCGATTAAATTATTACCTGCATAAATCTGGCTTTTCCTTAACAAATCTATGTGCAGTTTGCAATGAACCAGAAACAATAGATCACTTTTTTCTATCATGCCGCCGTTTCGCCTCACTCCGTAGAATGTTTCTGGAAATGCCGACTGGTAGGCTGGGCTTACAATTTACTACTTCTAGCCTGTTGTCGTTTGGAGCGAATCAGCTTGGGGCAAGCCGCAGTGCTATTATAACTGCGCTACACAAGTTCATTCAGGCAACAGGAAGAGTACGCTGCTAGTGACACCGACTACGGATACCAACTTTTTTTTTTCCTTTTTATTATTAAATATATATTTTTTCAATCGTTATCCTGCGGCTTTGTCAACTTCTTAACTCTTTCCTTTTTTATTTACATCGCGTTTCGTGCTTATTTTTTGCTTTTTGAAGTTTCATATATAATTGTCAGTGTGGCCAATCCCCCTCGTGGGTATGTGCCAGTCTCCTCAGGGCAAACAAACAAACAAACAAACTTCGGTCCAATGAGGAGCCTTCACGAGGATGGAGAAGAAAAGCCACGGATGCTGAAGGGCATAGCGGAGAGACGTGGCTGGCGATCGAAGGACCAGGGCGCGGGAACAGAGACCTGTCGGGTTCCGGACTCGAGGTAGCAGCAGGTTCCCACCTGGGGCCAAACCAGCCGTCCAAACGCCTGTGGCCAAACCAGCCGTCCAAGCACCTGTGGACAAACCAGTCGTCCTCGTAGCTGGGGCCGAACCGGGACCACCTCGGGCCTGGCGTGGTTGAAACGTCGCCAGGACGTTCCCGCCAGGCGAACCACGCGTCTACCAATGAGAGCCTCGGCCAGCAATCGTGAGCAGCGTGGCAGGAGCCATGCGCGTTCAAGGTCAACGACCCCGGTGGTGAGAAGCGTTGCCGACCGCAGCTGGCAGCGCAACGACCACGCTACCCAGGCATCGAGTGCCTTCACTCAACGTCGTTGAGCCGTCAGCCCTCTCCCGGGACTTGACCTCCGCTATGCCCCGGTGAACTCACTCTTTGCTTCGTTCAATCGTTGACTTTTCGTTCGCACTCTTAGCGCTTGTTCTATTTTCTTTACTATCATTAGAGTTCCATCATCCTCTTTAAATACAATAATTTTCTTCATGCATAAATGGCCTCCTTATTGTCCCGATGACGGTTAAGTCATCGTGGTTCTTTTCCCACAAACACGAGCACGTCGTTTAGAGCTCTGTCTCGCCATATACAGCTCGTTACACACTTCCATTCCCGAGTCTCGCAAAGGACGGATGACTCTTACGCTAATTCAGAAGAATCGTTTGAAGGAAGCATTGCCAGGAAGTATTGTTTACATCCTCCCCGTCATACGTTCCCTTTAAGAGGCTGGGAATAAACCCGGTAGGCGCGACACGTCATGAGCATTTGAGCGTTGGGTGAAAGACGAAGGCGACCAGGTGTTTTGCTGAGATTCCTATATGCGTTCTATCTGCCGACATCTTTTAAACAGAAACTAAGAAGTTATGCACTACCCTCCTCGTTGGTCTAATGAATATGATGCTCGAATGCTGTCCCGAAGGTCGCGGGATTGAGTACTGGCGGTGGGCGCATGTCAATGGAGGCGAAAGTCTAGAGGTCCGTGCACTTAGATCTAGGTTCATGTCAGATTACCCCAGGTGGTCAAAATTTGCGGGGCCCTCCCCTACGGCGTCCCTGATAATAACATTGTGGTTTTGGGACGTAACACCCCCGTAATCATGAACTTGTTCAGTTGTATCTCAACGCCCATCAAAGCTGCCACTATTTCTGTGACTTGACGTTTTTTCGGAGGGCGCTTGAGCTTCGCCTTCAAGAGTAGAACGCGATAGCATAATCGGGCCCCGTGCGCATCGCCTTCTGAATTGCTAGCCTGCTTCGGCTCTCGGCGCATGCTTCAACCTTGCCGCAAAGCAACGAAATATTGCGCGCGTAACATTGGCCGTTTCAGTTTCCTAGAACGACTGCTGCAAATAAAGTTGTTAAGTGCGCACTACGCCATAATCATTCCTTTTGCGAATCAGCGAAGGGTCCACTACGCGTCCGTAAGGCAACGCACGAACCTACGCAGCTGTTCACTTTGTTGATTCTCTTGCTTATGATGATGATTAAATATATGTCCGAGCGCTTAGCAATGTTCGGGCCTTTAAAACACCCACTCGTTGCATCACTGACATGTTTTTTTGACGCCTGGGGCAATTCTACGCCTGTGCCACGCAATATTATATGCGTTAAGGAGACCCCTTCACTACATGACAATCATATGGTGCTCTTTTTTTCCCGAAGAAGCATCAAGGAATAGCGTAGCTGTGTGGTAGAACACCTGCTTGACATGCAACGGCCTGTGTTCGATTCTCACTCGAACCCGAAGATTATTATTCTTTATTTTATTTGCATCTTTCTCGACTTTTCGATCATTGCCTAGATGATTTTGAGCTCACAACCAGCGACGCCGTCACCGACGCCGACACCATAATTTCTGCGAAACGAACTATTTAACTCTATCCCGTTAATTAACCCATATTAGAGGTGTGCACAAGCTCCGGGTAGCCCGAAAGCCCGAGCCCGACCCGGCCCGCGGGCCGGGCTCGGGCGGGCCGACGTATTTTCACCTCGGGCCCGGGCCGGGCTCGGGCTACTTGGAGTTTTATCGGGCCGGGCTCGGGCCCGGCGCAAAGCCCGACTCAAGCCCGAAATATAGAGAATGAGCGGGAATTGTTCTCCAGCACGCATACAGCGCCCTTTCCGCGACCGCCCTTTACCGCTTTTCCTTTCCATTCGAAAAGGGAGCAGGTAAAGCACTGCCTCTGTTGAACTCCGACAAACAGAGGAGTAACACCACCTGAGCTCGTGGTGGCGCCACGCGACTGTTCGCGTTAGATTTAAGGCCAAATCCGATGAGT
Organism: Rhipicephalus sanguineus; assembly: GCF_013339695.2. Taxonomy (NCBI): domain Eukaryota; kingdom Metazoa; phylum Arthropoda; class Arachnida; order Ixodida; family Ixodidae; genus Rhipicephalus; species Rhipicephalus sanguineus. The sequence continues at coordinate 141,839,420 of NC_051182.1, forward strand.
GAAAATGCACGCGACAGCGACGAGCGACCCGACGTAGATCGCCTTCGTGCAAGCTGACGCTTGCATGGGCATACCCCATACACGTGACGGCTTTGGCGAGCGAACTCCATTGTAGCTGGCATGAGGCCGTCTACTTGTATAGCAAAAGTACCGCCATAATGGTACCGCACTGTCGCAAGTATGCAATGCAAATAAAATATTTGCTGCATGTTGGTACGTAAAACGTTTACCATTGTCTCGCAGTATTTTTATATGCACGTGCATAATTATTACGTTATTTTGTTGGTGCACAGCTGATGTGCTTAGTGCGTCGCTGATGTACATCCGGTTCGATTGTTTTGTGACTTCCGGGTGATGAGCGACGGTTTCCAGATGTGAAAAAACCGAGCGATCGCGCGATTTCAACCACGCGATACATCGCGCGAACGGCCCGTTTCGTCGCTTGTCGCTGTCGCGTGCATTTTGGCGAGTGGATGTGACTCTCCAGCTGTCTCGCGTTCCGTTTTTCCTCCGCCAGCCAAGCACGGTAAAAAGGACAATAAAAAAATTCCCTTAATTCTGTGAAAAAATTGCTCGATATAGAAATGCATTACCTGCTCGTTCAAATGTCGTTCAAAAAGCCGGGACGGGCCGGGCCGGGCCCGGGATTGTGTTTTCGTACGTCGGGCCGGGCTCGGGCGGGCCTTCGACAATGTCAGCGGGCCCGGGCCGGGCTCGGGCTCGGAAATACGGCCCGTGCACTGCTCTAACCCATATATGCCCAAACTCAGAAAAAATGACAAAACAAATATTTTGTTCACTAAAAGTGTACTTCTACCCTAAAAAAAAACACAAGTTCTTTATTTACCGCGAGGTAAACGCAACACTGCGTTTTAAGCCGTCCTATACATATAGGACACTGGGCATTAGGGGTGCTATGTGCGGGTGTGGTAAGCCTTGAAACACTTCACGTGTACACCGACAGACATTGCACTTCTTCCTCTCCATGACGTATTTCATACAAAGCGCATTTCGCGTGCACTTCTTGCTCTCAATGGAGTCTTTCACACAAAGCACGCGTTTGCCCGGAGAAAGTGGTCGGCACGTGGCAGCATGAAAAGCAAGCAATGTATAGGCTTGCACACGTTGAGAACGAGGCCTGCCTGATGTGCTGTAGGTGGCGCTAGTCATCAGCTAAAGAAATAGCGATGTTGGAGTGCATCAAAGAAGCGTCCTATATGTAGGACACTGGGCATATATGGGTTAATATCGTCCGATATACACATTTGTTCACGAGAATCAGCAGTGGGTCTCACTTCGTGTAAGCTTCACGGAAATCAAGATGTCTCAGGCAATTTACAACCGCTAACAGCCTAGCCACTTCGGGAAGGGTTGAAGAGCCTATGAAAGGCAAGACACCTAACGAGGGCTCTGTTGCGCTCTATACATAGCATGCATTTATAGAACACTTATTACAGGGACAGAATTAAGTGGGACTAAGTAAGATGTATTAGGGAAAGGAATTTCAGTACACGTACACAACTTAGAAATGCAATATCTTTAGGATTGCAAGTTACAGCAAGGCAATTCTAGTAAATGATGGCGATCACAATATAAGCCCTAGGCAGTGCATTTTCCATATACATATTTTCCTTTTTTTTCAGCTTTTGTACTGTGTTTCCCCACTTTCTTACCGGAATTCAGTCGCACGTATGTAGGGGATCAAACTAGAAATTGTGATGAAATCGTCCGGTTAAATAGATGGTTAACTCGACACAGCCATTTGGTTAACCACGGTTGACTACGGTTAACCGTGCTGAAGCAGACATTGCCATCTGGATAACCACGTTTTATTCAGCTATATTTCAGTTCACTCACCGGAACTGTCCCAGGGATAGAACCAGTTTCAAGTTTGACTCCTGCAATTGTACAGGTGCCAATATATTTGAAATTAAGATTCGCTCAAATAATGCGTACAAGCTAAAAGCGTTTAACATCCTCAGAGCAGGGAAATTTGAACAATCTGTCAGGCGTAGGTGCGAGGGCTAAAATTAAGAACGCGATAGCCGTACTATTGCGCAGTGCACTATAGCGCTGGACCACTTCCTGATCCTTCGTGAGCGTGCTTGGGAGCAGAACCATGAGCACGCACACGCGCACCAGCGTCATTGCAGAGAGCTGCCATGTTCGAGCCTCGCTTGGGGAATGCTCAGGCACTCCTATCAACAATGACAGTGGCAAGGTTCGGAACTCCACTCTTATCTTGCAAGATCACGCAGGCGCGGGAGGGCATGATACTAAAGGGCGTTACTCGCAGCGCTTCGTTGCAACTGCGTTAATCAATGCATATTTGCTAACTCGTTTTGTTTCATTAAGAGGATCTTTCGTATGGTTTAGGCAAATGAAACAAGAGCAATCGACGCATACGAGTGCGCATTCTGACACACCCTGGAAAAAAAATTAGGCGTGGCTTTGCTATCGCAAACACCTCTGATAAGCGCAGCTCAGGGGAAGCCTCAGCAGAGTTGTGCAAAGCTAGGCAAAGAGCGTGGTTTAGCAAATCAAGATCAAAGCTGAGCAAGGTTCATTTTCTCCCTCACCCCACTCATTCCTCGGCTTGACACTCCAACGCTTTACTATGATATACCATCACCGAATGCCTAGGAAGGTCTTGCGGATTGCATGCCAAAGCAGGATGTTATCGTAAGGACCGCAAGTGGACCACAAGGTTATGCGTCTTCGTTACACTGGGTATGTGTTCGGAAATTGATAACCTTCTTTCCCACGTAGGACTCTCCTGAAAACGTACGAACTGATCATTGCCTATATTGAGGTTTTATTTTGTTTATTTTAAATGCGAAGCATTTCTTAGCGAACTTCTGCGACTTTGAGCGTATCTATCTATCTATCTATCTATCTATCTATCTATCTATCTATCTATCTATCTATCTATCTATCTATCTATCTATCTATCTATCTATCTATCTATCTATCTATCTATCTATCTATCTATCTATCTATCTATCTATCTAGCCGCCTACGACTTTGTGCTCTCCTGGTCGCTTGGTTAATCGAATGTACACCAAAGTTGGTATGGTGTAACATACTGTATTGCGAACATAAATGACAAGTCATAACATGAAAATCATGACACGCATGTCATGTACAGCATGATTTACATGCCACGCTCACGGTGCGCTGGTGGCCGTTTCGCTAGCTTGATATACACCAAAATTGGTATCTTGCGACGTGACTATGTAACGAACATAACACGAGTTAACGTGAAAATCATGACACGCATGTCATGTACAGCATGACTTACGTGCCACGGTCACGGGGCGCTGGCGGCCGTTTCGCTAGCTTGATCTACCCCTAAATTGGTATCGTGCGACGTGACTGTGTGACGAACATAAATAACACGAGTTAACACGAAAATCATGACACACATGTCATGTACAGCATGACTTACGTGCCACGCTCATGAGGCGCTGGTGGGCGTTTCGCTAGCTTGATCTACCCCGAAATTGGTATTACGCGACGTGACTGTGTGACGAACATAAATAACACGAGTTAACACGAAAATCATGACACGCATGTCATGTACAGCATGACTTACGTGCCACGCTCATGGGGCGCTGGCGGCCGTTTCGCTAGCTTGATCTACCCCGAAAATGGTATTGCGCGACGTGACTGTGTGACGAACATAAAAACACGAGTTAAATGTAAACATTTCGACAGAAGTCTGTCTGGCTGGGTAGAAGAATTAAGAAGTTGAAATACCTCCAGCCACAAATTCTTGTAGGAAACCCGACGTTTCGAGACCGGCTTGGTCTCTTCTTCAGGGGTGACTGTGCTGATCAGGGGGGCTTCGTCGCAGCTTGTTTTTGGCTCCGCCTTTCTCTTTCCCTCACATTCCGGAGGCCGTGCAAAAATGTGAGGGAAAGAGAAAGGCGGAGCCAAAAACAAGCTGCGACGAAGCCCCCCTGATCAGCACAGTCACCCCTGAAGAAGAGACCAAGCCGGTCTCGAAACGTCGGGTTTCCTACAAGAATTTGTGGCTGGAGGTATTTCAACTTCTTAAAACACGAGTTAACACGAAAATCATGACACGCATGTCATGTACGGCATGACTTACGGGCCACGCTCATGGGGCGCTGGCGCCCCTTTCGCTAGCTTGATATACACCAAAATTGGTATCTTGCGACGTGACTGTGTGACGAACATAAGTAACACGAGTTAACATGAAAATCATGACACGCATGTCATGTACAGTATGACACGTACCACGCTCATGGTGCGCTGGCGGCCGTTTCGCTAGCTCGTTGTACACCGAAATTGGTATCTTGCGACGTGAATGTGTGACGAACATAAATAACACGAGTTAACACGAAAGTCATGACACAGATGTCATGTACAGCATGACTTACGTGCCAGGCTCATGGTGCGCTGGCGGCCGTTCGCTAGCTTGATCTACCCCGAAGTTGGTATTGCGCGACGTTACTGTGTGACGAACATAAATAATAGGAGTTAACATGAAAACCATGACGCGCATCTTGCTAAACGACATACAAGGCGATGTATGCAGCTCTTTGCTGGCTGCTTCGCATTACATGGATTCGCAGAATGCGTGGGATCTGCCGGCTTTTTTCCTCCATGCTGGTTGGTCACTCCTTAAAGACGTTTACAATAGGCGTCGACACACTGGTAACTTGAGTGGAGCAATTCCACCGCTTATACGTCCTTTTCACGCCTCCTTGCACGCCCCGGGCTGACCTTTGAGGTATATAAGGGCTCAGCATCCCTCAGTCTGTCGCAAATATCTCTAGTTACTGAGACCTTCTGCGCAGAGGAAGTAACCGGAGTATCACCATGAAAGCAATCATGAGTATACGCCGGACTGCTAGAAAATCTGAATTTGGGTAGTGACGCATGTGGATTATTCTTCGGGAACTTTGTCCGGGCTTCATATTCCAGTGAGAGAGCGTTTGAACTTGGCGCTCGCGTTGCGTAATCACAACTGCTTCTCTCAACCGGTAATTCATCACACATCAAGATGCCGACAATCTGTTACTTGCTATATTCGCAAATATTCGGCCCCTACACATGGACCAATATACGTAAATTTGTTTTAATTTCAACCAGTCACTTTTCTTGGTGATATAAGCTGTGTGACAGCGGCTACAGGCTCCTCAAGCCTCTAATTACGCATCTACCCGTTTGCCATATGTAAGCTCGATCAATACCGACTGGCACCTCGAAACCAACTTTCACATTCAGTTTGAGATCTGATCATCCTTGTTGCGTATTCATGTCGTGTGGATTGCTGCGGAACCGTATGACTTGGCTTGCAACTCGTATTTTTAATTCCTGGTCAGATTCACTTCGCCACCATATCAGAGAACGATTACACAAAAAGCAAAAAGAGCGCGTAGTCATAGGCTCAGTCCCATGTGGCTAATTTTAGTGACATCACCTGAACTCTTCCACAGATCACGGCCACCCTCCTCGCCTTGATTTCGGCTACTGCTTACGGCTACCCCAAGTTAGGTTTCAACCCCGGTGCCGGATTCGGCGGTGGCAATTTCGGCTTCGGAGGGTCTGGCTTCCAGCCAACCGGTGCCGGCTTCGGCACCAGTGGTGGCTTCGGTGGAACTGGCTTGAAGCCAGGTTCCGGCTTCGGCTTCGGTGGATTCGGCAACGGAGGACCTGGTTTCAACTTTGGTACTGGCAACTTTGGCAACGGAGCAACTGGTTTCAACTCCGGTTCCGGATGTGGAGGTGGCAGCTTCGGCTTTGGAGGACCTGGTTTAAACGCCGCTGGAGCCGGCTACGGACTTGGTGCTGGATTCGGAGGTTTTAAGTCAAGTGCCAACTACGGCAGCTTCAGCTACGGAGGAACTGCTTTCAATCCTGCTGCTGGTTTTGGTGCTGGATATGTGCGGGGCTTCGGCGCTGGCCTCCGAAACTTTGGCGTCAATTTCGGCTATGGACCCTACTGCTGAGTTGAGGTTCCGCCACGCTTAGTTTAGAACGCAATTAATAAAGAAGTCACAGTTTCGCCTCAGGGGCGAAGTAAGAATGAATGTGATAGCAACAAATTGTATTGTTATACGAAGTGAGGATGGCAGCTAATTCTTTTGAATACGATCTAGCGTGTCTCTGCAATGAGCTGGTGTAAGACAATACGACCGCGCCAGGGAGACATGATCTTTCCGCACAGTCTCTTCGCGTTGAGAGCGCAGAACGTACAAGCGTGTATGAGCCGCCCTCTGATGGCTGCCGAGAGAGCGCGCGCTCCAGCAATCGCGACGGCGCCCTCAGAATCAAAGTTCAAAGTTGCTGCTCGAGCGACACTCCCCTTCCCCTCGCGTCTTTTTATGCTCCTTCAGGACGGGTGGGGCGTTTCCTCTCTCCTTCGACGGAAGGCCTCGCGAGCGGTGTAATGTTATCGCATGCACCTTCCAAATGACGGAGACGGGCCGGCTCGTTTTATCTCTGCTTCAGCCGCGCTCATCGGCCCCGCTCGTGCGCTTTTACCCATTTTATATAATTATATATATTGCTATATATACAATTTTATATAATTGCTATTGCAATAAAATAAGCACCGACGTCTCATAAATATTGCATACTCGGGTTCCGATGAGCGTTATGTATACGTATCACAAGATGGGTAGACTTATGGCCTTTCTTGCTGTGTGCGTGGGAACGGATATGCTAGCATTGGTGTAACTGCTCTACGCCGCTAATTGAAAATACATTTGCGGTGATACTAAGATCAGACTTTTCCCATCCTTCATTCACTATATGCAGATTATTTCTTATATGGCATCACCTCCAATGAATCAGTTTTATTTGTTTCAGAACACGGACGGCTTCTTGCAGTGCTCCTGAATCGCCAAGAACAGTCACCGAGTTCAACTCCCTGGTGGAGCTAATTGATGGGAAGAGACGGCATGTTCTGTACATTTAGTGGAGGTCTTCAAGAGGCTGTTAAATTGTGACTATCGAACTCTTGAATGATTTCATGAAATCTTAAGAGATCTTGTCGCATTTTTGTGTATTAGTACGGGCTTGACACGATGGAACAATTTTCATAACTCAGGACTATGATGCGAGCACTGTCATTCAATAAAATGAATATGTTAATGCAGTGTTGCCTTTTGTCTCCATTGCCTAGAATATATATGTATCTGCTGCCCACGGCGCGTACGCAGAGGCATGTCCAGTCCGGAGGCCAGAAAAACACTGTGTACTGCTTGAAAGGCAATTGCAACGTTTTTAGAAGTACCCCGGCTTTCATTGCGTTCTTGCGGATGAAGACGAACGTCTACTTCGTGAATATTTACATGGTTCACTGAGATACATACATGCTAGGCAAAACATGAACAGGAATGGATGAAGAGCACAGCAGACCGCCGAAAAAGGTACCAAATTTCAGAGACGCGTGCTTTACTCCAAAGGAAATGAAATATAGCTATAAAATGTCATAAATAGTAAATACACATAGCAGAACACATGAACAAGCAACAAAAAACAGATGGAAGCAACATATAGAATGATGCGAGATGCACAACCTTGATTTTTTTCAACAGCTGTGAGACGACGAATGTATGGCGGTCCGAATAAACTCTGCAGAACAAACAAACAAACAATTACAGTTACGCTCTTCGCCAAACTTGACGATCTAATTCAGGAGTGAAGGAGGCCTACGTAATTGGAGCGTCATTAAGTGTGTGTCATCATCATGTGTCGTCACCACGCCGCTCCTCTTGCGTGGCTCATGTACGCGTATCGTGCCATGCGGAGAACTCTGCAGGCCTCGCTCGATCTGGACGCTGCATTCGGCTTACGCCTTCAAGAAGGTAGGGCCGACGGCACGGCTATGCAAGCCACCGTCAAGCTCTTCTACATGGACATACATTTTTTTGCCATCCATAAACTCTCGGAGCACATACAACGAAATTACACAACACTACCCCCTACCCAGGAGGGCCTTTCCCTTCTTCAACAAAAAACTAAAGAGACCTCAAGTGCTTACTTTAAGACTACTTCAAACCGGGGTTTACCCAAGTCCGCTTTTATTACACACACTGCACCCAGACACGTAAAACTTTGTGCACTCTCTGCAAAGGCATAGCACTTGCTCTGGTGGTGCCCCTCTTTACGGGGAAACCATGGATATCACGCAGGAAAGATGGGACTTGGCTCTACGCATTCCGACCTAAAGAACGAGATTTGGGCCGCCCAGAGAGCCCATGACGTGACGCTTAGACTGGGCCTGTCCGTCCGAACGTGGGAGTGGCCCGCTGCGCGATAGAAAGTCTCGTTTCTCAGGACCTAAGCAAAGTTTCGCATCTATCTGTCCATCAATCCATAGATGGATCAAGCAGCTTCAGAAACAACGTTGGAAGTGGAGAATAGTTGAAGAGACTTCAGTAGAATAAGGCCCACTGCAAAGTTTGCAAGAAGACAGGAGGCGAGAACGTCACATGCGAATATCACATACGTCTCTCGTCTTGTAAAATTTGCAGCAGGGGCGTAGCCAGAAATGTTTTTCTGGGGGGGGGGGTTCAACCATACTTTATGTATGTTCGTGCGTGCGTTTGTATGTGTGCATGCCTATATACGCAAGCAAAACTGAAAAATTTCGGGGGGGTGTTTGAACCCCCCCAACCCCCCCCCCCCCCCCGTTGGCTACGCCCCTGATTTGCAGCGCTGCTTATTCCACTAATATGTGCAACCTAGCGCCAGCACAAGCTCTTATGAAGAGACCGCGTTATGTCCAAAAACCGATACCATGAAGTACTGCACTCTGCCGACCTAAGTTATAGGCATCAGCCGCAAATGCTCAAGAGCGTCTCGGGCTCTTTTTCATTTATTATCTTCGAAACATTACTCTATGCTTATCTATTGTATGTTAATTGCTGGAACAACAATTGCAATACGCTGCGGCAAATTGTTAGCTTGGGAAGAACGAGTAATAAGAAAACATCGAAAGTTCCGAGGTAGGTCGCCCGACTATGTCCACATTAAATTTTTGCAGCGGACACTGCCGAGTATGTCAAGCATATTATAAGTAACTCTTACATATTATGAAATTCACCTTACGACGTCAGATTAACCACCCGTGATGTAGACTACGAGACACCTCGACTAATAAGTTTTGTTGCAAAATTAATTGATTGCACGTACATTAGTTCAAGTAATATATAAAATGATTTCTTTTCAATTTTGGGGCCACATATGCATAAATATGTCATGTCTCTCAATTTTTGTTTTGGACTTCGCAATGATTCCCATATGTATAAGCACACGCAACGATTTCCACGCATGAGATTATACATATGATGTAGTGCATATACAATGACATTACGTGTATTGTGCTAACTTGCAGTATTGTTAACAAACGTGCGTGCAATGTCGAACGCAAGTGGTTGTAAGAACGCCTGTCAGGACGCAGGGGCTTCAGCTTTTGTTCTCCTTTCTGTATCACACAGAAAGAAATAAACTTCAACTTTGGAGACAACATCAATGTTGACTTCAGTGACTTTCCCTGTTCAGTGATTTCTCATTACTTGTGTTAGTGCGGGGCTTACATTAAAACGCGATAGCCATACAATAGTGAAATGCGCCAATGCTAGACCATTTCCCAATGCTTCGCGAGCGAGCTTGCTAGGACAACCACCGGCCGGCACGCGTGCCCTAGCAACACTGCAGGCAGTTGCCATGATCGAGCTTGGTTTGAAAACGACTCCCAACTAGCAGCTCTGGCAGTCGAAAGGTGCGACGCGCCGCTCTTCCTCCGTAAGATCCCTTTAGACCGGGAGGATGCGAGATATAAAGGGCGTTACCGACAGCCCCTTTGTAGCAACGGCGTTAAGCGATGCACGTTTTGCAACTATATTTCATTAGAAGGGCCTTTGTTGTGTATGCTTTAGATAAACGTAGCAAGAGTAATCTGACAGGTACGTGTTGGCTCTTCGACACACCCTACGTGAAAATGTCTACAGAGGCCTTGCGGACTGCCTGCCAAGGCAGTCTAGTATTACAAAGAAACGGTGAGGACAAGATTATGTGCCTTTTGTAACGCTGGGCCTGTGTTCAGGAATGAATAACCTCCTTCCCCGCTTAGGAAACTCCCTATTTCATAAGTACAAACTGATCATTGGCTGTAGTGAATGTTTTTCTCCATTTTTCTTCAGCGACCATTGGTCGCTTGGAAAAGGCGTTTACCATAGGCGGCCTCACAACAGGCCTGAGAAGTTGCTCCACTTGTACTAACTTTTCACTCCTCCTTGCATACCACAGGCTCGCCAAACGCTATATAAGGACCCACGCATCCGTCAGTTGGTCGCTAACTTATCTAGTCACTGTGATATTTGGCGCAGCGACGGTGAACGGACTAGCACCATGAAAGCAGTCGTGAGTATACGTGGGGCTTAGGCAAAAGTTGTATTTGGGTTGCGAAGCACGTGGATTATTCTTCGGGGCCTTCGTCCGGGCCCTAATGCCAGGGATTGCGGCTCCTGCATTCGAGGAATATAATTGTTGAAGGTTGCGTTGCGTGCCTAATTTACTTCGTGCAACCAGATATTCGGACCGTCTTCAAGATGCCCATCTTTAGTTTCACTCTAAGGAAAGGAAATTGTGTGTTACTATTTTCGGTGAATCCGGACTCTCTTTATCGAGACGCGTTAACTCTACTTTGGTTACACGACTCTCTCAGAAAGGCATAACGATCTCCAAAGAGAGTTCACGTGTCTCGTTAAAGAGTCAAGTGCGTGTAGAGTGAGCACTAAAAAAAGTCAAAAGACACTTATTAATTTCTTAGAGTGTATTTGTGTCCTTTATAGGCAAGTATGCGGCCCTTCCGATCAAGTACGGCGAGACTGGGTCTCATTTACTTTAGTCGGGTTGATTTGTACTGCATGCAACTTGAAGAAGAATATACGCTTCTCAAACGTCTTGTTCTATACGCGTATCTGTTTGCTTGATTTCAGCGTTATCAAACGAGAGTGTCGCCTTGAAAACAATTTCCTCATGGAGTGTTAATGTGAGCCATTCTTGCTGCCCAGATATTTAGAACAGATCTCTTAAGCACGGCTTAAGAGGACATGAAACTTGTATTTTCAAACAGTGGTTAGGCATATTTCACCAAAATATCTGAAAATAGTCGCAGAGAAAGCAAGACCACTTAGTTACAATCTTTTGTGGCACGGCGTCCTCGTTTGGAGCTACACTGAGCTAATGGTGAATTAATCATTCCTGTTGTTTGAAGTTTCATTGTATCACTTCTGTTGCAAGTATTTTGATTCACGCGATGGCTTTAGTGCAGGCAGTTCTATGTTTAACTAGACACTGGACGTGGGACGTTTTGGCAGAATTACAAACATTTTTTATCGTTTTAGGAATGCTCGCTGCCAGCAGATAGCTATTGCATCTAATTCGAAAGGGTCGTTGTATTCTTTTCATGAAGAAATAGAGCATGAATGATTCCACAGTAATTAGAAAATTATTTACGTTGTAATTGCAAATAATTGCTCTAAGATACATTATAATTTATTGTGTATCTTCCACTAGCTTTAAACTTGCTCTGCGGATCCTTGGCATCAAATTACGTAAATTTCACGTTTTCACAGGCAATCGATCATGATGAGTGTCGCAGAGGGATAAGCTCCTTTCGACGTGGCTACTTGTAGTAACACCCATTCAACTTCCACAGCTCACCACTGCCCTCTTCGCCTTGATTTTGGGTACTGCTTACGGCTACCCGAAATTAGGTTTCAACCCCGGCGCCGGTTTCGGCGGTGGCAATTTCGGCTTCGGAGGAACGGGTTTCAAGGCAGCTGGTGCTGACTACGGCATCGGTAGTGGCTTCGGAGGACCTGGCTTAAAGCCGGCTGGCAGTTTTGGCTTCGGTGGCTTCGGCAGCGGAAGACCTGGGTTCAACTTTGGTGCTAGCAACCTCGGCTACGGGGCAGCTGGTTTAAAATCAGGTGCTGGCAACGTTGTGAGACCAGGTTTCAAGCCAGTTATTGTCACCTACGGACTCGGTGTTGACTTCGGAGGTTTTAAGCCAATTTCTGTCAATGGCTACAGTAGTTATGGCTACGGAGGATCTGCTTTGAAGCCTGGTATTGGATTTGGTGCTGGCTATGGCCAGGGCTTCGGCTATGGCTTCGGAAGCTTCGGCGTCAATTACGGCTAGGTCCTTCGGGTGAGTTGTGCGTTCGCAGTGGTGAAATTAGTGGATAATGAAAATATAAAGAACGATGTTTGGTATCTATTGCATGATCATAGTCTAGTGCTCGTGCTTAAGAATTTCTTGTCTCCGAGTCGCTGTAAAATAATATTAATCACTGTAGTATGTCGTATTACCTTCTGTGACGAATTTGATTCTACCAACATGTACGCTGTGAACTTCTGCTCCGATGGCTTTTGACAACGGAGTAATAAAAATGTTTATTCCACGAAAAGGTCTCAATGCGCAATTCATAAGATATTGAAATGAGCATTCGTGGTTTCTTAAGTATATAAGCGATGTCCGTGTCGGAAAAATTGAGAAATACGCAAATAAAATACACAATAAAAACCTCTGGCTCGAGTGAGAATCGGGCCTTCTGCATGGCAAGCATCTGTTCTACTACAGAGCCACACCATTGCTTCAAACAGATTAAAAAAAACACTATATGAATGTCTTGCAGCAGGAGGAGTCTCTTTAACGCATGTAATTTTGCGTGGCAGAAACGTAGAATCGCGCCACGCGTCAAAACATGTGAATGGCGTAATGAGTGGGTGCTTAAAAGGGCCACCTTTTACAAAGCGCTCAGATATAGTTAATCATCATCATCATTAGAAGAACATCAACAAAGTGAACAGCTGCGTAGGTTCGCGTGTTGCCTTAGGACGCGTAGCGGGCCCTTCGCTGATTCGCAAACGGAAGAATTATGGCGTAGTGGGCACTGCACAACTGTACTTGCAGAGGGTAATCTAGGAAAGTCTAAAACGGCCAGCCTTACCCGTACAGACGTTCATTTCCTTGCGACATGGTTGAGGCATGCACCGCGAGCCGAAGGCAGGCTAGCAGTTGAGAAGGCGATGCGCACGTGGTCCCATTATGCTATCGCGTTGTACTCTTCAAGGCGAAGCTCAAGCGTCCGCCAAGTTTCTCTGCAAAGACTTTATCACACCTCACCTGATGGTAGGGGTTCAATTTTTTTACTAAGCCTGTGAGTGCAGCTGGTAGACAACGCAATCCAAGGAGACTAAAAAAGCAAATGAAATACTGAACAGCGTATGAACCATCAAATAAATAAAGCAATGACTGTATGCTATAACGTTTGTTACACCATGTATAATGGCTAAAATTGGGAAGAACCATGGCATCTCTCACTGTCCGTGAGAAAACTGATACTGTGGCACTGGCATGCACGACTAATCCTAAATATGTTAACAGTGACTTTTAAGTCACACCTTTCGAATTTTTAGGTTATTACATGATTAATATTTCTACCAATGTGTCACCACCAATTTATCATGTCTTTCGTTCTTTCAGAACACGGACGGCTCCTTACCATGCTCTTGAATAGCAGAGAGTGGTCAAAGAGTTGAACGCTCGTTGGTCAAGCTGTTTGATGGGGTGATGGACGTGTTTTTACATTGTTTTGAGTAGGTCTTCAGGAACCTGTTACTCCATGACCATCAATGTTCTAGAAGATTAGATCTTGTGATATGGTGACGCACGGATACGGGCTTGATGTGATGAAAACATTTTTACTGCCCAAGAATATGTTACGAGCACCCTCAATGAATAAACAAGTCTGCAAAGCAGCGTTAATTTGTGTCTCAACAGTGGCATTCTCTTAGCTATGACTCGCAGACAAAGGTATATCTGCGTAGATAGAAGCATTCTCCAAAGGAATTGAAGCGCTGAAAATAACCTGAAAGCGTCACAAAATATAAACGCTCTTACGTGACAGAATACATGAACAGCAAACAAAAGCTACATATATAGCGCCGTCTTTGTTCTTTTCAGCTCAAGTCAAAGGACGAGTATGTGTGGAGGCCTGAGCTCTGCATAACGAATAATTCCGGTTGCGCTCTAGACCTCACTTCCTGACCTGGTCAGGCAGGGAAGGTGGCCTAGGTAAATGTAGCACCATTACTGCAAGTCATAATCATCATGTATCACCACCACGTCGCGCCTCTCAAATAGCTTAAGCTACGTGGCTCGTGCCAAGCACAAAACGCTGCAGACTTCTGTAAAACCGGAAGCTGCATTCAGCTTTCGCCTCCAAGACAGCAGGCACCGTGGCACGGCCTTGTTGCCCACCATCAAGTTCTGCTGCATAGGTATACAGTTTTCACCCTCGATAATCGCGCCTACCAGCTCCCTCAACATTAACATGGGATGAACTTGCAGAACTCCTGAACGGGAGAAACAGTTGGCCATGGTGTCTTGGGCCGAAAGAGTCGCTCCCCGCGTGGAGTCACCCTGAGGCGCCGGACAGGTGACTTTTAGTCAGATAAAGTTGATACCCCCACTTGACTACCATAGTGGGCTCACATAGATTTATCAAACACATTGAAAGTGGAAATTAACAGGTTTGTGAGGTAAAGAACAAACAAAAAATGCGCAAGAAATAGGAAAGGCCAGCCAAAAAGTAGCCAACTTGAGCCAAGGGTCGAAATACTAGCCAAAAGTAGCCACGCGTGTGTGAAAACAACTGGGACGTTTTCATTTATATGGCTTATTCAACAGCCTTTTGGAGGAAATGCAAATAAGTACAAGAGCCCGGGAAAATCACAATTGCTGATATTGAAGCTTAAATCGTTCACTTTAGCAATCATTGTGCAGTATGACGAAGTTTCTTGCGCTGTTGCAGAAATTACAGTCTCTTGACACGTCTTGCGTGACCTTTCTTAAAAGGTTATAAGTACGAGCCTTGTGGTGACAATAAAATTGAGTACTGTAAGAGTACGCTCGAAATCACAATTGCTGGGATTTAAGCATAAATTCTAGCAACTTTAGCAATCGCTTCCAGTGTGATGACGAAATCCTAGCTGTTTTTATTCCCGAGTAGCCGTCCGCACTATTTGTAAGAAATAACACCCTTAGTCGGAAATGCAATTCATAGTGTCAATAAGGGCAGATCATCCTGTATGCGGAGCGCTTTCGATCCTTCTTTTCACGGCCCCGCCACGGTGGTCCAGTGATTATGGCACTGGACTGCTGACCCGAAGTTAGCGGAATGGAATCCCGGCTGCGGTGGCTGCATTTTCGATGGAGGCGACAATGTTTGAGGCCCTTACAATATCGTACTGGTATAGCGCAGCTCAGTTTGAGCATGAAGGAAAGAGGCAACAGCGGAGAAGGAAGCACAGGCAACAGGATGAGCGCTAAACTTCCAACTTTTGTTTATTGCACGACCCTACAGCACATTATATGGCTCACCTCACAGCCCACGTGACGCCGAACCTGACCAAAAGAACAACTAAACATGTTGCGCAGCACACGTGACCAGAAACCGCCGTTTACGCAAAAATCACATTAACAATTCTACTTCCGCACGTCACTGCACACGCTCAAGAAAATCGATCTCTTTTTCAGATAAGCCTACAGATGGCGTAGTGGAGGGCTCCGGAAATTTCGACCACCTGGGCTTCTTTAGCGAGCACCTAAATCAAAGTACACGGGCCTCAAGCATTTCCGCTTCCATCGAAAATGCGACCGCAGCGGAAGGGATCTGATCCCAGGACCTTCGGGTCAGCAGTCGAGCACTATAAGCACTAGACCACTATGGCGGGATCTTCTAGAATGCCTATTGCATGTACAGTTGCGAAATGCCCACTACACCATAATTCTTCCTTTTGCAAATTGACAAAGCACCACTACGCTTCCGTAGGGCAAACAGGCGCACCTGAGCAGTTGTTGATGTTGTTAGTAATAATGACAGTTATTAAATGCGAAGCATTTCTTAGCGAACCTCAGGCACTTTGGGCGTTTCTATCTACGTATCTATCTATCTATCTATCTATCTATCTAGCCGCCTACGCCTGAACGCTGTCCTGGCCGTCTCCATAACTTCTAATATACCAGAATTGGCATAGCAGGGGATCAGTGTATGGGGAACACGATTCACTGGTCATGACATGAATAACGCAAAATAGCTGTCGCGTACGTCACGAAACCCTTTCTCTCAGTCACGTGTGGGCACATACCCGCACACCAGAGTTTATGCTATGTGGGTATGTGCCACAGGTGATACATAGTCTAAACCAGCACAGTGAACGCGAACACACACATTGACACGCAAGCAAAGTGATAATAATAATAATTGTTGGGGCTTTAATTTTGACTATCTGGTATTCTTTAACGTGCACCGAGATCGCACAGTACACGGGCATCTAGCGTTTTGCATCCATCAAAATTCGACCGCCGCGGCCGGGATCGAACCCGCGACCTTCGGGTCAGCAGCCGAGCACCGTAACCGCTAGACTACCGTGGCGGACACAAGGAAAGTGAGGAAGCTGAAGACAGAACATCCCTGGAAGAAACTCAACTACCATGCACTCGTTCAGGTGGTCCGCAACGTGGACCACGTGGATTACGCAAAAACCGAGGTCAATGCTTCCTACAATAAATCTAGCGAGAGAACCAGGCCTCTCATCATTACCGGTGACTGCAACGTTGATTTATCAAGACCCAACAACGCCTGGTGTTCATACTGCGTGAAAGACGGCTTGAGTGTGGACAAGGCATCAAAAGACCTCGCTTCCACGTGCAAGACGGGAGGCGTCATAGATCATTTCATCGTAAGAGGCATCCAGGATTTCCACCAGCTGTGCTATACCTCGCACTTCACTACACTTAGACCCCTCATAACCGCGATCACGAACGGATCCGATTAACAAGTCCGGTCCAGCTGCTGGTGCTCACTCATCACGGTGATGAGGACCTTGTTCAAGAACTGTCAAGAACCCCTTCTGCACATACACATGAGTCCGTGAAACGTGCGTGCGTTCCCGTCATAACAGATAAGTATAAGCATAACAACTGTAACGCAACTATAACAAATAAAACTGTGACTGTAACGTACATGCAGTGCGCCTGCGTGTGCCACTCAGCTGTGTGTATCCAGGGGAACTTTGCTGAATGAAGCTTAGTTGCGAGAAACGCCTGTCCTGTGCATTTGTGTTTCTTCTTTGTGCTCTTCGGATTCGTGCTATCAAGTATTGAAGAATATAAGCACTGCATATCAGCTTACTGCGTCTGGTGATGGTAACACCCATGTTGCTGTTGGCATCGTTACGCAACTGTAAACAACTGGTTATATAATACATATGCGACTCTTCCACATATGAGTGTGCGTATGCCACTTCCACATTTCTCTAGCGCCATTCCGTAACGTTTGGCCACAGTCACCATCCCGCGCATGCTTCGCATAACATCGATTCCCACGGTGCGTGGGATCTGCCGAATTTTTGTGCATGTGTGCTTTGAAACTGTTGGGCGTTTGAGCCAACCACTCGTTGCGCAATTAACATGTATTGACGCCTGGCGCGTTTACACGCTTCTGCCTCCCAATATTACATGCGTTAAGGACATCCCTTTCGCTACATAACATTCATATACTTCTTTTCCGAAACAATTTTGAGCATGGGCGGGGCTGTTTGGTGGAACACCTGCGTGCCACGCAGAAGCCCTAGCTTTGATTCCCACTGAAACCGAAGATTTTTATTATTTTCTTTATTCGCACCTATCTCGAATTTTCGCTCGTGGACAACGCTGATATTCCGCTCACAACCAACGAAGCCGACGCAGACACCGGAATTTCTGCGAAACGAGCTCTCAAACGCTATTGCGTATACATATATACTCATATATATATGTATATATGAGTATAAATGTAATCCCAAGTACAATGCTTAGAACATTTCGCAAGGGAGCTCATATATGTGTCTGTCAACTCGAAGAAAGCCAATATTTTTGATGACATTGCGCAATCTGGCAGCCTAGCGAAATTATGAACGTTTGATTAGTGGTCTAGGACAGATCCAACAAGACACGTAACCGAGGCCCCATCGCTTACACGGCACAATATGTATTTATGGAAGGCGCCTTGGAGGGCCTAAGCTCAGAGGGAGAAATGATCAAGTATTAAAGGGACACTAAAGAGAAACAATGAATCGGTTTAGATCAATCAATTGTGCTCTGAAAAACTCTAACGTCGTTAATTTCGCCATTATAGCTTTATTAATAGGGGAGAAAATCAAGTTCAAAGTCTCATTTATAAATTCGCGCCGCAATCTTCCCGCGTGACGTCAGAGATTTTAAAATGCATTTATCGTATTTTGGCGCAATTGGCTCAACAAAGTTACCCCAGACTTGGTAGGCCAAATCTACGGCCCCCTCAGAGGACAATGTACTTCATCGTCAAAACATGTGACGTCATGGCGAATGATGCGGAAATGTTAGGGTGGCATAGCCACCCATATTTTGTTTTTTGCGCGTTTTTTTCGCTTACTAAGAGTCTTCTCGCTGCAAGCATGGTGTTTTTGGTATCGGGAAATAGTACTTTACTAATATGAGAAAAATCGTTTTGCTCTTTAGTGTCCCTTTAACCTCTTCAGACCTGACGAAAAAGTAGACAAGGTGAACTCATATAAACTTTATTTTAAGCATTTTGGGGTCGTGGAACACTTCTCAGAAGAAAGAAAAACGAAACCTGCAATTGCAGAGCAGAAAATGGATGTACCCATTTCGGTACTTCAGGCCTAAGCTGAGTAAAAATGAAGAAAGCCATTTTTGATTAGAAGGCAAAGAAACAGTCCACATTTAGTGCGGCTAACGTGGGTTTTTGCGCTGATATCTTGATTGCGACATATTATGTGAAATTTTAGGGACACATGCTCTGGAAAATGTCCGTGCATGTCACATAGGACCTCATTTGGTGGTATTGAAATCACCTTTTTTAGAGACTGCCAGAGACTCGCCAGTTTCAACATCCAGCTCTAGTGCATTTTGAACTTGTTGCATTTGCTTGACGTGTGTGCGAGTTGGTGTTCTCGCAACTCTGTTCTTAAACTTGAATTGGTAGAGAATGTCTTTTGCTGCAACCTCCACGAGCATGCAGTCATTCCTGTATTCGATCCTTGAATTTTTTTCGCCGCTTGGTTCAGATAGTGGGCAAATACGCTTGTGGCGACACATTGCGCACAAACCGGCGCAGCCTCCGCCTCGTCACTAGCTAGCCCGGCATGAGACGGCTGCATGCTACACCACGCCTCCGATAAGGGACAGCGCCACCGCAGCGTCACCGGAGGCTTAAGTCACCGACGGTGGCTATAGAACCAAGCTTCCAAGCTCGGAAGCTATCATTCCTTCGCTAACCATTCGAGCGCAGCGTCGGTATGCTCGCCCCGCTGCTGCTACTACGCTAATAAACTGTCGTTATGTTTTATGTTGGGATGCGTCCTTCCATCGACACGGCATCCCACAACCTGATGGCCCACTTCTTTGTATGGATATTTGTCGTGTATTAGGACAAGTACCTGTCCACAAGATCCACAGACCCATATTCTTGCTGTATGCTTTGATGCAATGTGGTTGCGATACATCAACTTTTTTTTTTTCTCCTCTTTGACCGTCACGTACCCGAACGTGTTCTGCCACTTTGAAATTGGGCCTACTATACCGCTTTCAAGATCGAGCCACGAACCTCGAAGCTTACTGGTGTAACGTTATCTCCGTCATTATTATCATCATTATCATCATCATTATCATCATCACTGCTGCTGTGCAGTTGTTCCACAATGTCGCCTTATCAGGCAAGTCAGTATCACTCTGAAAGAGTAACTCTTGTATTTCCTAGTCACTTGGAAAATTGCCTGCAACACAAAAAATTGAATGTAGATTTTCAATGCAACGACCTGAAGTACCCAATTGGGTACAGCTGTAAGTAAGTTGCGCTATATCGGAGGCACTCAAAGCAACAAGCCTGAACTTTCCGTACGCCTTCTCTAGTCTATCGTGATCGCTCGTACACATTGCTTAACAATGTATATGTAGTATTTCGTGAATTAAGCAAAATTTAAAATCACCTGGTCGCCTGCGTCCGCTTTCCTTGCTTGACGCCGCCATACTTCCCTTTACTGCGAGCGCGTACATGGGCCTACGACGACATGTCGTGGGTATTTTGTTAATTGATGGCTCCGCTCGGAGAAACATTCATTTTGATCAAGCGGTCTTCAACTATACGAGCACAGTGCGTGTTTTTCCAATGTACTCGTATGGGTACCCACGGACTGAAGAGGTTAAGGAAACGAACTCCTGTTCCAAACGCAACTTGCAAATGCAACACCTACAGGGTTAGAAAGTACAGCAAGGACCCTTAAGAATATAAGGGCAATCGGAACATAAATGGTAAGATTTGGGTGTTCACTTTCTTACACATATTTTCCCCTTAAAATATTTTCCGTTGTTTCACACTTTTTCATACCGGAACTCGTAATACGAATTTAAATTAGCAAACAAAAATATTGTAGTTTTGGGAAGTAAAACCACGGTAATTATAAACTTGTTCACTTGTACGAGGGTGGTCTGAAAAGTTCTCGGCCTGATGTAGAAAAAAGCGTTTTGGACCTTCAAAATTATTTTTATTTTTCGACATAGTCTCCTCTAAACTCTACGCACTTGGTCCATCGATATTCCAGAGCCAGGATTCCGTCCTTAAAATGACTTTGTGGAAGTCCTGAAAAGTACTCATCCACAGCCGCAATCGCTTCTTCATTTGATGAAAAACGTTGCCCACCAAGA
The DNA here is from genome assembly GCF_013339695.2 of Rhipicephalus sanguineus. Lineage (NCBI taxonomy): Eukaryota > Metazoa > Arthropoda > Arachnida > Ixodida > Ixodidae > Rhipicephalus > Rhipicephalus sanguineus. The sequence continues at coordinate 141,860,220 of NC_051182.1, forward strand.
AAGATTTTGAGTTTTGCGAACAGGTGGTAGTCCGACGGGGCCAAGTCAGGAAAATAGGGTGGGTGATCCAACAATTCGTACTTCAAATCGTGAAATTTAGCCATTGCTAGATGTCCTTTGTGCACCGGTGCATTGTCCTGATGACAGATGATTTTCTTCTTCTGCAAACCTGGTCTTTCCTCACGAATTTTCTGATTCAATTGAGTCAAAAGGTCAGAATAATACTCCCCAGTTATGGTTTTAGCCTTTTCAAGATAATCTACAAGCACAATGCCTTTAGCGTCCCAAAAAAACAAAGGCCATCATCTTTCCTGTTTCATGCGGAGGGAACTGACTTGGCTTTATTTGGTGCAGAGGACCCGGCTTCAGTCCACTGCTTTGATTGTTGTTTCGATTCCGGTGTGTAATGGTGTATCCAAGTTTCATCCATTGTTATAAATCTGCGCAAAAAGTCCGCTGGATTTTTGTTATACAGCTCCAAAGCACGCTGTGACATCGTCACGCGGTTGCGCTTTTGCTCAGGAGTAAGGATGCGCGGCACCCATATTGCACAGAGCTTGTTCATGTGTAGTTCTTTATGCAAAATGTGACATACACGTTCCACTGAGATGCCAACAGCCTCGGCAATTTCACGCAACTTCACTCTCCTGTCTTCCAAAACCATATCGTGCACACGGTCAATCAATTCAGGAGTTGTTGCACTTTTTGGGCGCCCTTCGCGCGCGTCATCTTCAATGCTCTCTCTCCCCGCTTGAACTCAGCAGCCCATTTCTTGACTGTGGAGTATGAAGGTGAATCTTGCTTGTAAACTTTAACAAAACTTTGGTGAATTTCATTCGGAGATAAACCTTTTTTTACAAAGAACTTTATCACCGCACGGTACTCAAGCTTCTCCATGCCTTCCGGTGCTTCACACAACACCCACTGTGATCGACTGTCAAAGCCAAACTGCTATTCGGCACTAGATGGCGTTTCATCTGAGACTTGCAGAGACTTGTATGAACGTGCACATGAGTGCTACAAGTTCTCGCTCGCGTCATTCTTATTGAGGCCGAGAACTTTTCAGGCCACCCTCGTATCTTTTAACGCCCAACAAAGCTGCCACTATTTCTGTGACTTAACGTTTTTCCACTGTGCTACAATATATTACAACGAAAAAAAAATTGGCCTCGCATCTGCGTGCTTCGCTGCAAATGTCGTCAAAAGACGATAGTCTTCTGCCGGCCGTACTACATGGTCCTGGTCTTATCCTCGGCACACGTGAGGCTGCTCCCAGGGCCACTGCCAGGTGGCAGCACCATATTGTCAGCAGAGGGCTTCTTCGTGCAGAGCGTCGCATTTTCAGCGCAGCCTAAGAAACACTAGGGTCTTTAGAATTACGTATCCGTGTATTTTCTAGTAAAGGAACACACCACCTAATACTTACGTATTGATATTGCACCTCAGATATGCGTAATATTTTCTTTTTTATCGACAATGTTCTCAAGTATGAACGCAGCTACCAGTTCAAGATGGCTGGGCGTTCAGCAAGTGCTTAAACTTTGGCCGGGTGGCTGAATCGTGTGACAGACAGAAAGACAGACCAAAATTTCTGCGTTTAAACATCATAAGAAAGACTGTCGTCTTTAAAAACTTGGAGGATGCTCGATTTTCGCCCTCAAGAGCAGGACGTGGGATTTGATTCTCACTCAGACCGGGGTTTGGTTCTCACTCAAAACAAAGATTTCTTAGATAATCTATTTGCATCTATCTCGAATTCTCGCTCACGGACTGCGCCGATTTTGACGCCGCCACTGAAACCGGCATTTCTGCGAAATGGCGTCTTAAACGCTATCGCGTTAAAACTTTTCAGCCGACTAACCAATGTGGTTTACTAGATGATTAACCGGACATTGCTATAAGGTAACTATGGTTTATTCACCATATTCACCACCACAACAGTCCTTGTGAGATATTGCGTTTTCCTTTCAGGGCGTCCATCGACACCTGTGCCAATATATCTGCAATTAAGATTGACGAAAGTGGCAGCATCGATTGACTTCCCATGAGGAGTGAAATTTGACCAATCTTCTGGGCGTAGGTGCAGAGCTTGGAGTTAAAAATTCGAAAGCCGTAGAATTGTGCAATGCGCAACCGTTGGACCACTTCCTAATGCTTGATGGGCCAGCTTCGGAGATGAGCCACAGGCACACACACAAGTACCAGCAGCAGCAGTTGCAAACGCTAGAATCCGGTTTAGGAAAGGCTCACTACTAGCGTTCTCGGGCGTGACAAAGTTCGGAATGCTGCTGTCCTCTCGGAAGCTCCCGTTAGAGACAGTTGGAACGAGACATTAAAGGCGGCGGCTGCATCTGTTTCGGTAGCAATGGCGTTAAGTGATGCTGATTTGATGGCTGCTTTGTATTCAATTAAGGGGAATTCATGTACAGTTACATTATTGAAATAAGAATGACCTTACTCAAAAAAGTGGAAATTTCGGCACGCCCTACGACAAAATGCCCTAAGCAGGCTCAGTCTTATTAGGTACTAAAGAATATTATTTCAGGAACGGGACAACAAGATCCTGTGCTTCTTTTGCGTTGAGGATATATTTGTGAAGTGGATAACTTCCTTTTCCACATACGATATAATGGGATGTGCGCATACGAATTGTACATTCACTATATATTTTTTTCTTCAGGTGCTGAAATGCCACACAATAAACACCTTTAAATAGGCGTCGTCAGCCTTGCGACATGGGTGTGCGATCGCACCACCTGTATGTCTTTTCTAATCCCCCTTTCCCCAGGCTGCCTTTGAGGTATATAAGGACCCACGAATCCGTCAGTTGGTCGCAAACTTCTCTAGTCACTGGGATCCTTGCAGCAGCGACGGTGAACGGAGCAGCAATATGAAAGTATTCGTGAGTATTCCGGACTGCTTGGAATGCTTTATTCCCCCTGTGCCTTCCTTCGGTTCATTGTTGGTTTCATTCAGGTCGTGATAACAAAGAAAAGCAAGCCCTTGATAAGCTCCCCTACTTTCGTTCGTTCATAGCGAGGGTCTCGTGAAGGCAGATTTGATGCCTTCATGTAGTATGCGAGGGCTGATTGGTAAGCAACCAGCGCTTAACAAGATCACGTGCTACGTGACGCTGACAAAAAAAAAAAAGAGTGTTCCACACTCGCCGCCATGGCTACGAGCGACGCAGGCCAACACTCCAGGTTTACATGCAGAGAAAGTTTGGACGGGAGCATGACTGGTGCTGTAGCTCAGTTTGTAGAGCATCGGACACGTCATCCGAAGGTTGTAGGTTCAGTTCCTAACAGCGGCAAGTTGTCTGTGCGTACACATCTTTTCTTCAGATTAGTATAATTGCTCCAATACAGTTAAAGGCTACAAGTAATAACACCCCCTATCCTTGGCTTCATTGTCTGTTGGTTTTCATGGAGATTTAGCAGTGAGGCATGTGGATCAGTGTTCTGGACGATTGTCCAGGGCCTACGCTAGAGAGTACCGCTGGTGCGTACGACGAAGCGAACTGTGGAAGCTTCAAGTTCACGTCGAGCTTTTAGGGGCGAAGCTCCTTAAGGCGGCACCCGTTCGTCCCTCGTAGTTGTCGTAGTCGTAGTGCGTAACCAGTCGTAACGCTAGTACCAGATCTTGACCTCCAAGGTGGTGCCGGTGGGAGATTTTTCCTGTGCGTTGTTGAACAATAAAAAATTCGCAGCGTGCGCGTTAACTAAAAGCCGAATTCTTCTGTCTCTCATTCCCCATTAGCAGCCATTGGCATGTTCCAGTAGGAAACGTTAGTAGAAGTAGAAGTGTAAGTGTTAGCTAAAAGCCGACTTCTTCTGTCTCTCATTTCCATTAGCAGCCATTGTTTACCTCCAAGGTAGTGCCTGGTGAGATTTCTCCTGTGCGTGATTAAACAATAAACATTTTGTTCAAAACGCCGTTGATTGATGAAATAAACCAACGAAAGACGCCAGATGTTTTCTAAAAGCAAAACCAAAGAACGCCAGATGTTTCTAAAGCAAAACGAAAAGACGCCAGCTGCTTAACGAAAGACGCCAGATGTTTTCTAAACAATGAAAATTCACAGCGTACATGTAAAATTAAAGTGAGCTGCAAGTCGTCATAACTCATCGAACCTTTAGTATAAACGCGCCCGATCTCACGTCGGTGATGATGTACTAGGCAGAATTCACGGAAGATTCACGGTTTACCGATGAACCTCCGCAGCTTCGCCCACTCATCATCATTCACTCCGTGGATATGCTGTGATTTTTTTTAACTGAACTACTTCCTGGAACCACATAAACTGGACAGTCATCAAATTGCCCATGACATATATTGATGCTGTTCATGTACAGTCACACGGTCGCTTGAGTTTAACCTAACTGTGGAGGTTGGTTTTTATAGGGACCATAAGACACGCGCAGTGAAATAACCAGGCTGACAGAGCATCTACGCTTCGTAAGCCTCTAATTCGTGCAGCGAACCATTTACCCTACGTACGTAAGGGAACAACTTTATTTATTCACGAAAAAACCATGTGAGAGGGGAGAGAAAAAAAAGAGACTGGACGACGATGCGCCCTCGGAAAGCTCTAGACGGCTGCAATCATTCGTGCTTCGCCGAGCCCCTGTGGCACCGCCCACTGTTCAAAGCTATAGCACCGGTTGCGAGCTGCGCAGAGCAGCCTCCACTCGGTGGTGATGGTGGGGATGATGTTGCCACAAGCGGGGTTAGCCTGGCAGGCCGGCAATTGCTCCACCTGAGCGACTCTTTTCATGTAGTATGTCTCCGGATGCATGACAAAAACCTGTCGCTCCTAGAAAACGTAAAAAAAATAGTAGCCACTTTCTTGCGAATCACCCACACCTGCCGGAAACACGCCTTCCCAGCATCCGTGGGGAAACCTTCTTTTCTTCATACCGTCCACGGCCATTGGTCTCTCCCTTTCTGAGCGAAAGCGCTTACACGACCAGATATAGTGATGTATATCTGCGGCTTCATTGCATTCAGTGCACAGCGGGCAAGGAGCGCCCCTTACTTTGAGTGACCATGCAAGAGTGTAGGCCGATTGTGTTCTTATTCTGTACAGCAGGCTTTACCCGCCGTGACTAAGTCATCCTGTGACACAGGGCGGATGGGAAAATTCCCATGGATGGGATGGGGATGGGAAAGAGCGAAAATGGCATTGAATTGTCTATTTTGCTCCTAGTGTTCTGACCCCTGCCATGGGATTTAGATTTGTTCTTGTGACCAGGTTTTGTGGCGCAGACTTCAAACAGCCACAGCCACGATCTCTTTTTTTGTTTTCTTTATCACACATGGTGAGAAATCTCGTCACTGCAATTTGTGTCCTAGCACCAGAGTCGACACTAATGCCTCATTTCTAAATTGTTTTACGTAAACGCGATCGCAAGTGAGGAGCTTTTATGCAAACAACTGGCTTACTCAATTTTAGTCTCGATCATCCTTGTTACAAATTTACTACGTACTGATTGCCGCAGCAACACTTAGGAGGATGTACAGCTCGTGCTTTCAGCGTTGTTTCACATTCATTTCGCCATCATGTCGGAGAGTTTGGTGCAGTGGTCAATGAAAGCATGTAGTCACAGAATGCGTTGAACGAGGCTACTTGTAGTAACCCGCTCTAAACTCTTCCACAGCTCACCGCCACCCTCCTCGCCTTGATTTCGGGCACTGCCTACGGCTACCCGCAATTAGGTTTCAAACCCGGTGCCGGATTTGGTGGTGGCAGTTTCGGCTTCGGCGGCCCTGGTTTTAAGGGTGCTGGAAACCTCGGCTATGGACCTTCTGCTTCCAAGGCGGGCGCTGGCTTCGGCGGTGGCAGTCTCGGCTACGGAGGAGCTGGTTTCAAGTCCGGTGCTGGAAACTTCGGCTACGGACCACTTGGCTTCAAGGCCGGTTCAGGCTTCGGCGCTAGCAGTCTAGGCTACGGACCAGCTGGTTTCAAGTCCGGTGCTGGAAACCTCGGCTACGGACCAGTTGGCTTCAAGGCCGGTTCAGGCTTCGGCGCTGGGCAGCCTCGGCTACGGAACAGCTGGTTTTCAAGTCTGGTGCTGGAAACTTGGGCTACGGACCAGCTAGTTTCAAGACCGGGTCAGGCTTCGGCACTGGCAGTCTTGGCTACGGACCAGCTGGTTTCAAGTCGTGTTCAGGCTTCGGCGCTGGCAGTCTCGGCTACGGACCAGCTGGCTTCAAGGCCGGTTCAGGCTTCGGCGCTGGTAGCCTCGGCTACGGACCAGCTGGCTTCAAGTCTGGTGCTGGAAACTTCGGCTACGGGCCAGCTGGTTTCAAGGCCGGTTCAGGTTTCGGCGCTGGCAGTCTCGGCTACGGACCAGCTGGCTTCAAGTCTGGTGCTGGAAACCTCGGCTACGGGCCAGCTGGTTTCAAGGCCGGTTCAGGTTTCGGCGCTGGCAGTCTCGGCTACGGACCAGCTGGTTTCAAGTCTGGTGCAGGAAACTTCGGCTACGGACCAGCTAGTTTCAAGGCCGGGTCAGGCTTCGGCACTGGCAGTCTCGGCTACGGACCAGCTGGCTTCAAGTCTGGTGCTGGAAACCTCGGCTACGGGCCAGCTGGTTTCAAGGCCGGTTCAGGTTTCGGCGCTGGCAGTCTCGGCTACGGACCAGCTGGTTTCAAGTCTGGTGCAGGAAACTTCGGCTACGGACCAGCTAGTTTCAAGGCCGGGTCAGGCTTCGGCACTGGCAGTCTCGGCTACGGACCAGCTGGCTTCAAGTCTGGTGCTGGAAACTTCGGCTACGGACCAGCTAGTTTCAAGTCGGGCTCAGGCTTCGGAGCTGGCAGTCTCGGCTACGGACCAGCTGGTTTCAAGCCTGGTGCTGGAAACTTCGGTTTCGGAGGCGGAAAAGGCTCCGGCTTCGGTGTTGGATACGGTCAGGGCTACTGATCAGCCGTGAGTGGAATGGGCGCCAAGTGGTACGTTCTATTGTCATGGTGCTTCTCGCTGTATAAAAGTAATGAAAGAAGAAATGAATGCTGGTATGGATTTTATGATAATGGTTAGCACCTTGTTAATATGTTGTGGAACAACTCGCTGTCAATGCACTGATATTAATTTTCGGGATTATTACAAGGTCGACAACGAAACATATGAATGGCATTGACAAAAAGCAGCCTTTTCCTGGGTACAAAAAGGGGTTTCCCGAGGAAAGATAATGCCAATTTCATTTTGATATTATCACCGGGATACATAATTTGTTTGAAAGCGGCTCCTAGCTTTATCTTAAGGCTTTCATTAACTGGCATTCACTGCCAGACTGCTGCGTTCAGCATGTTTCTCCTTTTCTGCGTATATTTGCTTCATTAAGCGCGGACCTGTCATGTCACCCAGTCCACACGTATTTAAGGATCTAGCAGCAGCTAGATATATCAAGCCTGCTGTAAAATTTCCTTTTGATGCAGCAGTTATTTTTAATGCGATTTGAGAGCAATTAAATTAACCCTCTTTATTTGTTTGCGAAATGCTCGGATCGACAAAACAGAACCGTTAATCGAGTGTAGGTAACGATACGCAAACTTTCCATCCACGTCATAAGCAACCGAATAAAATTGTATAAATGTTTCTGGCCTTAACCGTAGACGTGGCAAATGGCGATCTTCATCACTCTTTTATCAGCACTAGAAACCGTTGAACAGGAAATTTCACTGCAGCCAACGTTTCCATAGGAGCACATCACTTGTTCTCTAGCCACATTCTTTGTTGAATGGTTTCTCATACAGCAAGACACAATCCTCCCCGGAACTTCTGTCTTTTTTTCTATATTTCTGTTATCAAAAACTACACGGTCCTTTATGCAAATGCCTAAGACGACAGGAAGGCGAAGGCTACCTTCTTCTTCGTCTCCTTTTTTACTGAGTTTATTGTATAGATCCTCCCCAGCAGTGATCTGTAACGTCATGATGACGTTAAATGTGACATCAGTGATGGCTTCAAGGTGCATTGAGATCATGTGGCGTTTGTTATGTCGACTGCACACACACATTCACTATAGTATCCAATGGTTTTGGACCGAGTTGTATGACTTAGCCTTTTTGCATCATTCGTGTCGACGCCGACGGAGCCGACAAGGTCTCGCAAAGTGTCGTGAGGTCTCGCCAAACCTCGAATACTTCTTAACTCACGAGACATATAAGGCTTTCACCTTATCTTCAAATCAGGCTTGTTGCCCATCCTGTTGAATACAATACTAGCTCGATACTGAAGCCATGGTAGGAGCTCCCAGCAATCATGTTTTTTTTTCTTTTCCAGAACATGCACGGCCTGGATTCGCCTTCTCCAAAACAATGGCAGTTGTGTAGCGAAGCTGGTGTCTAGAATACATATATTTATTCTGTGAATGTTTCTTGGACATGGCCACGACCTTATACACTGATGTCATAGGCAGTTGACATCCTGGGATCTGGCGGCCTACTGTCGTGCTATTGTTTCGGCACTAGCCTTTGTCGTAACTAAGGTATGCCCAGAGAGCACTTGCCATAAATAAATGAAATCCTTTACGCACTGTCACTTGTCTTTCTTGCGACGTCTTTTGGTAGTTATGACGCGTAAGTCGAAACTTCGTCAAGGTTAAGCTGTCTACAAGTTTTCTTGAGACTGCATGCTTCGAAAGCTTGCGACATTTCATCTGGTGTATCCTAGAACCAGTTAACCGCATCGTGACACTTTCACACAGAGCAAGTTCAAAATGGGAACTAGGAAACATTAGGAATGTCACAAGGAAGGGGATGAACAGCATGCTAAGCCATCTTTTCCTTATAATCTGACAATTGTTATGTGTTACCTACGAAAACAGAAAAAAAAACATGGCTGATCCCTCTGTCATAGGAATCGGTATAGCACGAAAGTGAAACGTGTCTTCACAGACGTAGTTGATTGAGCGTTTGTTGTGCATTCTTTCGCCCCAAGCGCGAAGGCGTGAATGCTACAGCATCAAATTGTAATGTTACGCGAAGAACGGCAAGCCGCTCGAAACATGCAATGCGCTGCTCAAGCAGAAAGGACGCGCGGAACGAACATACACAGGATGAGCGTGAACTGTCACAGTTGTAACTTATTTCTGTGTGAGCAGCGCGCTCCTTTCGCAAAAGCGGCCGCTGCAGTGAGCGAGGTGACCTTCGTGCTCTCAATGGAAACTTGCAGGCAGAGCGCAAGACGGCCAAACCACCGAGATCACGAGATAAGCGCCCGCACGAGCGATCACGCCCTGTCGAACCGCGCGCTAATCCGCGTGGAGGACGACTTTTAAAGCGCGCTCTTCGAGCCCTTCGCGCCATCTCGGTAGTGATAACGAAAACACGCTGTACCGCCGATCTCTGAGTATCACCACCCGCAAATAGTGTACATAAATAGCTCGCCGTTAGCATAGCAGAGAACATGCCGTCTGTGGCGGAGTCGTTTCGCGCTGCGCGCTGGCGATCGAGAGGTCGTAAGTTCGACTTCCGGTGACGGAACTTTTTCCTATAGTTTTTTCTTTGCCATATGTTAGTCTTTATATTTTACAACGTCATATCCGTGACGGAAATGCGTCAGTGGAGCCGTGGTGGACCCCGGCATAAAACACTTTCGTGTTAAAATATGAGGATTTGGCACCACCACAAGGTACCAACACGGCCGTAGATCACGGCTACTCCTGAAAGTGCACATTGCTACTAGCAGATGCTTTAAAAGGTGCGCCACTAGAAATTTAGGAACTTTTACAAGTAGTGGTATTGCTTGCTGCGCAAGTCATTAGTTCATGACGGTAGGAAAAGCTCTAACGTAACGGCATGGGACAAAGAATGAACACACAACGGCACGAGCGCTGAATAGCGGTGGCAAACATAGAAAATAAAAAGATGTTAGGCAGCGCTCGTGTCAGTGTTTGTGTTCCTTCTTCATCCCGCGCTGGTACGTTTCAGCTATTCCTACTTTCATGTCCACAACTAATTAACGTACAATAGGGACCGGCTCATCGGTATTTTGCAACAACTAAAATTTCATCGGTAATTTGGCGGTAACGGCCACAGAAATACGTTGGCATTACGGAGAACCTCTTTTTCATCCGTCACCTTCTTTTTAACTTCCCTCTCGAATGTGACCCCACGCTTGCAACACGGGGGTTTCGGGTCCTACCTGTAACTATCCCTCTAGAAATTCCGAAAGTGAACCTTGGGCTCGCTAGCGGTCCTAGTTTCACTTCCGATTGCAACTGGTCTTAAATTCGCTTTATTTTCTAACTCGGTGTCTTAACTACTTTCCTTTCCCACTTACGCTAATAAGCACCCTTGGTAGACCCCTCAGGCTTCAAGTTGTCTCACTTGCACTCTTTACTTTGCTCCTGATTGATATTTTGCTTCCGGTTGGAATAGGTGATGTATCGCACGCAAATACGCCTAATTACCCTGTGATTATTCTGAAAGTAGAACGCACGGTGACGTTGTGGGTTGGGTCACCACCGGCAGCAACTTATTTTACCATCCACTTTAATTAATATTTCTTTACCGAATTGAACAGGAGGCAGGTCGGGGTCTGGAGACAGCGCCATACGAACATCTTCCCTAACCCATTCCATCTGAGACGAGTCTTCCCAGATAAGCATCAATACGACACGTGCATATTGCACAGGAAGGACTGGCAACAGTCACACACATTATGTGGGAGTGCTGTACAATTATAGGAATGATTGCAGTAATTTTGGAGACGTTGTCGTGGAGGTGGGACGTCGCTCTCCGCAGTGCAGACCTCAGCACCTACATGGGGACAGTCTATCAAGCCCGTGAGGCTGTGTTGAGGCAAGGACTTGACGATCCCCCGTGGTTGACCTAAGCCCTGGTTGCGTTAAACCTTGCCGGACTTTCACTAAGGTTGTGTATGCATCTATCGATCCATGTCATATTCACTGGACTTTCATTGAAAGCTACAATTAATGCCCCTGGGCTTTCCTTGGTCACTTTATGTGTTGGTTTCAGCGAGGTTGTGTATAACAAGGAAACGAGCCGCTCGACCCATTCCTCTTCTTTTGTTCGTGACAGCAGCCTAGGAAGCATGAAGGTGTCTTTTTTCGCCAACGTGAAGAAATTGAACCAGATTTACTGACAATTCCAATTGGGAAAAAGTGAACAAATCGCTTCATACCCAGAGAGCACGTCAGTGGAGCTCCACACTTCATTGGGCGTTATGGGCATCACCATCAAAAAAGTCAACAGCTACTCATACGTTAATCTTAGGAGTCGTAAAGAACACAGTGCATGTCTAAAAGACCGCACGTGTAGATGAGGGACGTCTTGCCTCTCACACATCTTTAACAGATTCATTAACAAGCGGATATCTGCTTATCCCTTTACCGCAGATTGTTGCATGTACGCAACATTCGAAAAATTGGAAAATAAACCAAAAGGAAAGCCTGTTTGAAGCCGCATGTACACGTTGTGGCATTCTCGCAACATTGCTTTCAAAAATGCAACGTCCTGTGTTGCCATCAGTGCTCATACCATGCAACTAATTCGAAAACATTCACGGCAGGCGTTGCACGTGTTAGCGTGCACTGATACAGGTAAGTTTGGCCAAATATAAGTGCATTGCTTAACGCGATAAAGCGCAGAAAAAATTCTGAAGCCCTGCTAGACATCCTCCTGATTGAGCAGAGTCCAAAAAAAATATTCTCATATCTCTATATTTTGTTCCTGGCGACGGAAAGTTGCTATGTTGTGCAAATGCTACAACGTGTAAATGGGGTTAGTGCTCCTCAGAAATGGAAGTGGGCCCTAATGCTTCTATCGCAGAGTAGTTCCTTCTGATAGTGAAGGCAGCGACCTTCCGGGACTGACGATGACCGCGAGTGTAAATCCATTTACATTTCAATTCAACATGTGTGTAGTATATTTTTAGGTCGCGTGTCCAAATTTTCTCATAGAAGTTCAGTGTATTTGCACGCGACCGTGTCGCTTCGTCCCGCGTGTACTCTCACGTCTCTGCTTCTAAATTCTAACTTTTGGGCCACGCCGTTAAAACACTGTGCGTCGTGGCGATGTTTTATTACACATTCCACTCTGCCCTCAGTTTAGAGCGTCACCGCCTCTCTTGTTCTTGTTCTTGTTGTTGTTCTTGTTCGCCTTCAACTGTGGCTCACACCGACTGTGGGGGATTGGCCAAGAATTGAGTGGTTTTATCAAATGTTATATTATTTTAGAACGGAAGTTAAAGAATGAAACATTACAGATTTGATAGGAAATTTTCGCACTTGATCAAATATGGACAAAAAAAATTATTAATACTCTTGCTCTCGCGATCCTCTTCCTCTTCGTTCCTTGACCCAGCCCGGAACGTGTAATAAAAGTATTTCTGCCTGCTCTAAAATTACACAGGCTTTGCTTAGTATACGTTTGAGGTTAGCTCTATTTTGCCACAAATATTATTCGCCTTTTTGCAGTCTGTTTCCTTTTCCCGAGGTCATCCAAGCCATAATACAACGGGCTCGACACATCACCGGAATCATCCTATCCCGGACTAGGAGTTCTTTCCATGCTCCTCGCTCGATTTTAATATTAGTAATAAAGATGTTTTACTCTCTCTCTCTCTCTCCTTGCTTTAAATGTTCAACCTGATGTGGAAAAACGCTGTAAGTTTTCTGACTGCACGGAAATCTCCATGACGTACTGGTAGAAGTGTGGAAACGAGCTTTGTTCAAGAAGCAAGAGCAATTACTTTCTTTTTTACCACAATACAACGTGAGTGCACCCACTCATTGTCGTGTGCAAATAAATATTTGAGCTCAAACCACACTGAGTGTCTTTCCCCCTCAACTTGTTCTTTACTTGCTCGTTGTTGCAAATTTGCAATTACCTTTCTTTCTGCTCATACAAACTGCAAAACACCACAAAATTGGTTTGCGATGGTAGTAAAGCTATTGTTTGCTTCTGTTAGTCCACAAATAATATCATGACGAAACAAAAGACTGGGCAGTAAAGGGTTATTTCGCCTTCAAGCACTAATAGGCGCCTAGGTGAGTCGCGTAGGGATGTTGCAGTGCTCCTACCAGCCTATTATGAGGCTGTGCCAAATCTTCGTTTTATCTGGCGCACTTCGACACCAGATCTTTCTTTTTTCAGGCATCTCAATTCTTCTTTATTCAATATTCAATACGATACAGTGCAAGTAGAAACTTGATATAATACAGGAGGAGGTCCCAAAGTAAAAACTGTCAGGGGGACCTCCTGTGAATACATGTATAAAATACAGGTATTTCTAGGTGAGCTTCATACGTATAGTGTAAATATGTAGTTCTCGGCAGCAGCCGGGTGCGACTTATTAAAACTTTGCTTCCTGTCTGTGTGCGCTTTAGCCTCTACATCGTTCACATGGTATCGTGTACAGCAGGAAGGGTGGATAAAAAATATGGAGGGGGGGGGTGCAGGGGTAGGGTGCACCGCGAACTTCCCTGTGAGCACGAAGCGCTACTACTCCCACCCTCTCCCTCTTCCACACCGAGGCCGCGAATCTTAGTAGACCCAATTCTATTTTGACATGTAGCATTTTGTTTTAGACTCGCACCAAACTGATCAAGCAAACCTTCCTTACTGAAACTGCCAAATTTCGATGACAGCAGTGATGAATGTACTTTGTGTGCCTCTTCTGAATGTATGGTTGATTCAGCCTTCCAATGCCTCACCCCTCCTCTACCTAGAATATACAAACAAGCTACATAGTCTGGACTGTGGGAAAAAGGACACAATGTTATAGCTACCGCAACTGCTTTTATATCAAGAACATGTGCCGCTAGCCCTGTTCATAAAAGAAACTACGCTCTTCAGTGTACGGATGACCACAATACGTATAATTCGTCACCTTCACATTCTTACTTGTAATCATATCCGTAGCGCAAAAAAACAAGGCGCAGACACAAGTAAGTAACAGATACACAGGACGGGCGCCAGACATCAACTTATTTATTACTGCAAAGCAACAAAAAAAGCCAAAAAGCCGTCGGACATAAGCGCATGCGCATCATCACACTCGGAGGTGCTTTCTTATACCTGCATCCCCACGTGTTACCACCTTACATGCGTAAGATTTCCATTCAGATATTCAAGCTCTTTACAGGACAAAGCTACCGACGCAACACTGACACATTTTTTTTTCATTCTCGCTTATAGCAAATGCTTCTATAATTTCTCGCGTTGCCTGATCTTTGCCTTTCTTAAGCACACGTGTAGTGATGAATTCTGGAGCACAACCACACCGGCGGCAATGGTCCGCCAGTTGATCCCCCGCTGCCTGCGCATCAACTGCGTCTTGGTTTTTTTTTTGCGCTACGAATATCATTACAAGTGATTCAAACCAACTAGCCCGCATCATCGCCTTGACTGACAATCTTACTTTACTTCGGACTTCATGACTTGCTCTTAAGGACCTTGGGTAAGTCGGAGATGCAAACTTGAGCTACGCCGACCTATGCAAGTGGGTGAATTTGATGCCCGTGAGACAACGCATAATTAGTAGTACGCTTTAATGATAACCTCTGCAGAACAGCCCTATTTCTCTCATCAGATGACACATTGAAGTGGACGATGGTAAACAAGCCGGTCTTAGTTGATTGTGTGTACAGTGACGCTATGGAAGTCGACGACCAAAAGTTAACCGAAATTATACCCCAAGTCAGCCAAAATTTGGCGAAATCCCAGGTGCTAGCACCATTAAAGACACCTAAATGGGACATAAAGCTCGCCTAAAGTTTTTGACAACCATAGAAGGACCAAGCCGCGCCAGTAACAATATTGGAAATGCAGAATAATGAAGAAACCTCGGCATGTCCCAAAAGCGATACTATGGATTTCTTCACTTCACCTAGCTTTGTAGGCGGCAGCAGCAAGTGCTCAAAAGCTACTCAGGCTTCGAGCTAAGTTGTCGTAAAGGCCACGGAATTCGTTTAAAAGGCTGTTTCTTGCTGGAAGTTTATTTCTTACCTAAGAAAATTGCTCTAAGCTTAATTATTGGGTCTTCGTATGGCAAACAACGACTGCGAATCACTACGACAAATTGCAAATCAGTTCTTCGGAATCCCAAAAGGGGGAGGCAGGGTTGTGAAAAATATCACTAACAGCCACCTGTTTGTAGCATGAAGCCACAAGGAAATCCGTACGAATTTCTCAGAAAGGAATATTTGTCCTGGTCTGGGGATCAAACCCGGGACCAAAGCCTGGTGGGATATTGCATGGTGGGAGAGCGAAATAGCGACCGGCCATCACACAATGCGAATTACGTAACTGGTGAGCCGTTTAAAGCTTGCGACCCATTACAAAGGGCTGAGCCACAATTCTTGATCGTCATCAGTCGTCACGTCAACAAAGTGCACATAATGCCTCACAGATGTGTATTTGGTACCTCGTTTCTGCGCAGAATGACGAATAATGGCGTTGTAGGTGCTTCCCAACTTCACAAATAATGTGATTTATAGCGTAGTGGGTACCTTGCTAGTGTACTTGTATTAGTAGCCTCAAGAGAGTTTACAACGAGCTCCAGAAATGCCGCTCTTCCAGCTTTCGCTGTGACTGTGCTGCGCTTTCCGCTCAAGCCTGGCGTTTTTTTCCATTGCACTCCCATTCATACCGCAATTTCACAACGCATGTTTAGGTCAGCAAACTAAAAATTTCCATTGGGTAACCAATCTAGGTCACTCGATGGTTAACGAGACGTTGCTACCTAGTTAACAAAGGTTGATTCGCGATCTTTATCCACTTCATTCATCGTAAATGCCTAGTGGGATATTCAGTTTCACTTTCAGGGTCTCCATCAATTCCTGTGCCAATATATTTGTAATTAAAATTTACACAACTGGCAGCAGCGATTGATTTCCCGTGAGGAGTAAAGTTTTACCAGTCTTTCGGGCGTAGGTGCAGACGTTTCAATTAAGAATGCGATAGCTACAGAATTCCGCATTACACCACTATTGGACTGCTTCCTAATGCCTCATGGGCGGGCTTGGGAGGAGAACCATAGGCACACACACACACACGCTGTTGCCATGCTTGAGACCGCTTCGGAAAGGGCTCTCAACTAGCCTTTGTGGCCGCGGCAAGGTCTTGAATGCTGCACTTCTTTAGGAAGATCCCGTTAGAGAGGGAGGCAACAGGACAAAAAGGGCGTTGCCCGCAACCGCTTCCTAGCAACGGCGTTAAGCCATGGAGATTTGATGGCTGCTTTGTTTTCAATTAAGGTGGCTTCGTGTGCATTATACTAATGAAACAAAAATGATCTTACTCAAAGGAGTAAAAATTTCGGCACGCCCTACGACAAAATGCCCAGGGAGGTCTGTCGGATATGATGGGGAAGCAGAATCTTATTTCAGGAAGCGATAACAAGATCCCGTACTTCGGATCGCGTATTGCGGATATGTTTAGGAGTTGGTGATTTGCTTTCCGCTTAAGACATTTCGGAATGTGCACATACGAACTGACCATTGGCAATAGTTTGTTTTTTTATGTTTATGTTTCTTTTCTTCGGGCGTGAAGGGGTCACTTGGTAAAGACGTTTACAATAGGCGTCGTCAGCATGGCGACATAGGAGGAGAGGGGAGATTGCACTACTTGTACGTCAATTCTAATCCTCCTTCCTCCGGGCTGCCTTTCAGGTATATAAGGACGCATGAATCCGTCAGTTGGCCACAAACATCTCTAGACCCTGGGATCTTTGCAGCAACAACGGTGAACGGAGCAGCACCATGAAAGCAATCGTGAGTATTCTGAACTGCACGGAACGCCCTATTTTAGTGTGCAGCATACGGATTAGTCTTAGGGACGTTCGTCCAGCAGTACGTTAGTGTCGCTGGTGTATATGACGAAGCGAGCTGCTGAAGCTGGACGTTCGCACTCAGCGATTTAACTTAAACACTTCCTACAACCAGACATCTGAACAGTCATCAAAGGGCTCTTCGCGTCTTGCTGATTCCCTTTATGTGCAATTTTGTCGTCGCTTTAGTTTAACCTAACTGTGAAGGTTGTCTTTTATGGGCACCAGAATGTTTGCATGGCGAAATTACCAGGCTGTCACTGCGTCTGTGCTTTTCAAGCGTCTAATTAACGCACCACCCTTTTGGCCCTGAGTAAACACGATCGAACTTTTTTTAGCAAACAACTGCCCTACTCTATTTCAGTTTCGAACGTCCTTGTTGCAAAGTCATTATGTACTGATAACCGCAGGAGCATTTAACAGGACGTACAGCTCGTGATTTCAATCTTTTTTCCCATTCATTTCGCCCCATATTGGCAAACAATTGTGACTAAATTAATCAGAGCACGTAGTCACATAATATGTTGGACGTGATTACTGGGAGTAACCTCCTCTCATCTTTTCCACAGCTCACCACAACCCTCCTCGCCTTAATCTCGGCTAACGGTTACGGATACCCGAACTTGGGTTTCAAGCCCGGTGCCGGATTTGGAGGTGGCAATTTCGGCTACGGAGGACTTGGTTTCAAGGCAGCTGGTACTGGCTATGGAACCGGCGGTAGCTTCGGAACTGGCTTCAAGCCAGGTACTGGCTACGGCAACTTTGGCTACGGAGCAGCAGGTTTCATGTTCGGCACTGGATATGGCGACGGCAGTTTTGGATACGGAGGACCTGGTTTAAAGTCTGGTGCTGGAAACCTCGGCTACGGACCAGCTGGTTTCAAGGGTGGCTCCGGCTTCGGCGGTGGTAGTCTCGGCTACGGACCAGCTGCTTTCAAGTCTAGTTCAGGCTTCAGCGCTGGCAGTCTCGGCTACGGACCAGCTGCCTTCATGTCTGGTGCTGGAAACCTCGGCTACGGACCAGCTGCCTTCAAGTCTGGCGCTGGAAACCTCGGCTACGGACCAGCTGGTTTTAAGTCCGGTTCAGGCTTCGGCGGTGGCGGTCTCGGCTACGGACCAAATGGTTTCAAGACCGGTTCAGGCTTCGGCGCTGGCAGTCTCGGCTATGGGCCAGCTGGTTTCAAGTCTGCTGCTGGAAACCTCGGCTACGGACCAGCTGGCTTTAAGGCCGGTTCAGGCTTCGGCGCTGGCAGTCTCGGCTACGGACCAGCTGCCTTCAAGTCTAGTGCTGGAAACCTCGGCTACGTACCAGCTGGTTTTAAGTCCGGTTCAGGCTTCGGCGGTGGCAGTCTCGGCTACGGACCAGGTGGTTTCAAGACTGGTTCAGGCTTCGGCGCTGGCAGTCTTGGCTATGGGCCAACTGGTTTCAAGTCTGGCGCTGGAAACTTCGGCTACGGACCAGCTGGGTTCAAATCTGGTGTTGGAAACTTCGGCTACGGACCAGCTGGTTTCAAGGCCGGTTCAGGCTTCGGAGCTGGCACTCTCGGCTACGGACCGGCTGGTTTCAAGTCGGGTTCAGGCTTCGGCGCTGGCAATCTCGGCTACGGACCAGCTGGTTTCAAGTCTGGTGCTGGAAACTTCGGCTACGGACCAGCTGGTATGAAGGCTGGTTCAGGCTTAGGATCTGGCAGTCTCGGCTACGGACCAGCTGGTTTCAAGTCGGGTTCAGGCTTTGGCGCGAGCAGTCTCGGCTACGGACCAGCTGGCTTCAAGTCTGGTGTTGGAAACTTCGGCTACGGACCAGCGGGTTTGAAGGCCGGTTCAGGCTTCGGAGCTGGCAGTCTTGGGTACGGACCAGCTGGTTTCAAGCCTGGTGCTGGAAACTCAGGTTTCGGTGGAGGAAAAGGCTCCGGTTTTGGTGTCGGATACGGTCCTGGCTACTGAGCTGGCGTGAGTAAAATGGGCACCAAGTGGTATGTTGTAATGTCATACGTGTTTCAGTATAAAAATGGTGATAAGAGAATTAGTGCTTGTATGAATTTTAAGATAAGGGTTGGCACCCTAAATGTATGTTGTGGAACAACTCGTTCTATGCGTACTTGTATTAGCTTTGGGGACGAATATTAGGTCGACAACGAAACGCGTAAAAGACATTGAAAAAAAGCATCCTTTGCTGATTAGATAAAGGGGCTTCTAGAGTTAAGAGAAAACCAATATTCTTTTATATTTTGACGGGGAGGCATATTAGTTGTTAAATTAGGCTGTGAGCTTTAACCTAAGGCATTAAATAACTTGCGCTCACTGCCAAAGTGCTGCGATCAGAATGTTTCTCCTTTTTTGCGCATATTTGCTTCATTAAGCGCTGATCTGTCATTCTGTCATTGAGTCCGCTTGTGCTTAATTAGGCAATCATGTTTTTCTTTTCAGAACGCGCACAGCCGGTTATCTCCAAGTCAACGCTGTATAGTCATGTTGGCGTGAAAAATAAATATAATTTATTCATAAATGTTTCTGTGATGTGGTCACAAGCTTTAGACTGATATCCCAAAAGTTCGCATTCTGGGATGTGGCGGCGTACTTTCGTGGTATTGGTTGGACAATCACCTTTAATATAACTCATGTATGCCAGTAAGCTCTTGCGAGAAATAAATGAGATCCGCTCCGCTATTGCTTGTATTCTTTGCGACGTGTTTCGGTTGTTATGGCGCATAAGTCATAACTGCTAGAAGGTTCAGCTGTCCTCAAGTTTTGTTAAAACTGCAAGCTGCGAAAGATTATCAGACATTTTGTCTGGTGTTCCTGGAACCCGTCAGCTGCGTTCTGATGCCTTCACGCCGAGAAAGTTAAAAAGTTAAGGCAGCTTCCCACTGGTGGCGCCAAGCCTGAAGGAAGTGCAGAGCTGGGTGGGCTTCATTTCCCTGTATTTTTTTCCTTTCTTCATCGCTTTCTGTCGTTTTCTCTCTTCTCTATTTTTTCTTTTTTTATTCTTTCCCTCCCTATATATTTCTTACACTTTTCGCTATTTATATCTTTGTTTATCTTACTTCCCTTTCTTTCTCTTCATTTATCTTTTCTTCTTTCTTTCTATGCTATGCTTTACTCTTTCCGCTCCTCCTCTTCCTCTTCCTCTTCCTCCTCCCCACCGTCACTTCCATTTCCCGCCCACTTTCTATACTATACTACACAAGGCTATGTTTCCTTCTGGTAGCGTGCCTGTAGAGCCTAGAGGTTACGGTGCTCGCCTTCGTATTGGGCGTAGGCAGGTTCGAATCCCGCCTCGTGAAGAGTTTTCTTTCGCCAAGAATTCTTCTCTTTTTTTTCTCACTTTATTTTTTTTTTCCTTTCTTTGCACTGTGTCCTCTCGCCCATCCAAGTTATTGCGTCCCACGCCGAACAAATCGGCGCGCGCCTGGGCGCATATGTTCGGGGAGCGAAGGAGAAGATGAAGAAGAGGACGAAGAGAGCGCTAGCCGGCCGAGTTATAGCGTTGCATGTGCTAGAAACCTAAAGGTCATTCATGATGATGACAGTTTATGCGAACATCTAACGGCATAACAAGAAGCATAAGAGCTCCCCTGTAAAAGTGGGAACCATGAAACTTTACGGAATGTCACAAGGAAAGGCATCAACTGATAGCTAAGCCATTTTTTCTGTATGATATCCAAGGATTTTTGTGTTACCCGCACAAAGTTCCCACGGTCCCCTATGCATTCGCCTAAGACGACTCGAGGGCGAAAGCTGCTTCTTCTTTTTCTTCTCAATCGATCCTCCTCGCTCCCGCCCTCCCCACTCCGAAAGCTTCCTGCAGCTTACGTGGTTTTGTACTCCCTCCGGGATCGCAGGCGCTACAAGCTTTCCACACATCGCTGGGTTTTGCAGTGCCACCGGCATCTACCCACCTTCGACCAAACAACAATGACGTCATCATTTGACGTCATGATCACCTAAAAAGTTTTGGCGATGTTGGACGTCATGATGACGTTAGTGGCGACGTCACCTCGTGATCATGATTTTTCGCATCACTCGTGTTGATGGCGACGCCGCCGACGCAGATGATCATGTTTTTTTTTTGTTTAATGAGGTAATGAGGCTTCCTCCTTGAATGATGAAAGAGATGACGACATGGCACCACTACAAGAATAAAGGTATTCGTAGGTTGCAACTAGTCGTGAAAGTACATATTGCGAATTGAATTGATTTCTACCTTCCCAATGATTAGGGAACACTTGCAGAAGCTTTAATAAAGTACCTCTCTAGCAATGTAAGCGCGTCCACAACTAATGAACACACTAAAGTGAAAAGTGACGGCCTCATGAGTATTTTGTCAGCAACTAAACAACTTTGGGGGTAATTTGGCGGTAATTGCCACAGAAATGCTTTACAATTACGGCGCACTTCTTTTCCATCTGTTACTACCTTTTCCACTTCCATCTCTTCCCGCAAGTGACCTCGCACTTCAGTCACGTGGGCTTCAGGTCCTACATATAGCTATCACTAGAGCAATGCCGGAAGTGAAAGTGGGACCCGTTTCCGGCCCTAGTTTTAGTTCAGATTGCAGCTTCCGGTCTTGACATCACTGTCGTTTCCAACTCACAATCATAAGCGGCTTCCACTTCCCCCTTCCACTAACAACCACCCCTAGTTGACCCCTCAGGCTCGTAGTTGTCTCGCTTGCTGTTCGCACTTAGCTCCTGTTCTGAATTTGCTTCCGGTTAGAATGTTTGATGTATTGCATGCAAATACGCTTAATTACCCTGCGATTATCCTGTAAGTAGAACACACGGAAAGGTTGAGGGTTGGGTCAACTCTGGAGGCAGGTTGTTTTATCGTGGCCTTTAATTAATTTCTGTTTATATAAGAATACGTACACTTCCATAGAAAACTAGAATATACTGTCCCTCTGTACTTTGCTTGGGCTTCTTTATCTGTTGGTTTCAGCGGGGTTGTGTATATCAAAGAAACGAACCGCTCAACCCATTCCTTTTCTTTTGTTCCTGACAGCAGCCTAGGAAGCATAGAGGTGTCTTCATCACCATCTTGAACAAACCTAACCAGCTTTAGAGACAATTTTAATTGGAATGAAGTGAAGAAACCACTTCATGCCCGGAGAGGACTTCAGGGGAGCTCCGCATTCTATTGGACGTTATGGGCTTCACCGTCAGAAAGTTCGGCAGCGACTCATACGATAAGCACATCAGTTTATCCTAAAGATCACATCACCTGAGAGAAATCTACACATGTAGCTAGTGGGCTTCTTGTCTCTCACACATCCTTAAAAAAGCCATTAGGAAGCAGATATCTCCTTATTTTGCTATCAAACACTAATAGGTCACTAAGTAAGCCTAAGTGCTCCTGCCAGCATACACGAAAGGACTGTACTTGTTCTACCAGTAATTCGCGTGCTTTATAACTACCAGTATTGGCCTTATGACAACCCCACCACATTTGTAGGTACTCTCGGCACGTATGGAGTAACAAGGTAGTTATCGACATTAACCGGGTTCTGGGGGGTCTGTGTGCAAATAAGCATTCTTCGACATCGCCTACCTGTACAGCACTGTAATGGTGTCAGTGCCGGAAGGGTGGGGGAAAGGGAGGTGAGGGGTGCGCCTCGAACTTGCCTATATGAGAACGAAGCTCTACCCTCGCCCTTTTCCCTTTCCGCACCGAGGCCGCAAAACTTAGCAGATCCAGTTCTGTTCTGGAATACAGCATTTTGTAATAGACGCGTGGCATATGGTTAAATCTTGTTTATGTAGCATGACAAATTTCGGTAACAGCAGTTATGGATATATTTAGCGTTCCTTCCTCAATGTACTCTTAGTTCCGCTTTCCACTACCGCGCCCCTCCTCTGCCGGTAATATAAAAAGCTGCGCCTCCTGCACTGTGGGAAAAGAACACAATGTTACAACTACCGTAACAAGCCTTATGATCCTGAACAAGCGCCGCTGGCCCTGTTCCAAAAAAACTGCCCTGTTCACTGAACGGATGACCACAATACTTATAATCCATCACCTTGACGGTCTTTACTTTGAGCGTCGTGACTCGCTCTGAAGGACCTTGGGCAACCAGAGATGCAAACTTGAGCTACGCCGCCCTATACAAGAAGGCGGATTGGATGCCCGTGAGTCACGCATACTAAGTAGTACGCTTTAATGATTCACGAGCAAGTGGGCTTTTAGACGAGCTCATTACTAAAACGCAGTAGCCGGAAGTGAGTCGCTCTGCCAGTCAACATTACCATGCCCTACATTTACTGGCGTTGGTTAGCAAACTTTTAAATCCTTCAATTTAGATAAGCTGCTGGTTAACATGTACTACTCGACATAGCTGGCACTAGTGCCATAGCCTTTGCAACGGAGCCGGAAAAAGCGATTTGACACACCTTGTCCGATCGTCAAAACTGAATGCGAACAAATCTTTTCTGTTTCAAGGTTCTGATGTGTGTGCACAGAAGCTCGGTTTTTAAAATATCTGGCTTAAATGCTCTAAACTGGAATGCGCTCTATGTGCTTTGATGTGATTCTTTTACCACTCAAATAAATGTCAAAATTTTAAACGTCACTTAATATTCATGTGTTTTGCGGCAGAATGAATCGTATCATCATAAATATGGACTAGTCATCGTTGTCACTGGTAGCGCACTCATTATTAAGTACACGTATCGCTCATATACACTTCAGAAAAAACGAGTCATTTGACTCTTTTTTTTAGACTTCTGCGATGTATATTATTCTCTTTAAAGAGACACGTGCACACTCGTAGAAGATTGTTATACTCTCTTTAGAGAGTTGTGTGACCCACAAGAGAGTTAACGTGCCTGTATAAAGAGAGTCATATACTTGGCCAGGGACTCACCGAAAGAAGTCACACACAAACACTGTTTTTTTTTTCTAAGAGTGCACTTGCTACTTTAATGGATCAGTTAGCATATAGTATGTATGCAGGCTCATGTTTTCGTCTAGGTGATACTGAAATCTTCTTTTTTTTGCTGTTGGTATATCCCGCATGTGTCGCGTCTGTTTCTTTTTAGCTGTGAATTTTGGACACAGGAGAATGGAACTCAATATCAAAGCTTGCCACATTCTCTACTGCTATACAAAATAAAACACAGGCCAGAGGAACGTAAAGCCATTGAAAAAGAAACGCGTTAAAGTCTAAAAACAAGTACTTACAACCTCAATGCAAACACGTGACCTGGTTATCTCTCGGCTCTCCCCATCGACGACACACAGCGGCGCCTTCCTCATCAGATAAGGCTAAAGAATCGCAAAGATAATTAGCCGGAGCGCTTGATATGCAAAACCTCTCACTGCGTTCACAGCCTTGAAATACAATCATAAATATTTCGCTAAACACAACTAAAAGGAATTGGATACATATTGCCTTGCTTGGTTTCTTTCTTGCTTGCTTGCTTGCTTGCTTGTTTGTTTGTTTGTTTGTTTGTTTGTTGTTTGCTTGCTTGTTTGTTTGTTGTTTGTTTGTTTGTTTGTTTGTTTGTTTGTTTGTTTGTTAGCTTGCTTACTTGTTTTTTTGTTTCCTTCCTTGCATAGCGCATGCCTAGGCAGATAGGAGAGGCTAGGGGACGATGTCAAAGCTCTCCCGTCGGTTTCGTTACGCTGCAATGAGCCATTAGAGACCACTTCAATATCCGCAATTACGAATGAAGGATCAGATTTCGCGCACGGTGCGCAGTCGCATAAGCCCTTTCCCCTAGTGAAATCAAGCAGAGGCTTCATAGACTTAGAAGGCGAGTTGAGATAAATAGGCGGTGGGAAGGGCGCGCATAACTAGACAGGCGTTCAACAAGCGTTCACCGCCGCGTTTACGCACGCACCGCACGCTCTTCGGTCATCACGAGCTGCCGTCCTGGTTTGGCAGCGATCTCAGTCTCGCCGAACAACCTTGGGCTAGGATGCAGGACGCGGCGGACGGTCCCGCGAACCTCTCCCGCCCTCTCGGACCATCCCGTCGAGAGTGAGAGAGTGCGAGAGTGCAGTCCGGACGCTGCTTTACAAGACGCGGCGGCTTATAGGCGCGATGCGATGAGGATTCTGTGTATCTTTATTGCGCGTGTCTCTCTAACGCTCCGTTAGATTCTCGCTTCTTTCTTTTTTGACAGATGCGGACGCTTCGGCCCGCCCTATGCAGACGAAGGGGGGAGGAGGAGATTCTCGGTAGCTCTGCACAGGTTGGGGCCTCAGGCGGGGATTTCCGGGGCAGTGCTTGTTTTTTTATGTGGTCACTGTATATGAGAACGTAACTTCTCAATGCACCATTCGCCACAACCTCCTCTCCCATGAATAGCTAAACGAAGCGATAGTCCGCGACGATCATTGGCTGCGTCTTCTTTTTGTGGTTTAACGATTCGCCGATTCTGTCACTGTGGATCGTGCAGCCCACCGGTTCGAGTATAAAAGCTTCGCCGGTGAATCGGACCAACCCAGTCTTACTTCGTCCTGGTTCTTGTGATCTTCGAGCCCTTCCCTCCTTGTAGTGGATCTAACCAGCCTTCTGCGACCATCATGAACGCCGTCGTGAGTATATCTGAGGCTCCCGTGAAGTCGCGAATGACCGTCGACGGACTTGTTGCGCAATGCTGGCCGAATAGCCTCACCGGACTAAGTACCACAGCCAGAGAGGCTTTTCCGCACCGCTCATTGGTTAAACCGTGTTCTGCAGCAGCGCCATCCTCCCATGTGCACACTCTGGTCGAATTTTGCCACTACCCGTCCCTCCATATATTTCGCTGCGTCTCAACCATGTACCCAACCTGAGAGAAGAAAGCTCGAAACTAAACTTGGCAACTACATAAATGAACAATAACGGAAGATCGGTCGCCAACCTCTAAAAGAAACCAAACACGCATTTTTTTCTCGTATTTGCCATGAGAAACGATCATTCGGAAAGAAGGATGCGCGGGTTTATACGAAAATTGGTTTGAACGCGTGTCATGGAAGCGCTTCGCTGAAAATGAATAAATGCGGGTGTTTTACGTACGGAAGCCACCATACGATTATGAGGGACGCCGTAGTGGAGGGCTCCGCAAATTTCGTCCACCCGGGGTTCTTTAACGTGCACCTGAATTAAGTACAAGGGCCTCTAGCACTCTGCCTCCATCGAAATGCCTGGTTTGAACCCGCGACTTTTGGGACAGCAGCCGGGCAACGTAGCCACTGTACCGGGGCGGCGCTTCGCTGAAAATTCAGTGTCACGAATGCTAAGCTGACAATGTCAGCAAAGCATGTCATTGCTCTTGTCAATACAACCGTATTTCATGCGCATATTTGAGGCATACAGGAACATTTGAACCGGATTTAAAGACTAGCAAACTAGATCAGGACTTGACATCACTTTAAAGAAAATTGGCCAAGCTTGCACTAAACCGCGCGAGACTTGAAACAGCGAAACTGGACGAAATATGAAGACTTATATGGTTGCCTCTAGGTTGTTTCTAGGCCTTAGCTACGTGATGCAGGTTTTTTCTAGGTTGCTTATAGGTCGTTGTTAGAATTTAGCTAGATTATGCTAAGTTGTTTCTACGTTGATTCTCAGCACATAGAGGTTCGAGTTAAACCACAGACAGACAGTCACTCGACACGACACGGATGTTCAAACTCCAGACAGAACTTTACGCTGAAACTCAGTGTTCGCACCTCTCGTAGATCTGCGGGCTGCTTATTCTAGTTGTATCTAGGCAGAGCTTGGTTGTAGCTAGGTTTTCACTCTTTAGCTTGGCTTCTTTCCGCATACGTATTTGATGACGATAGTATTCTTCTTCAAGTTTAGTGGACGAGTGGTGAGTAGGAAGATTTACCCAATTTATGTGGCACATGCCCGTTTATCATTATGATAAACGAACGGCACATACCATTAGGCCGCGCGAATGATAGGCCGCACGGCACATACCCTTAGGCTGCACAAATTACGGCTAGCCTTAACAGATTCGCCGTTAAAATCGGTGATAATAGCAGATGAGCGCACAGATTCAGGATCAAACACCTTGAATAATGTTGGGGTTAAGATCGCAGAAATAGCGTTAGGGCTGGTGCAGGATTTCGCACTTGGTTGCGTAGAATTGAGGCATGGCTGCCAAAGAAGCTGCAAGCCCGAGGAGAGCGCTGCAGGCTTAGGAGAATGCACCGTTGTTGGTCAATTCTCCCGGATAGGATATGTTTCGTACTGGCGTAAACACAGTTAATAGAAATCATGACACGGGCAGACCTTTCTATTGTAATCAAATTAGTGGGTAGGGCATATTATTAACGACGACAGGGACTTATCCGTCATATTTGTATACAGTACATACTTCGACTATCTGTCAAGTACAAAGTAGATTATGTTATACTGCACACATAGCAACAGTTACCCATAGTATACGCATCGCAAGGGTAGCCACCGATGCCCTCCCTGTTTTTTTTTTAACCAATAGTATGCGATTTCATACACAGTGCATTGAAAATACACATCTTTACAGGTGACCAGATTGCCATGGGGTTCCGCGGAAGTGCCTAGGTGAAGTTTCTGAATCGCTGACATTAGGCACGGATCGTAACAGCGTATAGTTTGCTATAAAACTTGCATCGTATAGGTCAATAAGCTCATTGACTGACAACCCGAACTCCCTCTACGAGCTAGTTAAAGTTGCAGAAGCTTTAGACGAGAATCCAGAACTATAGATACGATGAAGGAGAATGATCATTCTCAGCAGCACGTTTAGACGTAAGTGTGTATGGAGTGGGAAATGTGCTTGGTGTTGCGAGAAATAAAAAATAAAATTTTTAAGGAACTCAACACAACCCAGGGTTCCTGTCCGGGTCCCTTTGGGTGACTTTAGCTGGGAAGCACCAAGGGTACGTGAACATTTGGCTTTAGAGGATAAAGCGACGGGACGCTAATATTAGTAGTTGAGTGTTTGAGAAAAGGTAATGCTCGGATAATCAAGGCAGTATGAAAAGACGGCTGGTAGCATTCATTCTGTCTCCATCTTCAGTTGCGATACTGCAGGCACAATGTTTGTATTGTCTCATTTTCCATGAAGAAACACTGGGCGCTTGACTAAACAGACGTAGAAGGAGGCGACGGAAACATAACAAATAAAAAGAAGTGTTCTATAACGAATTTAGATAGTGGAGTGAATCCAGCGTGCCTATTTATGAGTCACCTGAATAAGAATGCATGGATAACGTTAAAGTAAAAATCATAACTAGGAAACCTAAACTGATTATTTAAAATTTCCTATCTGTTGTCAGTATGGACCCCGCATCCCATCAACCAATACACAAGCATGTAACTGGAAAGTAATATAGCCCAAATGGTATGTTGTTTTTCATTAGGCACTTATACATAGCCACAATAAAATATTTTTTCCTGAGTCTACATACGTGTCCACGAAAACACAGTACGTCGGTTTCACACAGGCGTAGACAATTGCTAGGTTAGACCATACACTAAAGAAAAGGCTGATCTTGAAGCCAGACCGA
This sequence comes from Rhipicephalus sanguineus, assembly GCF_013339695.2. Lineage (NCBI taxonomy): Eukaryota > Metazoa > Arthropoda > Arachnida > Ixodida > Ixodidae > Rhipicephalus > Rhipicephalus sanguineus. The sequence continues at coordinate 141,888,501 of NC_051182.1, forward strand.
ACTGAAAAGAATAGCCGTTTAGGAAAGGACAATTCAAGTTTCCGGTATATCTGTTGTATGTTCAAGCTCGAAGCCCAATTAGACGCCTTTTCTGACTTGCAATATTCATCATTTACATTGCGCAAAATTCCTACGTACTAAATGAAAAACCTGCGTAGACCATTTGCTTTGTGCTATTCACAAGATCACAATTCTCTGACATGGGTCTGCTTGTCCGTGCCTGACTCTGTGGTCCGCAGCTCTCCACCGTTCTATTCGCGCTGTTCTCGGCCGCCTCCGCCGGCTTCATCGGCGGCTACGGTGGCTACGGCGCTGGCCTTGGTGCAGCAGGCAGTGGTGCTGGCTACGGTGGCGGCTACGGTGGCGGCTACGGCGGTGGTCTCGGGGGCGCCGTTGCTGCGGCTCCGGTCGCTGTCGCCGCGGCTCCGGCCGTTCCAGTGCGGAGCACTTCTTACAGCAACAGCGCAGGAGGCGCCGCGATCCTTGCTGGAGGCGCAGTCGGTGGTCTCGGAGGCGCTAGCCTGGGTCTATTCTCTGGTGCCGGCCTCGGCTACGGAGGAGGATTGGGAGGTGGTCTTGGAGCCGGCGCTGGATACGGAGTCGCCGTCGCTCGTCCCGCCATCGCCGTAGCTCCAGCCGTGGCTGTGGCTCGGCCAGTGGTTGTGGCTCGCCCAGTGGCTATTGCTCGTCCAGTGGCTGTTGTTCGTCCCGTCGCCATTGCTGCCCCGGCCGTTGCTGCTGTTCCAGCCGTTGCCGTCGGAGGTGGTCTGGGTGGTGCTGGTGGTTTCGGAGGCCTCGGTCTCGTCGGTGGTGGATACGGTGGCTACGGTGCTGGATATGGTCTCGGTCATGGCGCTGGTGTCGCTAGGCTCGCTGTCGTTGGCGGCTACGGCGGCTATGGTGGTGGCTACGGTGGCGGATACGGCTATGGCCACGGAGCTGGTCTCGGCAGGCTCGGAGTTACTTACGGTCATGCCGCCAAGTGGTGGTAAGTTTCCCAACTGCGGCATGATGTCGTATAGATATACGTACAGGGTCGACCACATCTAAGCTGAACACCTCATTAGTATTCAAACCGGTAAAACTAGAACGTTTCTTATACTTCACGAGTGCAATGCCCGTTATTGAACGTCTAATCATGGTGTCGACAAACACAGTCATGATTTTCCGAATTATGTATTAAACAACAGCTTTAATGAGGTCTTGAATACTAATGAGGTGTTCAGCTTAGATGTGGTCGACCCTGTACAGTTAAAACTCGATTTAACGAAGGGATGATCATGCTAGAATTACTTCGTTCAACAGGCAAGTTCGCAAAACAGAGAAACAAATCTTGCGGTCCTTCGTAATCTAAAATTGCCAGGTAGCGACACGCAAAAGTTATCGCGGCATTGCATTTGCCGCTTACCCACGCCGTGCGCGTGAGAAGACCCAGAGGGCAGCCCAAAGCGGCCCGATGACGGCCTGGACACATAGTGCTTCCCATATGTTACGTCGACATGGAAGGCTCCGTGTCCGGCCGATGGAGAACAGGTCGGTCACGTGAATCTATGACAAGCTGCCGGTACGCAAAGACGCGGAAAACGAAGGCAGTGATTGTGCTAGCAGGCCAAGCAAGAAAGTTTTGTAGAGGTGATCAGTGCCACCTGTTGCAAGAGCTAAGAGATAAGGAAGGTGCATGAACTATGAAATAAGGAAGGCAGCCACTGCTGCTCCTAGTGCCATCTGGTATGTAAGAGCGCTACCAACTGCTGAGTTCATTTTTCCGTGCATAGGCACGGCGTGCAGCGTCGTCATAATAAATTTAGGGCCGTAACTATAGGGCGCCTACCAGGGGCGTAGCCGGGGGGCGTGGGGTTGGGGGGTTCAAACCCCCCGAAATTTTTCAGTTTTGCTTGCGTATATATACACGCGCACATACAAACGCACGAACATACATAAAGTATGGTTGAACCCCCCCCCCCTCCGAAAAAAATTTCTTGCTACGCCCCTGGCACCTACACATTTCAGCACGATAAAGTGAGAGCGCGCACTCGAAGGAAACCCCGGCTTTTTTGCTCATTTATTTCAGGAAAAGCTTCGTTAAATCGCGTTCAGTGGCCTAGTTTCGTTATTTCGGGTTGATAACAATATAGAACCCAATGAGTGCCGGCCGGGGAATGGAAAGTCCTTCGTTCGCGACACTAGCTGTCTTGGAATCACTTGCTTCTCAGTGTTACGTTGGGGTATTTTGCCGGACCTGTGTCAACAGCGGACTACAGCAAAAAAGTTGCTATATATTTAGGTGAAGTGCAGCAGTTGGTGCACTTAGTTTATAGAACTTTTATTTCATCTGCTTCTAATGTGTATTTTGTTTTCAGAATGCGGCCACTTCGGAATGCCCTCGGATGCTATGACAACATCACCGAGTCAGCCTACTGAACTTGTACGGATTTACTCGGCAACAAAAAAAGCTTTAATTCATATTTATTTTCATTTTTCATAATCCCTCAATGTCTGAACTGAACACACACGTTGGTTTTCACAATCTCCCTGTGTTTGTGTTCAAAAGTTGGGATTGTAAATGAGAAGCTGTTTTTACTAGCCGGCTGTTCACGTTGTTAGTTTAACATTGTTAAGAAATAAAATTACTTGTTACAGAACGTCTCGTTCAATTCTTTTGTGACATTTCTCGGAGAGCACTCCTACATCGAAGTGAAAACAAATGTAATAGGCAACAAACCACTGCATTTAACGGAGCACCGCATCCAGCTGCACAAATAAATATACCGACTTGAACCGCTTCAAAGTATGAAACTATTTACGGCACTACAGTGGGATTTCGCTGAGAATGCTTGCATCTTACCAATATTAATGAGAACTAACAGACAGTAATGCCAAGGAAAGTATAGGGTATATTATTTGTAGTAATTATGATATAAATCTGAACAAAGTAAAGTGGACGAAAAGATAACTTGCCGGCGGCAGGGGCGGAACCTGCGACCTTCGAATAACGCGTCCGATACTCTACCACTGAGCTACGGCGGTGGTCATCCTCCCGTTCACTTCATGGGGTATATATGTGCATTTAAACCTAGGAGTGTTAGTCAGCGCCGATCGCAGCCATGGCGGCGAGTGTGGAACACTTCTTTTCTGCCTGTTGGCGTCACGTGCTACGTCGCGTCAACAGGCAGACGTAATTAATCATAATTACTACAAATAATAACCCCCATAAATTTCTTGGCATTATTGTCTGTTAGTTCTCAATAATATTGTGTCTAACCAAGAAAAAACGAGCCCTTAAAAATCATCTTCTTTCCTCCATCTTACAAAGAAACTAGTACTTTCCGATTATACTGAGCGTTATTCTGGTCTATCGAAGTATTGCCCAGGTGGTAAATGCACAGTGCACAGGGGCACGAAGTGCAGAGGTGCTAGTGAATACGCTGGGCAGAGAAAGCACGGCTCGCATTTGAAATTCACGTTTCCAGGATTGGAGTTGGCCTTCAACGAGCTACCGTGAACGTCAGAAGTTTGGGTTCGGGGTTGGGACATTCCATGTTCGACCGTTCCTTACGACATGAAAGTGATACTGCCATCTTTCCGTGAATGTCTCATACCGGTGGACAGGTGCCGCTATTCTCATATCGGTAACCGGTGCCAAACCGCAGAAAAAAATTACAAATTTCTAATGAAGAAGAGCAAAGAAAGCTTACGCCAGTTCGACCTAGTGTGAAATCTGCAGAAAAAGCGGTTGTCCTGGGTTTGCCTTGTTATTACAGTTTCGTGTGATACCGAGGCAGTAACGCCATCTATGGATGTATCCATGGCAACCGGTTTTTGCGGGGCGACTTTAGGCCCTATTCACGCTCGAGCCGAGCTTCTCCATTTCTTTCAGCTGCAACCGCTTCGCCCGCGAACGAGGCGGTTACGCCATCTATGGTTGCATCTGAGAACCGGAGCGTGATAACCGTGGACACTCATCTGTCGTCAGGTCCAGCCCCAGAATTGATCCACTGTTAAATCTTTTATTGGCCCTAATTAATCTATAAGGGGAGGTGGTCTGCCAGACCGTGCCTGTCAGCCACCTCCCCAGCTCTATTTATGGCCCGAAGCTCGACCCCCGCTTTCTTGGACGAAAGTATTTTTTCCAGAGCGACTGCGCGAGGGTTGGCCTGTCTAGCTTCTTAGTGCACGATGTAGCAAGTGCGTATGTCTCAATCTCGCTCGCGGTGATGAACAAAGTTCAGAGGCCGAATGCGCAAACCTGCTGGTTCGCAAGTGCTGTTTGGTATAGGCCAGAAGCGCATTCACTAGTGATATTTCTAAATCAGGAGTTGTTGGCATCTGCCTTTACGAAGGGATTAAGAGCAAAAACGCTTTTGCTAATTCGGGCCTTGTGTTTCTTCGCTTTATTGGCAAGGTGAAGCTAACAAAGAGGAGGTGGCGGCACGACACGATAAGTAAAGTGACGACAGTAGTTTCCGGTCGCGAAACGACAAAAAAAAAAAAAAATCACTGCCCGTCCAGTACTAAGCTCAAATGATATCGGTCGCCAAACTTGGAACGAAAAGTGGTCGAAAACCTATTGCCACAGACATCAACGCCCACCATACGACTGAAGCGCGAATTGGTGAGGAGGGGACACATAACGAAAACCAAAAACTCAATGAAATTTTTTTTCGAATACTCCTTATTTTAAATATGCCAAAGTAAACTAGAAATTTACTTTACGGTTTATCTGACACTTGGCTAAATAGTTGATTGCCTTATTGTTTTGGCTGAGCGCCATAAACGGGGGGCGTATTCAGGCAGTCTGCTATATGGGCTTGTGTTTACTTTAGCTGTTTCGGCGCATTGTCGTGTCAACAAGGAATCGCTTGCTTTTGCGCGGTGGTTTCATTCGTATCTTCCGTATAGGTTATTTATTTTCTTACGTGTTGTTTACTGGCGTGACACTTCGCAGAAGCTAAACTAGCTCACAGGATGTGTAGATCCGCTTCTGTGACGGCAGACTGCTTTCGCTGGCGCACGGCCGGCGTGCTTTCGCCTTTCGTGACGGTGAATGCAGCACGCTAAGCAAAGAAACACTGTACTGTAAGGTTGCCAAAGTGATACTTTCAAGGCTGCTGTCTCACTCCAGTGGCTTTCCTCGATTCAGCAACGTGAGTTTTCGAACTATTGTGCTATTGCACTCGTGTGCCGTTACATCCTAATTTCTTCATCTGCAAAGTATTTTGGTGTATAGTGCAAGCACAGTACTTGGCTAATACAACAAGCTTGTTTCCATTAAATGTGTTGTTAATCTTACTTTTCTCTTGCACACGCAGTCGGCGAGCCATAAAGAGGCAATAAAATTGCGTAGTTATCAAAAGCGTGCGATAGGTCAGCAATTAAAAAAAATCAATTTCGCATATAATGCAAGTGCGCGACGTCGCTACCAGTTGTGTCATTTTTTTTTCTCGCTGTTAGTTGTCTCCGCGATACGTAGATGGCGACGGTGGCAACGAGCCGCTAACTACTTGACACATGGGTTTCTATGGAAGTTTCGTTACCAGTTTACATATACCTTGTCCAGTACTATGAAGATGGAAGCCAGCGAAGACAGCGACTGCGGCTGCACATTTTGCGACAGCGGCTTCATGCAGTTTTTGCGCCCATTCCCGCTTCTGCGCGCGTTGTCACTCCTTCAATTCTCGCTGTCTTTCCTCCGAGCGAACGACACGCATCCGTTCCATAACAATTTTAAATGCCAACTGCTGATGACAGCGCTAGCGCGATCTTTGTGTCACCAGACAAAGGGGTACAAGGATCGGTTGTAAGTGGCGCCGCCGAGTATCGCGACACTGGTGTAAGAGGCATGCGGGTGGCGGTGGTGAAGGGCGCCAAAAATTTTTGTTCTATGAGTTGCTTTGGGCACAGATGCGATCCAGCAGAACCTAGCTACATGCAGCTTAGCTGCAAAAAACTGACGCAGGCAAGGATGCAAGTTTGAGGCTTTCAACGATTGCATATGTAGACGGGCATGTCACAGTAAGAAGTTTGAAGAGGTAAATATCTTGAAAGGTAAGATTGAAATGAGAGACATTAGTTTTGGAACGTTTATAAAACAGGTCTAACGTTTTCCGAGTAAACCGGAAGCGAAGTTGTGCTGCTTGAATATAACCTCGTTCTTCTGAGATCCGTGGTCGAAGAGACTGGAAGAAATAAAAAAGCTACAAAACAGCAACAAATGTAAAAACCGAAACGGGAGCCAGACGGGAGAGCAAGAGCCACGAAATAACGTGGTCGAATGTAAGAAGCGTGCGGGCGAAGGTCGAAACTTGGGCGTCGTCTCTCCAGCTACGTGGGCAACGATGCGAAAGAACAAACGACCATTTGTAGCTGGAGTTCGCCGGGCCTACCACCGACACGAAAGTGAAACGACCGTATTGACAATCAATGCGACGTTGCAGACATCCACCTGGGACTTCAGTTGCGAACGCTTCGATTATAGGGCAGCACGGGTGGTGGCTTGACAACATTGGGCAATGTCCCCTTGCCGGTTCAAACAGAGGGCGCTCTGGTATCAAATGCAGCAGTTGTCTTTTACGAAAAAAGAACTGGAAAGTACCAATCTTGGGAGCATTTTACATAGTCATGTACAGTTGCAGCCTTGAAGAAGACAAGGACGTTTGGTCAAAACGTGGGCTCGAGGGACACCCCATATTATCCTCCCCTGAACATCTCCCTTATTTTTATAGTCATGTACACCGTTACAAGTGTATTCATTGTCATGTATCGCGTGTGTCTTGCATTGGCGTAGCCAGAGAGGAGGGGGGCGGGAGGCATTTGCGATATTCGGACCCCTCGAAATGTTTTATCTTGCGTGTGTATATATACACGCAGAAGCCTACATAAACAGTGGTTGAAAGACCCTATCCCCTCCGGAAAAAAATTTGGCTACGCCTCTGGTGTCTCGCATGTTTAGGTGAACAACAATAGCCGAAGTGGCAGTGCACCCTTCAAACTTCATCGTAAGATGCCGTTTTCCGGACAACAGGTCCACTTCACCGAACGTTGGCTTCAACCTAAGATGTCCATTTTCTACGCACTGTGAGCCAATACTGTCTTATGCTGTAAATTCTGGTTTATCTCTCTCAACTCAGGCTTCGCTGGTCTTAATTTTCGCAGGTTTTCAAGCAAACATAGGCGCATATGTCGTGCCAAATACAAGTCTCTCTACAAGTGTTAAGTAAATCAGGAACGGGAAAACTTCTGCTATTATCATGGTCACCACTTCTCCACTCTTACATCCCGGCTATTGGCAATTAAGTCCATACCTTGAGTTCAAGGACGTCATAAATGGGTATTCCGCCATCTTGTAGCGGACAACTTATTAGTACAAGAAAAGCTACAGCATTTTGCATATCCCCTAAATTGCTTGCCCTTGTCTATTGAATGGTAGTACAGTGCTTATGGTGGTCGGCTGTTGACCCGAAGGTCACTAGGGCGATCCCACCAGCGGCGGCTGCATTTCGATGGAGGTTAAATGTTTAGAGGCCCGTGTACTTAGATTTAGGTGCACGTTAAAGAACCCCAGGTGGTCGAAATTTCCGGATCCCTCCACTACGGCGTCTCTCATAATCATATCGTGGTATTTGTGCGTAATACCCCAGATATTTTTATTGCGACTCGTGTATTGAACACGCAACTGTATATTTTTTGCTTATTGGCTGATACGAGTGCTGTATTTTTCGATTCAAAGAACGGGGTACATGATACGGACGCGGTAGACCCAGCATTCATTCAAATACGGACTTCTTTTTCTTCCCTGGCATGCGGGTGACCAACGCGCAGGCTGAATTTCCCACGGTATCGACGGACGTGCCTGCCAGGCCCGACAGTGAGAACAGACATTTCCGTTTCAGGCAGAATGCCACAAAGGTGACGCCCACCTGAGACCATCATTTATAGGCTGGCGCGCTTACTGACTCATCAGTTTAACTTACTGACTCAGCCAAACGTGCCAAACGTTGTCTACGATGATCTCATTTGAACGTCCTTGAACAGCGCCACTGCAAAGTTCCACTGACATACGTACTGTACGCAACGAAAAAAATATAATAAAAACGAATTACAAAACAATAAGCAATAACGAACGCGCCTTAGTCGCGCATGTTTAGCCGCGCGACTTTAAACGGCTCGAGCTCAGAAATTATTCTGACACCACCCACGAGTATATGGATCTACAGGAAGTTAGTGGCCGCTGTTCATTCAAGGTGTAGCTAACATTGCCTTGGCCCACTCTTTAACCAGTTAGCTTGGAAGATAAGAACTGTTTGAATATTTATTGGTAATCTTGTTTTGCTTGGCCTAATGTGGCGTTGCAAGCGTGGGCGAGCTGTGCAAGTGAAATACAGAATGACGGATAGTCCTGTTAAGGCGAAAGCCTTACATGCTTCATCAAACGCCGGAATTGACCGTCCGCATCGGCGGCGTCAACACGAGTGATGCAAAAAAAAAAATCCTCATCATATGATGACGTCACAGACCGCCAAAATTTCGTGACGTCATAGTCGTTTGGTAAAAGGTGGGCCAATCCCGGAGTCACTGCGTAACCGCTTGAGGCGCAGTGCAAATCGGCAGAGAAGAAGCCGAAGAAGATGGATTTCGCCTAAGAGTCATATTAGACGAACGAAAAGCGTTCTTGTTGCCTGCAGCAACTGAAGCGGCGGCGCTGCTAAGCACGTGGATGAAGGTCCCATTACCGTTATGGGGGAGGGAAACAGGAGGGAGCATTACACTTTGCCAGAGAAATAAGTAACTAAATCAATAAATAAGGGACCATGTGACTTTTGATTTGTTGCACAATGAATAACACACTTCGTCCTTACACACATTAACTCGCAGCAGCAACACAGTGAGAAAGTTTTCTCCAAATTCCGGAAAAAACTGCCAATAATTTGCGAACTCACAGCTCTGTGTGGTTCAAGAAAGCGTCATTTCGTACAATGGTTTAACTGTAATTAAATAACCGTCACGAGAATTCGGCAGCCCTTGTATTTAGAAAACCGACGACTCCGTGCAGAACGTATGCGTAATGCAGTGTACCCAGGAACAAAAAATATCGGGGTTCCCTTTCGTGTTCTGAATAATCATGACTTAGACGTTGGCAACAAGCTATATAAGACGATACTTGCTTGTGCAAAGCTCTTCCCGAATATTTCCAGAATATGTCATGTGCCAATGCTGCTGCCATGTATTCCACGATGAACTTCCGATCTTGAGAGTTCTGTTATTACGGCGAAACTGTATACGGCTAGGCAAAACAAAAATTCGACCATGCTATGTAGAACTGAAGTTCGTGCCTCCGTGAATACATCTCCATGTTCAGGGTTTGCTTAAGGCGTCCAGCATATAACTCGCGACTCCTTCGAAACTTTATCGAAGAAGGAAACCCGCCATTCGCCCATTTGTGAGGTAACGGGGACAGGTAACAAACAGATAGCTCAAAAAGAGGGCCTTCAATCGAAGAACCCATCCTAGTCGGTCGCTGAATGCTTCAATAACGAAGAACGCGCGGGGCTAAGCCGGTGTGAGATAACTTGCGTGCAAACTAACGCCTCACTATCAAGCAACGCGGCATTATCAGTAATGAATATGCGTCGCATATCTCGACGGCACTTCGAACAGCGAACGAAGCCCGATTGCAATCAAGCGGAGGCAAACAGGCACTCAACCGAGAAAGACGGTTGCACTACTTTGTCGGTAGGCCCGCGCAGAGGAGTGCCGAAGCCGCTCGCTTCATCACGCCGATGTGCTTGATTAGGGAGACCGTTATTGAAGCGAAGATTGTTACGAATTACAGATTTCGGTAACGGAAGAGGTGGCGGCGTCTTACGAGAAAAACCCGGCGCCGGCGAGTGTACAGAGGTTCTCGAGGGTTCGCCGGACAAACGTATTTGTATGCGACATTTTCCAGTATTTGGTGCGCTTTCGATCGTAGACTTGACGGCGATCAGCCTTTTCTGGTATGGCAATATGATCTTTCATCGACGTCACTTGTGATGTCACACGACATTTCATTGTTGCCTGGGTATGTACGTATGACCATCGTTGTTGCCTGTAGCAGCTGAAGTTGTTGCGCTGCTAAGCTCGTGGATGAAGGTCCGCTCACCGGCATGGACGAAGGAAAAAGTTAGGAAGGAGCATTGCTCAATGCTATAGAAAGACAGAAAGGTAGTTGGTCAGGCATGCAGACGCCAATCTTCCCTTGCGCCCATTTTTCCAATAGGGAAGTGCTTCTGAGCATTATTAGTAACTAAGATCAAGACGTGCAGGATAAGGCATGACGCGTGCTCTGGTTCACTCCCAGCGCGAGCTCCGCCGGGGAGCTAAAGATTCCGTGAGCAGCGTCCGGAAAGGACTAAGCTATAACGTATAACTACAACCGCCGTGTACCGGAGTTCCGTGTTGAGCTCGAGCGAGCGTGCTTCGATCATCACTCTGACAACCGCTGCTCCCTGCTGGTTTGGCACAGATCTCAGTCTCTCAACCTTGGCGCTGGCTACAGCGCGAGCTTCAGAAAGAACGGACGCACTGGCGGTCGGTACCCTCCCGTCCTTCTCGGACGATCCCACCATGATCGATGAGCTGCGGGAGAGTAAAATGTGTACCCCTACGCATTTCCCATAACCTCCTCTCCGCCCCCTTCTTGATACGTTACATTGAGTTAGGTTGTATCCTTGACGTTCAAGCTCTCGCCTTCGCTGTGCGTGTCAAACGAAGCGGGCGTCCGTGCGCGTCCGGCCGCAGAGGAGGGGCCGCACGCCAAACTTCTTGACCGTACGAAGCAAGGGGGATTTACGGGGAGGGTCCTTCTGCCGTGGTCCGTAGAAGGCCTATCGCCACTCCTCGCGTCCATCTCATCATAAGTCCTCCTCTCCTGTAAGCGCGTCCCTTCTAAAGCGGCTTCTCTTGCTACTATTGACAGCGTCATCTTGTTTATTCGCATTTAAATTTTTCTCTAGCTGTCACTGCTCTGCATGCGCCTGGTGGGAGTATAAAAGCCCTGCGTCGTGCAGCGGCAGACCCGTCTCACGTAGCTCTGGTCTCTTGGATATTAGCACCAGCTGCGTAAACTGGACAACAACGCTGTCACTATGAATGCCCCTGTGAGTACAACTTATACACGCGTAATATTTTATCATCTCATCATGCAGATTGCCCGCGGTTGTGGTATAGTTGGTGGTATAGTTGCGCTGGTCCTTGTGAACTTTTCGTCTGTGTCTTCGTGTTGCGTTCGCAATATTATCATTATGCAGCCAAACCAATTAGCCCGCCTTTCCGTTTTATTGTGGTATAGTTCTTACGATGCTCGGCTGATGACCCGAAAGTCGCGGGTTCGATCCCGGCCGCGGCTGCCGCATTTCAACGGATGCGAAATGCTAGAGGCCCGTGTACTGTGCGATGTCAGTGCACGTTAATGAACACCAAGTGGTCAAAATTTCCGGAGGCCTCCTCAGTGGCATGTCTCTTAATCATATTGTGGTGTGACACGTAAAATCCCGTAAATTGTATACTGTCATCATAGAGATTATCACTTGAACCGTACAAAGTCCCTTATATTCGGTTGCGACAAATGTTTCAGCGTTCCGCACTACTTCACTGGAAAAGAATTAGGAGTTAATAAGTAATACTTACCATATCAATATTAAATTGCTAATAAAGCTTTCTAACAAATTATTTTGCATAACGCGGAGTTTTCTTTTATGCATAGTTCACTCCCCTTGTCTATGAAAGCTTCTGCCAAGCTAGTTTAGTTCCTCTTGTCAAACTAGAAGTTAGGAAATCTTAGATCTCAGTAGATTTCTTTCCGTATGCCTCAAGACCAATCTTGACAACCTCAGATAACACTCCTATACCAATACATTCGGACCCCTTTCCTCAAGTTGACGTAAGACAGGTGTTTTTCACACACTTTTTTTCCTGGTTACCTTTTCAAGTAACGACCGCTCTAAGCTTTTTATCACTAGTAAGCTTTTGCAGTAGCCAAGGCAACCGGAACGTCATCGATGTCGGGGCGATTTTATCAGTGAAAGCGCAACAAATTCCGCTACGAGCTATAGGCGGACAATGCTGTATTTGGCGCGTACACGTGCAAGCGCAAGTTCTTTGCACAGGGCCTTGTGCTGTTAGCTATCTCCGCTAGGCATGCTGCAAGTTGGAGCATGTCATCACCTTCATCAACCTTAGAAGTTAGGGCCCACTGCTGGAAGAAGGGACGGCGAACATATTGTACCGCGAGTTCGCCGGTCTTGCATGAGATTACTCCGCCATGATTATCTGCATTTTCTAATTCCACTATGCCAGTTATAGTTATGTGGTTCTTAACTACGTGTTCCTTCCCGCGGCACAAATTCTGATAGTTTAGTATAGACTGCCAGTGAACTGGTGCAACCTCTCGTGGCTTGCCCAACTACATTTCTTCGTCTTATTATCATCCAGAATATCGACATGCGCTTTCGCTATCTGATGTTCAACGTTTTCTACCAGCCCCAAAACTTTAGGTGCTTCAGTTTTGCGCCTCATCGCACATTCCCTAGTTCATGGCTTCATTCGCAAGCTTTGTTATCCCGTGGTTCCGGTTATCCTCCAAGTGTATGCCTCCTACACAGGGTAGTGCAGAGAGAATACAATGATACACCCATAGGTAACATAGGAGAGCACGACCGTAAGGATAAGCCAGGTGAAGGAGTTCTGGACGTCTTGAAGAATGATATACGTTCGCACTGTTAAGCCATAAACAAGTGACCTAAAAATTGCACCGAATATATCCACTCGACGCCTTGATTACGCCAGCGTAGGAATGTTTTGATGTGCGGCTGAGAATAAGCGGTGCGCATTCGCAAAATATTCACGTCTCCTTTCTTTATGTATTTATAGCCGTTCCTTTTGTAAACTCTACACGTTGTAACATTTTCTTCCATTACCCTCTTACGCAATCCCTCTAGTGGCCTGTAAGGTATGTTTAAATAAATATATAAATTACCGCTTGAAGTAACGAGCGGGCTGTAATCATGATGTTGAACACAAATATACTCCAGGCAGCCTGAACGAAAAGCCTCGCGAGTTGAGCTCAATCTTTTCAGGTTCAGTGCGGCGACCATGTTCCCGCCGAAGGGGAATGCGAAAATGCTTTCGCACTGAACTTTAAGAGAGTAATAAAATCATTCGGATGACCACATTATGGCGTCGTTCGAAGTGAAAGTGTGATTTGTTGCTTTATATCCGGAACGCACTTGCGTATTTTAATATTTACGTCCTCGCAAGCGCCAAACAATATGTATATACCTTGACAAAAAGTAAGCTTCAACTAACGACTTTGCCCATATAGTTATGAAACTAAATTTAGTAAATTGTGGCGAATGAAACCTCTCGACCGAGTGACACTGACCGGGTGACACTTTGTGGATGATTATTGCAACATTTATTTCAACCTGACAGGTTGTAAGAACGGGCTTGTTGGTGGTTATACATGGCGAAATTTGTAGAGCACGAAGAAGAACACGGATGGAGAAAGTGACGACAGGATGATGCGCTTACTTCGGAAAGACTGTTAATGATCCAAGGTGACACGTTGACCAGTTGCACGCAGGCGGTGAGGCTGCCGGTTGGGCCAACGAAACAAAGAAATACAATGAAACTAGGGGGAGGGAACCAATTCAACAAAGCACTCGAAATGCTACAGATTGTCACGTGTAGAGCCATGCTACTGCGTTTTGTTCAAAAGCTCACACTCTTTTCCCGATAAGTCAACAGAGGCTGTAAAATGCAGGAAGCCCCCTATTTGTCTATTTTGACGGCCTCAATAATCTCGCTGGACTTTTGTTGTTGTTGTTGTTGTTGTTGTTGCTTGTGCCGATGACGAATGCAGTTATCAAGTTAATGTATACATGACCGGCTGCTACATTTCGCTAATTGTAAAGACGTCCACAAAGTCAGTTATTTAGACACCTGCCTGTTTCTCCGATATAGTTCATCTCGCATGTCAGTGGGAAGGATTATATGACACCTTGTTTCAACCGCTCCATTAGACTGCAGATTAACACGTGCCATTGATCCTACAGCTGGCAACCGTTCTGCTAGGACTTATCTCTGCTGCCTCTGCCGGATTCATCGGTGGATATGGTGGCGCTTTCAACGGTGGCTACGGCGGTGGTCTTGGAGGTGGTCACGGGGGTGGCCTCGGCTCTTTCGGTAGAGGTGGCGGGTTCGGTGGCGGCTATGGCGGTGCTATCGGTGGCGGCCTCGGTGGAGGGGCCGGTGGTGCTGGTATCACCGTAGCCGCTGTTCCAGTCGCTGTCGCAACTCCAGTCCTTGCTGCCAGGCCCGTTGCTGCTGCTGTTCCTGGCCGCTCCACCACATCTTACGGCACCAGCACCACGACTGTGACCACATTGCATGGGGGAGGTGGAGCTGGTGTAGCTGGTGGAGCCGGTGGATTTGGTGGTGCTGGTGGGTTCGGCTACGGAGGAGGTGGTTACGGACTTGGAGGTGCCGGTCTCGGATCTGCAGCTGGCTTTGGCGGCGTAGCCGTACCGGTCATCGCAGTCTCCCGTCCTGCTGTCGCTGTGGCCGCTGCGCCAGCGGTCGCCGTTGCTCGTCCTGTGGCTGTCGCTGTTCCGACTGTGACTGTGGCTCGCCCAGTGGCTGTTGCGGTGCCAGCCATTGCTGTCGGAGGCGGTGGTCTCGGAGGCGGCCTTGGGGGAGGTCTTGGTGGTGGCTACGGTGGTGGTCTTGGTGGTGGCTTCGGTGGAGGTCTTGGAGGAGGCATTGGCGGTGGTCACGGTGGCGCACATGGTGGTCTTGGAGGCCTCTTCGGTGGTCTCCGAGGCGTCTACGGTGGTGCCATCGGAAAGCCTGCCACCAGCTACAGCTACTCATCTAAGTGGTGGTAAGGCAAGCACATCGAATGACTTGCAGTGATTTCACAGTTCCTCAGTTTTTTGGAGAAACAAGAGCGAAATAACTAAAGAAAAATTGCTCATGCGATGCAAAAATTGAGTTTGTCTGCAGCATTGGTGGTGCTTAGGTGTTTTGGTTGCTCACCCGGTTCTATAGCAATCTAAACGTAGTGCTTTATTAATATTCATGGACAGACATTTTAGAAAATATTGATGTCATGTATATCTTTAGCGAAGCCAGCTGGCCAATGACAATAAGCATTGACAAATCAAAAGCTTTGTGCAGTCGGCCTCTAAGGTCGGTTCTCTAGGCTTCAAAACTTAAACCTCAATCGCAAATTTGGGTGAGAGTATGTGATTCCGGAACAGCCGAAAGCCTGCTACTTCAGTAGGTTTTCGGGAAGCAGACGTTTGTTTTCATCTTCTGAACGGAGGCAAATTTCCATTCACGTGCAATGGAAGTTCTCATTGGTCTCTGAAGCGCGCATGAGGCGTTTGCGTCGTGAGGACGCATTTAATTATATGTTTGTTTACTTTCAGAATACGTGTAAATGATCCAGCAGCTTTGTGGAATGCGCCACATCGTATAGAAATTACCGCCGAGGATGAGCGCAGAACGCTTGGTCTAAAAACATCTGCAAGTTTGGAAAGCTGCAAGAAAAATATTTAACACAGATCCTTCGCCCAAAGAAGCGGACGTAAAAATGACCAAGCACGGTGAAGTGCAACTTGAATCATCAACTTCAAGATCACCCTCGAAGGTCTCTCAAACGTGAAGTTCGACTTCACGGAACTATACATCAAGACTTCGCGATTGAAATTTGTAGTGTTCGCCATGGTAAAATAAAGAAACTTCAATTCTATACCAGCAAAGTTGACTCATTTTGACCAATGCCAGAAGTGTATAAAATTCTGGCGGTGAAATCATAAAGCGTTTTGTTTGTGTGTTTCATTGTCATTGGCCATGCAGATACCCCGATAACATGCCTATACCTGGCGACAACTTTCTGTGGCAGCACAGCGAAGGCTACGCAACCGAACCACGCACTTTTTTACTCCGCTTCTGTATGTAGTCCGCGAACGCTAGCTTTTGTAGAATACGTAGCATAAAAGAAAACATAAAAAGAAAAGAAATAGGTATTACGTTCAAGATTGCTTGCGTTGAAAGTAAGAATGATAATCCCGTAAAGGATTAGAGATTTTCGCTCTTTCGAGTTTTCAGGTTTTCTGGTGTCCGTTTCACGTTTTCCGTCCCCACTCAACAACGATGGCGTCGCTCGGCTGCAACAGGTGCACGTCGAAGCTTGCAAGTGAGCATAAGCGCGTGTTCGTTAGGTGATCTGTGTTCGTCGACCAGAAAGAAACGAAGACAGCGCTGCGTTGTGAATTATTTTGTTCATTTGCCCATACTATCACCGAGAAAGAAGTGTGCAAGTGATACCACCATCGCAAGTGGGTCTCTTATCGCGATAGTTTCCTTGACGTTGACGACGGCGACCTGCAAGTCCTCAGCAAGAAGAGCCGCTTGAAAGCAAAACTGCGATTGAAACAGTACGTAAAATAAGTGGCCCATTTCATAAAATGCGTTGCATACATGGTCGGTATTTCGGTTGCCTCTATTACTGATACAGTCGCACCGAAGATTGCGTCGAACACCGTGCCCGTCGGCGTCGACGGCGGGAGGCGTTTTGGCGTTTTGAATTAGATCAATTTACGGTGACAAAATCACCCATGCACAGCTTTGCCTCGGCAACAGACGCGTTCATGTCTATTATGCGACTGACAGCGTGATTTTCAATTTGCAAAAAAAAAAATCACAGCATATCCACGGGGTGAATGATGATGAGTGGGGCGAAGCTACGGAGGGAATCATCTGTAAACCGTGAAACTCTTCCGTGAAATGCGCCCAGTACATAATATAAAGAGTGTGAAACATCGTGTATATATTAAACATCAAACTTTTATTGTACTGTTGGTTTACGTGGTCCCTTCATTATCAATTGTGATCGGTGAAATGCAAGGAAGAAGTCCGCTCCCGAGCGAAAGAGCGCCAAGAGTATAGTGTACTAGAATAATTCTAGTACACTATAGCCAAGAGCGACCGCATTCCCCGCTCGCCCTGTGCGAATTAAAGGCAAGGCTAGAGGGAAGACAGGACGCGCGTTCCACGACGCGAGGTCGGTAGCATGCCCAACGAAAGCCAACGGAACGCGATCGTGCAAGTGCTCCGGCTTCGCATCGCCTCATGGTTCCATTTAGCGTCCCAAAACCAAATATATTGCTCAAGGTGTCCCTTGCGTTTTTCGTAGAAATAATTTCTTTATCATGTACATTGAGACGAAAAGTTGAAAGCTCACTAGAGTGTATCGCACGCAAAGTATGTCTTTTAGTGTGATTTAACTCTCGTACGGCAGGGTCCTCGCGCCGTTGCCGGTCCACCTCGCCCGTTGACGATCGGGCGAGGTGGCTACATACAACTACTACTACTACACTTTAAGAAAAACATCTGGCGTTCTTTCGTTCTGCTTTTACAAAACATCTGGCGTCTTTCGTTGGTTTATTTCATCAATCAACGGCGTTTTGAACAAAATTTTTATTGTTTAATCACGCACAGGAGAAATCTCACCAGGCACTACCTTGGAGGTAAACAATGGCTGCTAATGGGAATGAGAGACAGAAGAAGTCGGCTTTTAGCCAACACTTACACTTCTACTTCTACTAACGTTTCCTACTGGAACATGCCAATGGCTGCTAATGGGGAATGAGAGACAGAAGAATTCGGCTTTTAGTTAACGCGCACGCTGCGAATTTTTTATTGTTCAACAACGCACAGGAGAAATCTCCCACCGGCACCACCTTGGAGGTCAAAGCGTAAGACTTGTTACGGACTACTACGATGACGACGAGGGACGAACGGGTGCCGCCTTAAGGAGCTTCGCCCCTAAAAAGCATTCTTGACCACGGGAGTAAGGAACGCGTTTCACCCGTTTGTATAATCACACACCTGAGACGCCCGCTCCTGACTGGTCGTGGCCAAGATATCTGCTGCCTTTCGATGCCTTCGCGTCCCCTGACAAAATGACGTGAGCGTCTCCAGAAAGTTACAGCGTCTCCAAATGTAGGAAAACGACGATGTCGACCCTGTGTGCACCGAAATTCAGAAAATGGCTTGTTACCTTCGCGTAAGATTTCCGATTGCGCATTTACTGCTGGGCCATAGCTTTCTTTTTTCTTTGAAAAGTAAAACCGACCGCTTTAATAAAGTTGATTCCTGCGTTCCTTCGCAATGCAAAATATTCTATCGCTTTCCCAAAAGAGAAATGTAAACAATACTAAATGGTGCTCGCTTTGCACGTGGACTTGAACCGCTAGCACATTAGCGTTATATAATTTGATTTGCAGAAGAGCTCAGCAACGATTCCAAGTATTTGTGCTGCATGCTTAAGTATATCAAGTCATGTGGTAGATTTCGACTACATCTGTGAATAAACTATCTGCATAAATTCCCAAATAATATCATGAGCCATGAATACTCGTGTGGAAACGCACATGTTTTATGCGCTCGCGAAACCAAAACCGAAATCGCCCGCGAACGGACTACTTGGCGTAGTAACACATGTGCAGAAGCTCCACCCACGTAGCTTTAGCTGTGCTGCCACAGAAAGTTGTCGCCAGGTATAGCTTCCGAATTTTTGTCAGATTTTCTGATATGAACAATTCCTATGTAAGTCGCGTTTTTTAAATACGGTCTCTGTAGGGTATGCAAATAGATCATAACCTGTTTTTTTCTGAGATCCTCATCAAAACTTCATCATATCTAAAGCTCACACATGGTTGTTTTGTGATTACCTGGCTTCACTAATGATATCTCCCGCATCGTGATAGGCTTAAATATTCTCTCGCGAATATTTTCAGCGTAAGACGTTCTTGTGAATACAGGGTGTGGTTCTTATAACTGGCTCGAATGCTTGGAATATGCCTGGCATCATATACCTAGCTAACACATGGTTTCTTCCACGGTAGACTTTACGGCGCGGGGTACGGTGCTGCAGGCATTACCACGTAAGGACTCCCTCAATCTTCCAAGAGAGATCTATATCATAGTTCGAGACTACATAAATGGAACGCAAAAGCTTGGAAATGAAAAACACGTGTACCTAGATATACTGCATTAAGGCTCAGCTGGTACGACACTGAAACTGAAATAAAACAGCGCAGGGCACGGAACACAAGTATACTGTCTACTTCTACTTGCGTTCCGTCCCCTGTGCAGTTTTCAGTTTTATATGTGCTCAACTATCGCAGATTGTTGAGCACATAAATTTCTTCTGCTGTCTAAAGCTGTGTCCTATCTCGCAACCCTCTTTAGCTACAAGAATGAGTACTTCATAACGTTTTGCGGTATTGTCCGGCAAACTTGTCTCTGTTTAGACAAGTTCAACTTTTGCTCCCGCACCTTGTGAACATCGGTGTACAACACGGTTGAACCACAGGACAAAGTGCAAACCTGCCTTTTGACAAATTGGGACAGAAAACTCACGTCCACTCTTTTGGCACGCTTCGCCCCAAAGCTAAAACGAACACGATATTTGTTTAGCTTTGCGAGGTCATTTAAAATCCAGTTTCAAAGAAAATATTTCGACAATCAGTAGAAGATTAATAAACGTTCACGCACGTATGAAGTCGTTACTTTACCAGTAACCTATATGCTAGCGGGTGTGCATGATAAATTTAGTTGCCTTGAAGTTTTGATCAATTATTCTTTACATATCTTTGAGATACCAGCTAAGTTTTATAGAACAGAACTATAGAACCAGCCACAAAGAAACCGAATTCTTCACTTCAACCCATAGTAATGCTACAAATTCAGCACGGACAAACGTAGACGTGTATGTAAGTGCATGAACCTGCGAACTTCGGTGCATTTTGATATACGGTCAAGTAGGGTTACCAGAACATTAGCTAGGTCGACAAGTCCAAGGCTAGCTTCAAGGAAGTTTACGGATGCAGCGCCTAAAAGCGCCCAGCACCTGTGCATAGCGAAACTGCGACGCATTGCGATCTAGCGCAGAGTATTCTGACATACAGTCGCGAGCAAAAGTTTAGGGACCACGGCACCAACAAAAACGAATTTCTCCTACCACAGCCCTACAGCGTAGAATTTGTTTAATGCATTTTGCATTGGCAAAACATGTGCAGTTCGGCTGCACCGCTTGATTTCAACCAACATTATTTCTAAAACTACTTGGTCTCATAACTTTTGCTCGCGGCTGTACATTCATGCTTACAGCGTAATGTGCAGCTGGTCGTTAGTTTGCCGCTGACATCGCTCGTTCCACGAAGCACAAGTAGAAAATTTAAAGCAGCGGAAACATCCACGAACGAAGCTACGACGTGGACATGCCTTCCTGGTACTTCATGCACTGTGTTTAAGGAGAAAATTGGTCTTGTCCTGTTAGTACAAGGGCGTACTATTATATTCCCTGACAAAGTATATTTGGGTAATCCGGAAGAAAATGTTGTCTCCTATTTACGTACGTGTTTTTCGGTTACATTTATATACTGCGAACGTGTGAATAGCCTATTGACTCATATGCTCACAATTGTTGACGGTTATTTTAATACTTTCTAATACAGCATGCTTGAAACTTCACGGGGCACAGCATTCGACAGGAAGACATCAGTTACATTTGCCTTCAAAATTAACTTCAAATCTGCTGGGGACAGAACACATCGACGTCTTGACAGGTAGAAACAAGAAATTCGCATGAAGGCAAAGCAAAATGCAAACTCAGGCGCTATTTCGAGACTCTCGGGATGGATTATTACAAGGATATCTGTATATGCATATCAAATAACAATAATTCGCAAGATTGTTTTATAGATGGCTTCTCCATGGCAAATTTATTAATAAGGCACTAACAACCCGCACATGACCGAATCGCGACAACCTGCGTTTGCACACGCGGCACAGATATGCATATGCGTCCCCGCATCGTCACGTCCATATAAATCCCGGCCTTTAACTTGTCGCTGGTGTTGCGCCTATGGTGCGACGCATTTGTAACTCAAGCGGCAAATTGAACAGCGTTCCGCGAAGTAAGCCCAGATGTTTGGAAATGACGTGTAGCCGTAGCTCATAATTAAGGACATTTAATTCGTGACAGCGTACGTGTAAACATATTCGCGAGGCACGCAGGACCCGCGTGTGACCAGAAACGCTCATGTATACACACGTGTTGGCATAGAACCACTAAGGAGAAATACGCATGCGTCACCGTGATTTACACCCGTATAATACACGGCTATCTAATTTGCCGCGGGCGTCGGTCCTATACAGAAGGGTCGAGCCGGCATTACAAGAGTAGCAATCTGAAAATCGGATCAAAGGTCGGGTTCCGCGAAGTGAGCCAATTTCTTGCACGTGCTGCCCCCGTGGGGCTTTGACTTTATCGGAGGGCTCCGTGCAATCAGGGCACACCCCCTGTTTCCTCCTCACTAACATCGGTCACCGTCCTAGTGCATGGTCATTTCACTTTCGCCTTCGATCGACAGTTGACAGAGAACGAGGGAAATCGAGGGGGAAGGGGGAGGTACAAAAGAACAAACTACACTACAAAGACTCGCTGGAGAGAAATCACTTTCAGCGACCCACCACTGGATCAGCGACGTGAAAGACAGCATAAAACAGGTTAAGAAGGGGTGAGGGAGGGATGTGGGGAGAGGGATGTGTAGTGAGGACTATGACGTGAGGGATGTGGGGGTGAGGGTAGCTCCTGGCCATATTCATCGACGACACTGTCAACGCCATCACCGCCAGAAAGACAAAACAAGAGCTCGTCATCCGCCGTTTACTGTCATAGGAACAGTCGAAACTTGTCGACATGTTTACCGCATTTTAACTCAGCACGAGACGCATCCATTGAACCTCGCACTTATAGAAAGAAATAAATGTAAGATTCACAATATTGTTCAAGAACATAAAGCACTATTACCGAGATATGAGATAAGCAGAGTAGATAATAATTTCCCTCCTTGGATGCTGCCAAGGCCAAAAATACAGTTGTCGGTTGAGGGAATAATATCTAAAAGGGACATGTTCATGATATTCGCGCAGCAGCTGGCACTATTCCAGATTTATAACCTATATCCACAGTATAGTCACGTGTATACAGACGGCTCTTGCCATGCAAATTCCTCCTCTTCGGCTTTTGTCATTCCACACTTGTCAGTGGAGCAGTCATTTAAATTATGTAGAGTGACGTCTTCTACCGTTGCGGAACTCTTTGCAATTCTATCAGCGTTGCGCTTTATAACATCAGTAAGAAAGGAGCAAAAATGGGTCATTTTTAGCGATTCACAGGCCGCTCTAGCGTCCCTACAAAGTACTAGAAAAGATTCTCTAAACTCTTCCTTATTATATGAGACCCTAAAAGAACACGCAAAAGCAAAAGCAATGAATCACGTGATCGCATTCCAATGGATACCAGGTCACTGCAACATTCCAGGAAACACTGCAGCGGACGCCGCGGCAAATCGGGCACACAATAACGAAGAGACAATTAGCCTTCCAATTTCTCACAATGAAATCCGCCTACTCCTGAGACGGACAACCCTTAGCCTCACCAAAGACAAATGGTTCGATGAAAAGTCTAAAAGTTCGGACTTATATTTAATAGACCATGACATAAAACTATGCATTCCATCAGACTTGAGAGAAAATAGGAGATTTGAAGCATTAGTCCACCGCCTACGGCTTGGCACAGCATTTACGCGACACTTCCTACACAGGATAAAACGTGCGTCTAGTACAGAATGTTCCTGCGGCCACCCTGACGAAGATGTACATCATCTACTTATCGAGTGCAAAAAATATGAATCACAACGAAAAGTATTACGAGCAAGTCTGTTACTTTTAGATAGAAGGCCTTTCACATTAACTAAAATACTAGGTCCATGGCCAACGGCAAGTCTTCAGAAAAGAGCGCTTGTCGCCTTCAAGAAGTTTCTTGAAGAATCGAATATTTTATGGAAATATTGACCTACTGCACACGATGTCGACTTCCCATTCATACTGAAGGAATTGTGTTATGTTTGTGATAGTGTGTTTGATTTTATGTGTCATCATTTGTGTCAGTGTGTTTTCCTGTGTATGTCAAGCAATATAGAATATTTGAGTTTGAACGTATACAGGTGAACTGACTTTTCCCATTTGAACTTGTCATACAACACTTGTGTACATATGAACCTATTAGACGTATATGAACTGCCATGTGATGTTCGGCTGTGCGTATTTTCCTGTGTTCTACTGTATTGCATTTTGTGCCCTTATTAATCTTGTTACTACATATTCTGTATTCTAAGCGAGAAGGAGTAGCCGGTGCCACTATAATGGCACCAACCTCTCCTATTTCACCATTTCAATAAAAGAGAGAGAGAGAGAGAGAGAGGTGGCGCCGTGAATCAGTGGGTTCTCGAGAAGCCGACCACTAAATTAATGGCCCGTGCTGGATCGCGCGGCGGTTAAGTACGCACGCGGAAGCAAAGACATCGTGGCAAATGCGCTCTCGAGATTCACACTCTACGTGGGCGGAGGCCGCCTTTGCGCGGTGGGGGCTTTTCGTTTGGGCGTGGGATAAAACACAGTCTGGAAGAATGAATGAAAATGGCCTGAACTGGGCTGAACGAGTATGGAAATGTGCGTAGGCAGGAGGTGATAAACAACGCGGAGTTTCGAAGGCACCGATGCAAGTCAATATGCGAGAAAGCTTAGTGAAGAAAAATTATGTGAGCAACGGAAAGTTTAATGCGAGCAAATTGTGAATGAAGTACAAAGATCATGGGCCCAGCTTACAAAACTTTTCTTAGAGAAGCGTCCATTCTCACGATGTGTCTGTGGCATCATGATTGCATAAAATTTTGCCTCGCAAAGAATTCTGCAATAACACAGCTTCTGTATCTGTGCGAATGCGGGTTCACCGGTTTACTCAAAGAAAGCTCTTACGCCTGTTGAAAGCAACTGAGGAGCTACGGAGGTGAGAAAAAAGATGTTAAGGACACGAACTCTAGAATGAAACAGGAAGTCTTTGGCTTCCTGATAGATTATCTGACTTCTAGATCGGAGCAGTGGTGCTCATGTGAGTAATGACGTTGCCACAAGTTAAAGCATAAATGTTTTTGGAAAAGTCGATCGAGCCGACATATCAGCAGCGGAACAATGCAGCAGAGGTCACCAATAATTTATTTGCTGGATGTGCTGATTTATTTGCTGTCTTTATTTGCTATCCCTGCAAGCTTCACAGCACGAAGCTTGCAGGGGAAGGTAGGTCGTGCAGTAAAAAAATGTTCAGGAGGAAAAAAGGCTTATCATAATACTGAATATACAGTTGCATGCAATCAGCACCCAATACACAAAAACACACACCTCGAGAAGCAGGCTACGTTGCAAATGACTACAAGGGATAAAATAATTATAGTTAACCTGCAATGAGGCTTTGTGAAATATGCTGCGTACAAATTCATGTCTGTTTTACCTTGCATAAAGGCCCCTAGACGCCCTTGTAAGGTTTTCCTAATGCCTCTCTGCATTTGGTCGTATTTTGCTCGGGGTGTCCCCCAGTTAACATATACAACGTGTCATTGTGATTGAGTGACTGATTCTTTGATTGATGCCAGTGAAAGAGATGAACACACATTGGCCAGCTTCCTGAATTCTTACGTAGACATAACCTAGTGATCCGTCACAAGCATTATACGTGAATAGCCAATTCTTCTATGAAAGGAATGGAGTCACGAATTTTGTTCTTGAGCGTGGGAAAAGCCGAAGAATAGGGTCTGTGCGCTTCTGCCGAGAACACGCAGACATAGAGTCAACGTCAATGGAGAAGCAAGCGCTCCCAAGCGCAAAGACAACAGAGACACTTAAACACACACAAAATACCGACGTACACGTACTCTGAGACGGTGGTGCGATAAAACACAAAAGCATCCTTTAAAACTCCAGTGGCGTATAGGCTAAAAATATAAGCCCACTGTTTCGCCAACGTCTACCAGGAGGACTTCTTCGGGGAGTTCCTTACCGATGTGCGATCTCGCCGAATCCCCGAAAGTGGGTCATTTCCGCCGCGACATATCTTCGCAGTTAAACAAGATGTCCGGGACGGTCCATTATCGCCGCGGGAGGGGGGAGCAATAAGTATAAAACGGAAGAAGCCGAATGAAGAAACAACAAAAACAAAAGAACTCCTCGGCTCTTCTGGCATCTTCGGAAGGCGTTGCTTTATGCAACATTAACGCCGCGGCGCAAAAAAAAATATAAATAAAACAGTAACATAAAACGGAGGATACGGACTTCGTATCTTCAACCTAAATTTTCCACGTGTCGGCTAAGTGGAAATGCGACGCCAAAACAAAAAAAAAAGCAATGAGCGGCCACCCGCTTGGCTCACGGACGATATCGAGAAAAGGGCCCGAACGCTGTGCTGATTAGTGGACACATGTCACGCGCGCGTGACAATTCTCTGTCCTACATCGACCACTATAGCCATCGGATATGAGCCAGACATGATCATACAGTACCATAGGCCCGATAATGCCAACTCTAAAACCCTCGGAGTGTAATCGTGATCTCCTTTTTATGTAGGTGCTTTTCAGGCATGCATGTCACATGCATCTTGTGTTTGTTTCACTTTGTTTTGACATCAGTGTGTTGCCGGGTTGTGGCCCGTTGCGAAAGTAGTACAAAATTATTCACCCCAGCCATCAAAGTGTGGCAACTGCGTCGTTTAACTGATGCTCCTGGCAGTCGTAATGGCGTCAGCAAACGTGAGCGTGAGGTGCATCTGATGAGGTGTTCTCAGCGTTCGTGCCGGCCACTTCTTCGTCCCTGATTTGTGTTGTGCTGCACTTACACGTCAAAAGAATGTTAGCTTGCCAACTAACCAACTTGCTCAATTTTCTCTTCTGTTTTATTCAGTGCAGCCAATGCTTGGGCGTTTCATAAAGTGCATGTTGTCTATGTACTGCCTGACTGGGACTAGTCAAGTTGAGATTGCATGATAAACCTCTAAATATATGCTAGCCTTCTAACCTTTAACTGAACAGATCAATGCCATATTCATGAGTATCCATATCCATATTCCTGGCGGCCTATTTGACGCCGCCTTCAAACAAACATCGCAAGACTCTACAGTGTGCCTTGAGCAGACACGATGATCGGCCTTGTACTGGCGAAAATACTTGGGAGCCAGGACCCTCAGTTCATCAGCCCAGAAAGCCATACGAGCCCTTCGGAAGTTCTTGAGGGCAACTCGTCTGTGGCTACGATGAATTGAGTATGTTTTTGTCAATCCATTGCGCTCATTCTTTTTTCTTCTCTCTCTTCTCCCTCGTTCTCCTGCCCACTCATAGGGTAGCGACTAGAAACGTCTTGATCTAGATACGTGTAATTAACCTCACTGCCTTTCCTGCATTCATCCTATCTCTCTCCATCATCTTGATGGTTACACTTTTTCCCTGTATACCTTATATCTAGTGGTAGTTTTACGATGTTCAAGGCAGACTATTTCGAATGGAAGGTCCTCATGTATGAAGCAGAACGGGTTGTTCTGACAGTATAAGTCCGCAAACAGGTACAGAGGGAATCACACTTGTCTAGAGCGCCCAGCCGGCCGCTTCAGCTGGAGTTTTCTGCAGAAATGCGCAAAGACTGGCGCCGTAATGACACATAACATAGTCAAACTGCATGCCAGGTCCTTGTGCTGCAATTTAAGCATGAACGGAAGCTTGTAGGCAACGTGAGGTAGAGGCTGCGGATAACAACAGCGTCCACAGGCACGCGCTCCACCGCTCTATACACAAGTGCGCTTTCATCTGTACGAGGTTCTTCAGCTAGAAACTATAGTTTGAAAATCTCGCTGGGCAGGTGTACGCCAGCTTAACCAAGGCCGGGGAAAATAAGTGTGTTGCCGGACTTTCACTGGGTGGAGTCAAGTTTGAGCTTCGCCGCCGAAGTCGTTGCACCAGTAACAGTCGCGTTCCTTGTGGCAGTTCAAGTCGTGCATACAAATTTACTCATTTGAAAAATCGATATGCATCACTCGGCCCGAAGTTGAGTTTGCCTCCCCTTCCTGAATTTAGTATACTGCGACAACTGTATACTCTAGCCGGGATTATTTTTTTTGCTTTAGGATGACAAATCTGCCGGTATCAGGCTCGCAGAACTGTTTAGCATGTCTCGCAACACCACCAGGGCCTTTAACCACAGTTCTAGATTATCGCTTGCTTTCTTTTTTCACTTTTCTTGATGCTGCGATAACTGTCGCTGTCGGGTTGGCGAAAGGAACTGCTTAGCATATGTCACGACGACTGGTCACGCGCCATTAACCGAACTCCATCGGTTTTTATCGCTTTTCACTTCTCGAACTCGTACAAATGGCACCCGGCAAACGTTCCCGCTTAGCGCTTACTGGTCGGGAGGACCGCGCCCGACTCTATATACCTGTAGGCGAGTGCACATAGTAGATGAATGGCCGGCGCTTTAGCATGGCCACAGCCTGTGTAGCTGCTTCGGAGTCCTTCCGTGAGAGAAATGCCCCGCACGTATTCACCATTCCGTCTGCCCGTGTAACGTACCATGCGCTGCACCGGGCAACACGAACCTCACGACTACCTCCCGCCTCGTCATCAGAATCACGCCCCTACGGCTCATTTCGCACGAACCTATCACCCCGTTCTTCATCTAACGCATGCGCTCTCCTTCATTCTCACTCGGTCTCTGGGCTGTGCAAGAGATCACTGAAGGATCTCAGAAGCAGCAATACATAAACCCCACTCCCCATGACCTACCTAGCCGGAGCCCATTATTAAAGGCGCCCGTCTAATCAAACGATTATAATGTAACCCTGCCCCGGAGGTGTTACAGCGGAGCACTGTGGTCGAGTGCAGCGTAGCGTGCCCTTTCTCCGCCGTCTGTACGGCGTGACATTACGCGGAGAAAAGGGGGGGGGGGGCTGTAACGTTCCGCCTAATGGAACACGCTCCAGGCGTGACGAAGCAGTTTAACTAGGCTCTCTGGGAGCTCATTTGTACCGCCTTTTTCTCAGGTAACGGGCGTGGGCTAAAGGTAATAATTTGTCACTCGACCTGGTCAGAGGTTCGGTGAACATTGGGAAGTAACCTCGCAATGTCGTGCTGTCACTGATGATTTGAACGTAGTAGGATAGACCACATGAGATTGGAGAGTCGTCAAACGTGTTATGGTTCCGTTGAGTAATAACAGGCGATGTTACTCGCTGTACGTCGCGATTGCCTCCTACCGAACCTGGCAGAACACGCAGGCACACAAGCAAACAGAGGCGTAAAATCACTGGAATGTGTGGTCAGCCGTATACACTGGAAGCTCTGTACGGCTAGGTTTTTGCTGATCTCGTCCGCGAACCAAATATGCGTAGAACAACAATTTTGGCGAACCAATTAAGTCGAGCAATCAAGCGTTTTCGCGTCGAAAAAAAATGTACATGGCCTAAAAGAAAACAGAGACGTACGATTTTGTAGAGATGGCAGAACGACTTGTACAGTTTTGCTTCAAAGACCACTTCCATAAGAAACGAACGTCATGACATTTTTTGTACTTCCGAAATGACGGTTGTTTCTTATGTACTACGAGATTTCATACTTGAGACCGCCGTTGATAAGATAATACGCGTCATGCGTGAAAGAAATACCGGGATCTTTGAGTATGTGTCCCTTCATTCGCTCAGTATATAGTCAACAACGGTAATATATAAATTCACTATAACAATTTTCATTATACAAGACCCACCATAGTCACACCTTTGGTGGCTTCCGTCTTCACAGTAGTGGAAGGGCTCTGATTTTTTATTGAAATAAAAAAAGAACAATGAGTTGTTCTCGCCACTTTTTGGAAACAGCTGCCCCTTTTCACTTGGTTGTTTGAAATAAAATAAACTGAACCAAATGAAATGAATGCGCAGTATTCCCGTGACAATTGGGTACAATGCAACAGCGTGATTGATTGACTAAATCAAGCGTCGTAGTAAGCACATGCACGATGTTACGATGGTAAGGTAATTCCAGTCGTTTCAAGCACTTAGGAATGGAGACACTCAAGTTGCACCTGTGTAGAATGAATTGAATAGCACAGTCGCCTACATTTTGTACATTCTGCACAACACTGCTATTAAGTGACAACCTTTCACCTTGAGTAGTCCACCTCGGTTTTACAAGTGGTTGCGTTGCTCGACTGCAGAGTCAAAGGTAGCGGGCTGGATCCCGGCCCCGGCGGCCGCATTTAGATGGAGGCGAAATGAGGCCCGTGTACAGTTCGATGTGTGTGCACGTTAAGGAACACCCGATCGTCAAAATTTCCGAAGCCCCTCACTACGGCGTGCCTCTTAATCATATCGGTGTAAAAACGCCAGATAATATTACCTGCTACCTTGAATAAACAGAAAGTAGTGAGATATAGAAAGCATTTCATTTATAAAGTGACAATCCCGCTTTGCCTCACGTATCAAGCTGCATCAAAATGCTTTGTCACTGCAAAGCAAGTTTTTCATTTGATATTTACCGAATGACAAAATCCAAAATGAAATAAATTTTCTTTTTAAATTTTTATTTCCAAATTCTATTAGCTGTCTTAGCCGTAAGAGGGTGGGCACAGCAAGTTTGCAGGTAACGAACATAAAATGAACAAAGTAAATAGAACATGAACCAATAAAGATAAGGCTGCTTTGAACATGTATTTGTAACATATTTTTGAAAGTGACATCGCGTGCAATATGAACAAATTCTGCTAGATGTATTCTGAAAGAGAATGATAATGCTTGGTATTGAATGCAAGTGCCCGGCAAGGGATGCATGCGCGTATGTAAGCTCAGCTGGCTAGGTGTGCTATTGTCCTATGAGAGCTGAACTGCAATTAAGTATTCTAAAATTTTTGAAACACTGGGCATGAATTTCTGTGGCACATCTGGTTTCGGTTCATATTCGATGCGGAAGTTCCTCAGAGAAAATAAAACCCTGCGCACTTTGACAAATTCCTTAGACAAATCTGCTTATTGTTGGCGATTCAAATGTCAATCTGTCGTTTAGTGTACTCGCCATAAGCGGCATCAGCGGTCGATAGCGTCCCGAGTGTTACATATTTCTTTCAATATCTTTAAGTCATAAGCATACTTTAGGCATACTTTAGCTTTAAGTCATAATCAGGTCATGTAACCTTAGCTCTGTCGTTGATAACGCAATCATATGGCCCTTGGCGTTGCACAATGTACCGTTCGAGCCTGTATTTCAAATAATTCTTCACTTCTCGCATTCCTAAAATGTATGCGGGGTAGTGCGCATGAATACAAGGGTGCGGTCAACGTGTTATTGGCCAGAGGACTTGAAAAAGATTGACTTGGAAACAGTGACTTGGGAAGATTGACATGACGTGACAAGAACTTTATTTCAGTCCTGAGGATCTCAGATTTAGAGAGTAGGAGGCCCCAGAAGATCAAGTTGGTGGATCCGCCCACGTTGGGACCGGCAGTCGAAATCGCGCCGCCATTTCGTGGGCCCTCTGGACGGCCTGGAGTTGAGTGTTGAGATTGCTGCTCTTCAGGGATTCCTGCCATTGCTCTTTCAGGATGGGTGGAAAGGCGTTAAGGACAGAGCACAGCCAGAGCATGTGTACAAAAGCGCATGAGTCATGGCCACATTTAGGACATGATTGTGAGTGGTCAGAATTGGGAACATTGAAGTGGAAACAATGGCTTGAGGAACATTGGCCTGGGAACATTGGCTTGAGCAGCATTGACTTGGGAACATTGACCTAGGAACAATAGCTTAAGGAACATTGTGCTGGCGACAATGGCTTGAGGAACATCGATTTGGGAACATTAGCTTGAGCAACAGTGCCCTGGGAACATTGGCCTGGGCACATTGGCTTGGGAACATGAGCAAAAAAACTGAATACCAATCTCGATTTCGGTAAAATCTTCGTGGTTATCTAGGGGCGAAATTTTTCACGTCCCGTTGTACGCGTCTCCAGCACGCTGCCGCCTGCATGATGAAATTCATTACACGTTAACCACTTTCGAACCACACCCTGTTAAATTTCTACGGCGATATCTTTATCACCAACGCCCATGCCGTACTTTTCTCAATTTACACTACCGAGACCTGCATTTGCAAAACCAATTCCTGGCATCGAACCGGCACAC
This sequence comes from Rhipicephalus sanguineus, assembly GCF_013339695.2. NCBI lineage: Eukaryota > Metazoa > Arthropoda > Arachnida > Ixodida > Ixodidae > Rhipicephalus > Rhipicephalus sanguineus. Next base: position 141,919,654 of record NC_051182.1, read on the forward strand.
GAAAGATACATACCACTCCCTGTCTATTAGGCACAACGCGCCTCGCATACGCGTTACAGAACGAACCTCGCGGCTGCATTGTCTGTGTGTCGAGGCTATCCTTGCAAGGCCAGCATGATGGGGGTGGTGGTGAATGTAGTGGAAGAGGGTTTATGGCTGGCTACCTATACGCCTACTGATATATGCCTGCCCAAGTTATGTTACCGTACCTCCTCACCCGAGGAGTGGAAGAGGGAATCACAATGGGAGAAACGAGCGAAGAGGAGGCCGCTTCGGTTTCGTCTGTCGCTTTCTCGCTCGTACGACTGGATGCGAGAAGGAAGAGTTTGTGCGTCCGCTCGCTACTGCTGCTTAGTGGAACACCTCGTCGGTCACAGCGCTCCGAGGCATGCCGTGGATAGGAAAAAAGAAGTCGCTCCCCCTGCCCCCCCCCCCTGATACCCCTCTCGCTTTTGGAGCCCGCTTCGCAGTGGGTCCTTGATGAAGACGGTACGGCCTGTGGCGAAAGTGCAGGGGAGACCGAGTACAAACGGTACTACCGAGAAGAGGCACGCCCCTCGAAACGGCGACCGAGACGGTGCACGATGCCCCGGTCAGATCATTGGTCGGTGGCGCCCGTGGAGACGCCATAACGCCGCCAGGCTGTCTTCTTTCTCTCTTCTTTTCTTCATCTCCTTTTGTTTTTTGTCGTTCCTCACACGAGAGGCTTCGGGGGGAGACGCCTTCCTCTAACTGTATAAAAGCCGGTCCTCACCGATCGTCCGGCACTCTTGGTCTCTTTGTCTCACCGACAACATCTCAACCATGAACGCCGTTGTAAGTATTCGGAATGGCTGTGAACACTGCGGCAGGCTCGGTCGGTCGTTGCCGGCGTCGACGGCACCACGTGGATTTAGCCGGTAGTTGCGGAATAGACCAACCGAGGCTTTCATCGGGAATATGAAGCGTGGACGGTAGCCAGCAAAAATTCAATGAATTTTGCGGTTTATCTATCAAATATTTTAGCTAATCGTTTATGTGTCAAACTCAAAAACAGAATTTTAACGCCTATCATTAAGCCTTGTTGAAATCAAGAGGGCTGCTCTGTAAATAATCAGTTTCAAAATGTTGGTCTTTCTTATTACGTAGATAACAACTCAGAACGATCCCTAATTTAGATAACCAATGACAGCGTTCTCTATAAGCTGTAAGCGATGACCCGCATTGATTAACTAGAATACCTAACTAGCTCACGTGTAAACTATTGGTGAAACCTTGACCTACGATTCGCCTTTGAGCAATTTCGTTTCAATTTCGGATATACTTGTGAGAACCCTACTGGTGCTAACAAAATATCTACCGATGGTTACAAACGACGGTTGCTGTCATCAGGGTCTTTCGTACCCCTGCCATGTGAGAAAGATAGCAAATTTAGTTTTCATAGGAAACACTGCCTTATCGATGACACTGTAAGCATCAGAGGCCAAATTCACAAAGCTTCTAGGTCCGGATTCATAAAACTTCTCTTTCGCAAATACGTTTTTCTATTGTTGAGTCGGCTTCTCTATTGATATGTCCAGCATCGTGAGCGGCTGAAATATTCTATTACGAACAACTTTAGAGTAAGATGGTGTTGTGAATACAGGCCCAGAGCGCCAGAGGGCCTTAAACGGTTCAGTGTTTCTTTTTTTTTCTGGCAAAGGTGATCTGGACGGATATATGCTTGTGGATTGCAATACCTAAATTTTCGACCACTTGGATGCAAGATAGGATCGATAACAATTCTGCGAGCAATCACTGAGATTCGATTTAGAATATTTATGGGAGCCCTTCATGTGTTAACAAACTTTATTTTTAACACTCGTAAAGCAGTGTATGGGATACAGCGATGGTCTTCCAGACTTTGGGAGCTAGACGTTTTTGCTGCACCATGGATGAAATTTCGCTGTAAACGCTGTAGCTAAAGCAGAATACCGGGGCGTGCGGACATCTAAGTGGTAATTCGGCAAGTGAATACGTGCATTAGCCCTTGAACCTATGTTTCCGGTAATAAGTGCTAAGGTATGCAATACGAAATATAGTGAAAGAAAAAGAACGCCTGCGATTAGAACCGCTCTTTCAGGATTACGAATGCTTCTAAGCTTATTATTAACATAATCATGCAATACAATGTCACGTAAATATATATAAGATATCTGTTTATTAGTAATAAAATTTCGTGAAACGCTCCTGGAAGAACAGCATTGGCAGTAAGAGTTCTTTGTAGAGAAGTAGGAGTTCTGTTAGTCAGGTACCAAAACAAATGCTCTGGGCATATGTCGTGTATCTCGTTCTTGTGCAATGTAGTTCGCAACATGCAAGGCGCTGAGGCACCCCTCTCGGCTGTTCGAGCATTCACTATAAAGAATCATGAAACATAACTTCCCACGAAATACATCTGACCATAATACATTGTAGAATGCAGGAATATATCAAAATTCCTTAGGTATAGGCTATTGAATCTGACAGCCTTAGGAGTATGAGGCGAAAAGGGAGGACTATTGATCGGACTGAGCCAAGATCGCGGTGCACAGAGACGAAGAGTGTGACAAAGATGGAGTTTGAATGGGCAAACATGCAAGAATCACTGTTACTGCTTGAGACCTAGGTCGACACCAGAAACGTGCGATTAGCATGTATGTGCTAAAGATCGTCATAACGCATTACCACTTGTATAGAATAAAACCAGTAGATTGCTGTTTTGGTTCTAAATGAAATGGAGGCATGCGTGGAGTCAACACGTATGTATGGCGAGGTGTTTAGCGAGTCATCAAGTTGAATATTAGCCGCGGTGTACTGTAAGAAAAAACGCATACCTAGGATTATAAGAAACCAAAGGTCAGTGCCGTACAGTAGCAATATCGTGACTGTGTGTGACTTTGTGTGCTCCACCTTTCCCTCTTTCTCTCTAGGTGTAACTTTGTAACTCTCCCACCCCTTTCCCCAGTGCAGGGTAGCACACCAATGTTTCTAGCTTACTAGAAAATTTGCGCACACCACACAAAGACACAACGAAAAAAGTTCACAAGGACCAGCCCAGTCCGTTGTTCGTTGGGCCTTCGTGTTGTGTGCGCAAATTCGCCACTATGCAGCCAAACCAACTAGCCCGCCTTTTCGTCATATTGCAGTTTTTCTATACTGGTTAACTCCCCGGCCTTTGCTCTCTCTCCTATTCCTTGCTTATCACTCACAAGTATTTTCCCAGCGGAGTTTTCATTACGGTTACCTGTTCATTGGTCAGCACCGTTTCTTATCATCTGTCAACGCCGTTATCGCACCCCATAGATCGTCCTCCTCGGTCTCGTCTCCGCCGCCTCCGCCGGCTTCGTTGGCGGCTATGGTGGCTACGGAGGACTCGGATACGGCGCTGGCCTTGGCTACGGCTACGGCCATGGCGTAGCCGTCGCCGCTCCCGCCGTTGCCGTCGCCCGCCCCGTCGCCGTGGCTGCTCCAGTGGCTGTGGCTCGCCCAGTGGCCGTCGCCGCCCCTGTCGCCGTCGCCCGTCCCGCTGTCGTCGCTGCCGCTCCGGCCGTCGGCCTGGGCTACGGATACGGCGGTTTCGGCTACGGTGGTCTTGGCTACGGACATGGCCTCGGCTACGGAGGCGGTTTCGCCGTCGCCGCTCCCGCCGTCGCCGTCGCTCGCCCCGTGGCTGTGGCTGCACCAGTGGCTGTCGCCCGCCCAGCTGTCGTCGCTGCCCCTGTTGCCGTCGCCGCTGCTCCTGCTGTCGCTTACGGCGGCTTCGGCTACGGCCACGGTCTCGGTTACGGTCTTGGCTACGGCCACGGTCTCGGCTACGGCGTTGGCTTCAAGAAGTACTAAGCGGTGAGTAGCATTGCTGAGAGTGCTGGTTCGAGGCTTTCTTCCAACGAGTGCATCGGAAATTAAGTGCACTTCAATTGCACAAAGACACACAAAGCGACGTACAATAAATACTCTATTATGTATTAAAAACAACATATTACAAGTTCTAATTTCAATAGTCCCTTTGTGAACGTCACTGAGAGAAGTTTCATTAGTGTGGAAGAACAAAGACACTCTTGAGTGTCTTTTGTTCGGAGTATCATGAAACAATTAAGGACAACTCGACGTCTCAATGACACGTGGCTACCACACAAATTTGTTGAAACGTGTATATCTGCGAAGCTTCAACTCCTTTGGCGTTGAACATTTGCGCAATACATACAGATGCTATCTGCTGCAAGGAAACATGAAGATCAATGCAGTCGTGAAATCAATGTAATTGTAGCTTCGACGTACGGTCGCTGCAACCTTGAAAAAGGCTCCTTCTCGACACTTCGACCTAAAAGTGCTGTAGCGAGTTGCCTCTCAATCTTGAATGACGTGAAGAGGCAGCCCGTCTAGGTTTTTGAAACCATGACATAAGTGAATTTTGCTTACATTGTGTTGCGGGGCTTCAGTCTGACTGTTCGTTTGTAATCTTTCTTTCCAGGTTTCACCACATTAGGATCTCACGCGATCACCTCCTACCGTGTGGCGGATCCCCATGGATTCCATTGCCAAAAAACTTCGCTTCATACGTCACAGCAAGCGACCATTATTGTGTTCAAAATAAATTGTTCGGGTTATGACGGGGTGCGTTTTCCCAAAAACGAGAAAGCTGTTGTCTTGTCGCTCATTCGTGTCGTTTGACGATACCTCAACGACGTTGATACAGTTGACCATCACCAATGACCGAGTGCTGACGCGCTTCAAGCCTTCCGAACAGAATCAGTCGGTCGCCTTCCGTTAGCTCGTAGATTGACATATCCACAAGCGATACCAGGATAAGAGAAACACAATAGCGAATGACCCCTGAACTATTTAGACCACCTGGAAATATTTAACGGACTCCTCAGTACGAGTACGTGACTGCCAGGGGCGTGGCTAAAATTTTTTTGGGGGGCGGGGGAGGGGGGGGGGGGGGCTGGCAGTTTCAGTCAACCTTTATGTATGTTCGTGCACGTGTTTGTGTGTGTACGTGTATGCCACCCACAAAACTGAACAATTTCGGAAGGAGGGTGTTTAAACCACCCAACACCTCCCAACCCTGGCTGCGCCAATGGCAACATTGGCTGTTCTTGTGCATTGTTCAAATGAAATCGCCCGCCTCTGGCAGTCGAACCAGCGACATGATTCACTGCCGCAGTACGGAATATTCACTGAGCCATTGTCTCGGTAGTCGCGCTCAGGGAATAATGAACCACGGAAGGCTCATAGCTTCGTCTTTATCCTAGCTTAGCCATTCTACAAAACCGATCACTGTTGCAAAAAAAAAACAAAAAAAATTGGTTGATTAGGGCGGGAAAGACGGGTTGTGCTGCATATTGCGTATTGTTGGAAATGAGTTCTGCAGAATACCGCAAGGTGGCGCAAGGGTTACGAAAGGGATGATTGACAACCACACGTTTGTAGCACGAAGTCACAAGGAAATCTATACGGATTTCTCGGTGAGGAAAGCTTCTAGTTGAAGATAAATTCATTATGGGCCGGGTATCGAACAGGGACCAACGCCTTACCGCTGCGGAACTTGGTAAAGCGACCACCCCGGAAAGGCATTGGTCCCGGGTTCGATTCCCGGACCGGACCGAATTTTTCTTCAACTAAAGGCTTTACTTATTTGAGAAATCTGCGTAGATTTCCGCCTCGTGGCTTCGTGCTACAAACGGGTGGTTGACAAATCCCTTTCATTCCTTTCTGTAGAGCACGTGGATAATTACACGGCGCCACGCCTGCTTTATATGATGTAGACCAAGCTGCATATCTGAAAAGCCGTGGACGCTTTTTTTCTTGTTTTTTGTTTCCAAATAGCGATAAATTTGATATACAGGTCAGTGAGCTGTCGAGATAACAGCATTTGAATGAGTCGCAGACAGCCGCGACTGCGTCTGGAAAGTCCTTGGAAAGCTACCGGGATCGCCTCCTCTCAGTGCAACGCAGCCAATTACCGGCGCGACACATCGCCGTCCGAAAGGGATTAGGTCGGGTGCAAAAGACCCAATCGAATGCGCACTGGTTGACAGCTGGTCGGTTATAAATATAAGGCGTGGTCGAACGCGTTAGTCTAACTGTTATCAACTCGTAAGTGGGACGCACACAGTCAAGTTCGTAAGGTGCGTCCTATTTCCGCCGATAAGATGCAAAGCCTGTACGAAATACACCTACGATTGGACCTTCGTGCACACTGTCTTCAATGACGTCTATACACCTTCGGCCCGGTTCACTATGACTGTGGGAACCGCTTGTAAGGCATACTGGCACAGTTCACCTGCCATGTTATCACGGTAACAACAACATGCACCTACAACACAATGGGACTTCAGGAAGCTTCATTTTTCATAGGAAGGTTGATCACGGGGCGTAATCCCTTTACTATCACGCTGCTTGAACTGTGTACACGTTCAGAAGTTGGTACGTGGATGCTGGAATAGATATCTGCGCTTTGAGAGTTACGAAGAGGCAAGAGACGTGGTTTATTATGGTATAATGAAGCGACAATGACTGTATTGCGACACGATGGCAGTCAGTAGAAGCAGGAATTTCTCTGGAGCCATGTAGGAGACTTAATCGCCATGGCGCTGCCAGGCGCGAGGGTGCGGGTTCGATTCCTAGCCACGGTGACAGCGCTGTAACAGAAGACGAATGCGTAAAACGCCCGTGTACTTAGATTCAGGTGCACGTTGAAAACTCCAGGTGGTCTACGGCGTCTATCATAACCGTATCGTGGTTTTGGGATGTTAAACTCGAACAATTATTATTAATTGCACATTCCACACCAGAGGGCGCATGAAGCGAACTGCGAGTGAAATACCGAGGATAAATACAACGCAAAAGTAAAAAGAGGTACCTCGTCAATTGAGCTTCAGGAATTCGCGACAATATGCTTCACGCAAGCCAGGCCCCTTCCTGAAAGAAGTAAAAAATAAAGAATCAAAACGAAATGGCTGCTTCGAAAAATAACTTTCGAAAGGTCGTTCACTGGCTCCGAGCGTATTGCTACATCGATTTCCGGGGAGATTGCGACAAGCAGTCGGCGAAACGCGTGACATGTCTTCTTGCTATACTGGTGGCCACGTATACGCCCCGATTTAGAACGACTTTAACGCGGCTGCTTTTCTGTGTTTTTCTTTTTGTTTCCTAGCGAAGCTGTCTTAGTCTATCCTGTGCCGTCGTCGTCGTCGTCGTATAATAGTAGTAGTAGTAGTAGTTGTAGCAGTAGTAGTACTAGCAGTAGTAGTGGTAGTAGTAGTGGAAGTGGTAGCAGTAGTAGTAGCCATAGTAGTAGTTGTTGTTGTAGTAATAGCAGTGACAGTGTTAGTAGTTGTTCTTGTTGTAGCGGTAGTGGTAGTAGTTGTTGTTGTTCTTCTTGTTGTAGTATTAGTAGTAGTATTTGTTGTTCTTCTTCTTGTTGTAGTAGCGGTAGTAGTAGTAGTAGTGGTCACGCAGGTCACGTGACCAGCAGAGGGGAAGTGAATAAAGAAATAATTGAAACGAAGTGATGATAGTGGTGATGATGATGCTAAATGATTATGACGATGATGCTGATACACATGATCTCGTTAGCCAATCACATACACTCGCGCGCTTACAGCTTCGCTGTCCAACGGTTTTCACAGCGTAGAACTGGCTGACTTCTTTTTTTTTTTCATGTGATTGTAAATATGCGTCAGATAAAGAGATGAATGAATTGGGGGCGTCTAGACCCGAGTGATATACTAATTGTGTCGCGTTGATTAGGTATGGTTGCTTACAATGCTCCCTGTTCTTTTACTTGGGAGCTAAGCCGCGAGATTGGTTTTGAGTGTGGGCCTCTAAAGTTCACGTACGAAAGAACTTTTGAGACCATCATCTGTCATCAGTTGTCTATAAAAAATAATTGTGGTGTTGAACGTCCCAAAACCACGATATGATAATGAGGGACGCCGTAGTAGAGGGCTCCGGAAGTTTCGACCACATGGGGTTCTTTAACTTGAATCTAAGTACACGGGGTTCTAGCATTCCCGCCTCCATCGAAAATGCGGCCGTTGAAGCCGGGATTCGATCCCGCGACCTTCGGGTCAGCAGTCGAGCACCATAACCACTAGGCCACCATGGCGGGTCAGTTGTCTATAAATGGTCTAACCTTCTACGACCCGGCGTCCTCATTTGCAAACGCGACTTACTTTTGTCATTTTCTGTGCACTACTGGCAAGGAAGAGATTAGAAACACTCTGAGCTCGTGGTAATTTAGATATTCTTGTTACCTAAAGTTCCTTTATATTGCTTCCAGATGAAATACTTTGCGACGTACGGTCCCTTTGGTGAAGGTAGTACCGTGTTTAACGAGACATTGGACGGGGGATGTTTTAGCAGGAATTTCAAGATATTTTTTTTTTACCTTGATGGAAATGCTGTCTGCCAGCAGATGACTATCGCATGCAATTTGAGTGGGTCGTTCAATTCATTTTTATAAAGAAATATAGGATGACTGACTTTGCGATAATTCTATCATTATATACAATGTAGCTACAATTATTTGCTGCAAAATACACTACAATTTGTTCCAACACTTCCATCACCTTTAAATTTGGTCTCCAGAACACTGACATCAAATTATATAAATTTCACACCTTTATGTACAGCCCATCATAATGCGTGTCGCAGTGAGCTTATGACATATATGAAATCGAGGAGGAGATGAAATTCTCGTCGAGTCGGGATGAATCATGGGCGAAAACTGGAGCACACACCGACTGAGGTGAAATATTAGATGTGAAGCATCTTATAGCGGAGTTCAATCCGGGTGGTGGTGGTGGTGGTGGTGTGCGGCGTGACCACCCTTACTGCGCATGCGCAAACCTTCTCCACTTCCCCTCTCCGCTCCCTCTCTCCCCTTTTCCTTTCCACATCACCTCTCCCCTTCCCTTTCCACCTTCCCTTTCCCCTCTCATTTCCCTTTCGCATCCCCCTCTCCACTTCCCATCTCCACTCCTCCTCTCTCCTCCCGTCTCCCCTACTCTCCCCTTCCCCCTCTCCACATGACCTTTCCCCTCCCCTTTCTCTCTCCCCTCCCCCTTACCCCACTTACCCCCCTCTCCCCTTTACCCCTCACCACTCCACCTCTAACGCGGGCTCCACATGCCGAAACACTGCTTCGCATCGCCTCATGGCCCCTTTAGCGGGAGATGGTGTGATTTTTTTTTTCTCTCTTTAAAAAGAGACCTTGAACTTTAAAAGCTCTATTATTATAGGGACGAGCTTTGATATAATCGTTTTTTATCATATTTTGTGCAATGATGACTTTTGAATATTAAATTATCTCTCTGTGTCTCACACACACACCTTCAATGTCAGTAAATGCTAACGCGGTTTGTTGTGACCTTAGTTATTTTATCACACTGTAAATATACATGCTTCCCACACGCCGTCATCTGGCTCACCTTAATGCACGACAACTACATTAGAGGTTACCACCATAGCTAGCGCTCTTTCTCTTTTGAAAAAAGAGATAGTTTTCTTTTTTTCTGAGAAGTGACCGTGAAAAGTTTTGATTGTTCTATTTGCATGCATAAGTTTTCCACTCCATACATACTGCGGATGCCTCCGAGAATTGTCTATCTGCATCTCCATTAGAACTAACCGACTAGAAACTTTCTTTTACTTGCTTCGCATTTACATCGTAATTACTTCGCAAACAACATCCCCTATACTTTACTTGGCTTTCTGGTCTGTTAGATCTAGTTAATGGGTTGTTTAACAAAGAAAAAACGAGCCCTTAAAATTCTCCTTCTTTCGTTCTTCCCCGCATTTTGTATTTAACTCCAATTCCCCTCTCTCACTTCCCTACACCTGGGAGGCCTGGACCACATCACCAGAGGAACTGTCCCTTAAGCAATGGCCGCTCCTCATAACCAACATCAAGCGCATCAGCAGGTCCACAGGAACGGACTAGTCACCAACACTGCGGAATTGGCTATCCTCCAAACGCGATGACGCAGATAGGAGCCATTACGAAATGAAGTTTCTCTGCCACCTTCTTTACCTTTGGTGTTTTTACAGCGAAAGCTGTTATGAGATCATTTCACCGGCCGTTTTTGGCGCCGTAGTTGTGGCTGCCGCCGCCGCTGCCGCCGCCGCTGCCGCTGCCGCCGCCGCTGCCGCCGCCGCCGCCGCCGCCGCCGCCGCCGCCGCCGGTGTCCGTAACCAGTATCGCTCGAAATAAAAAAAAAACGAAATAAGAAAAAATTCCAGGATGGAAGGAGGTTCGAACCTGGGTCCTCTGCGTGGGAGCCCAGTATTCAACCTCTGAGCCATGCCGGTGCTTGAAACTGCTTTGCAAAAATGTCCTATACAGGCTTCGTGTCGGGAAGGAACCGCATTAGCATATGCAATATAGCGTGGTAGAACAGTAAAATAAGCACCAAGCGTCCCACAACGCGAATTCTGTAACCAGGCGTCACACAATGCGAATTGCGCAACGAGTACGTTGTTGAATGCTTCCAACCCATTACAAAGGGCTCTGCCATAATTCTTCGTCGTCATCAGGCACAGCATCAACAAAGTGCGCATAATGCCTTACATGCGTTTAGCAGGTACCACGGCTCTCCGTAAAATGACGAAAATGGCACAGTGCCTGCTGCCCTACTTCTCAAAAATTACAATGATTTTACAATGATGTATCATTACATCATTACATCCCTCAGTTACAATGATGTATAGCGTAGTGGGTTCCTCGCAAGTGCACTTTTATTAGTTGCCAAGGAAGCCCATAAGCGCATGATCCATTTCCTCGGGTTGGTTGGTTGGTTGGTCGGTGAAAAACTTTATTTGGGTCCTGCAAGGCGCGCGTCAGCGCGCAGCGGGCGACTCCTACGTCGGGGTCTCAGTAAAATTACAAAGATTTATAGCGTAGTGGGTTCCTCGCAAGTGCACTTGTATTGGTTGCCAAGGAAGCCCATAAGCGCATCATCCATTTCTTCGGGGTGTCAGTAAAGTTCTTCGCCCCTCCCCCGTCTCTCTCCCACGTCAGCGTATGTTATACAGCATGACGGGAGAGGGAAATAGCGACCGGGCGTCACCCAATGCAAATTACATAACTGGTCGGCCGTTTAAAGCTTCCAACCCATTACAAAGGGCTCAGCCATAATTCTTCATCGTCATCAGTCGTCGCGTCAACAAAGTGCACATAATGCCTTACAGACGTATAGCTGGTGCCTCGCTTCTCCGCAGAATGACGAATAATGGCTTAGTAGGTGCTTCCCAACTTCACAAAAATTGTGATTTATGGCGTAGTGGGTACGTTTCTAGTGTACTTGTAGCCCCAAGAGAGCTTACAACAGCCTCTAGAAACGCCACTCTTTCAGCTTTCGCTGTGACTGTGTTGCGGTTTCAGCGCAGGCCTGGCGTTTTTTCTTATGACTTTAAGATAGCACGTTCAACAGCAGCGAAACTTGTCATACTGCAGTAGCTGCTGCAGTATGAGGACTGGCGTCTTTCAGTACCATCTGGGCCACGTACAACTCTCACATGTGAAACCTATAGCAGATTTGGGAAAGAGGCCACACTTGCACTCTGCCACTGGCTTTCGTTTATACCGCAGCAGCGTTCAATATTAATGAGAGCTAACAGACAAAAAAATTGGGGGACGCTTAAGCTTCGCCTCTAAGAGTTGAACGCGATATCGATATTGTTCCTAGTGCGCAGTCCGAACACTACGAGTGTTTAACAGAATGCGCGCACTAAGGTGTGTGCCCAATGTAATGGGTAGCATGCTTTAAAGCAGGAGCAATTATGCGCGAGAAACTTTTTTGAAGTTGCGATGCACCCACTACGTGGTCTTAAGGGAATACGCGCAGTAATGGGTGTGCCTTTTGTGGCTCTCTTTAAACCACGAAGTCGTTATGCTATTGACATGGTGTGACGCCCGATGGCAATGTACGCTTGTACCACGCAATATTACTGCGATATTACATCTCGTACTGTGACACCTGTATACAGGACGCGTATTTTTGGGAATCATGAAAGTTACTTTCAATGCAGCTCTAAGCAGTGCCGTGGCTGTGTGGTAGAGCCCCTGCTTGGCACGCAGACGGCCTGGGTTCGATTCTCACTCGGACCCAACATTTTATTATTTATTTTATTTGCAGCTTTTTCGATTTTTCGGTCACGGACAAGATGATGATTTTTCGCTCACAACCAACGGCCCCGACGCCGACGGCGGAATTTCTGAGATACGAGCCCTTTAACGCTATCGCGTTAATAATGCCAAGGAAAGTATACGTGGTGTTATTTGTAGTAATTAGGATATAAATGTGAAGGAAGTAAAGTGGACGAAAAGATAACTTGCCGCCGGCAGGGACCGAACCTGCGACCTTCGAATAACGCGTCCGATGCTCTACCACTGAGCTACGGCGGCGGTCATCCTCTCGTGCACTTTATGGGGTATATATATATACATTTAAACCTAAGACTGTTAGTCAGCGCCGATCGCAGACATGGCGGCGAGTGTGGAACACTCTTTTTCTGCCTGTTGGTGTCACGTAGCACGTGAATTTTTTGCGAGCCGGCAGCTGACCAATAATCCCTCGCATACTACCCGAAGGCAAGAAGTCTGCTATTGTGTTTAACAAAGAAAAATGAGCCCTTAAAAGTCACCTTCTTTCCTTCATTAACAGTGTTCAAGTGGTTTGGGCGGTCGCCCACAATGCAATAAGTACTGGGTTCGATTCCCAGTGCCGTCGGGCACCCATCAATTTTTATGATGGTGAGAGAGGTACCCGGACCTGACTTCTGGCTGTGTAGGGGCTCAAATCTCAAGAAGCTTGGCCTCTCCTTTCTGCTCTCTTTCCCCCCTCCTCCCCCTCCATGACTCTAAGCCGTGCTCCCTTATGGGTTGCAGAAATTAGTCTCTCTCCTAACCTCAAAACCAATATCTCTTGTACGGTTCATACAGAGGCGATAGAATCACTGTACACGATATCGTCTCTTAGTCAAATAGCGCCAAGTGGCGTGGGCAGCCTGGCAATTCCCACGGCGCCTCGCCCACAGAACTAGAGAAGAAAAAAACATCCGAGCCGCTCGTAGCGTTGACCTCAAGCAAAGATGGCGAATCAATCTTTGCTCCCATATACGTCTTTCCGCTCACCGCTTCCACCACACGCACACACACGCACGCTCACAAACAGCCGCACATGCTTCCCCCGATGAAGTCAGTACGTCGTTTAAAATGTATCAGGAGAATTAACCTCCGTTGGCGGCTGCCCGCTGGCGACGAAAAATAATTAAAACGCGAGCCTTCGACAAGGACGACGATTTGGAGCGGCTCGTGGCTCTCAGCGAAGCATGAAAAGATAATGAATAAATTGGACGTAACGGAGCTTTTTTGTAGCTACTGTTTTTTATTCTCGGAAGTTTATACGGCGACTTTGGCGCTGGGCCCGCAGCGGAGAACGGTGGTTGCGAGTCTGAAGGGTAATTAGGTCCAACTACGCGCTACTCTAAAGAAACTCTCGCTTCAAGGGCGTCCTCTACAGACGCTTATAAGAAACAAAGTAAAGAACGTGGAAAGAAAAACGTTCCCGTTAAGCCGCGTCCAAAGAGCTTCGCACGGCGGAAGATTGGGGCGCGGCTTGATTTGCATTGGCCGTGTTTTGTAAGGCAACCGGGCGCCGGCTCACTGGGGCTCTACCACGGCGCCTTGACTGCAGTCGACGTCGGCACGCATGGGTTAGCTAGCCCAGTCCTAATCAAGGAGCTCGCACCGTCCCGGTCGACATTTGTGTTTTCACGAGCGTTAAGCACACCACGGCTGCTAGCTGTTACGTTGTACGAATTTCGGGCACGGTGTCGCCGCAGCTCAACCTCCCCCCCCCCTCCCCCCTCCCACCTGCCTTTTCCACGGAAGCGGGAAGTTGTAAAATTCAGGAACCCTCGCACTGTCGGGAGAATGGGGGCAAGTGAAGTTTTGCGTCTGCGTGCCTGACGTACTAATTTCCTTTCTTTCTTTCTTTCTTTTTCTTTCTTTCTTTCTTTCTTTCTTTCTTTCTTTCTTTCTTCTTCTCTTTCTTTCTTTCTTTCTTCTCTCTTTCTTTATTACTCTCTCTCTTCTTTTCCTTTCTTTCTTCTTCTTTCTTATCTTCTTTCTTCTGTCTTTCTTACTCTCTCTTTCTTTTCTTTCTTTCTTTCTTTCTTCTTTCTTTCTTTCTTTCTTTCTTTCTTCCTTTCTTTCTTTCTTCCTTTCTTTCTTTCTTTCTTTCTTTCTTTCTTTCTTTCTTTCTGTCTTTCTTACTTACTCTCTCTCTTTCCTTCTTTCTGTCTTTCTTTCTTTCTGTCTTTCTTACTCTCTCTCTTTCCTTCTTTCTTTCTTTCTTTCTTTCTTTCTTTCTTTCTTTCTTTCTTTCGTTCGTTCGATCTTTCTTTCCTCCTTTCTTTTTTTCCGTCTTTATTTATTTCTTCCTTTGGTTCTCTTTCTATCGCAGTGCGAAATGCTCTCTCCTTTTTATCCTTCATCCATGCCGGGAATCGGACCTTCATCCACGTGCTTAGCAGCGCTACGCTTCAGTTGCCACAGGCAGCAGCGCGACGGTCCCGCGTTCATATCCAAGCAATCACGAAATGTGGCAACGTGACATGACGAGCCACCTCGATAAAAGATCCGATTTCCGTATCAGAAACGGCTGATCGCCGACGAGCCCACGATCGAGAGAGGCATCAATTGGTGAAAAACTTCGCGCGTACAAATACACACGTGAGCGGCGCACGTTCCAGGGCCGCATTTCTGTACGCTGGCAGGCGCCGGGTTTTTCGCGTACGACGCCGCCACGAAAATGCGTGTATTAAGAAGCTTCGATTGGAAAGATTTATCTCCTAGTCAGTGGCGTAGCCAGAATTTTTTTCCTTCAGGAAGGTGGTGGGAGGTGTTATCGATACTTTATATATGTTCGTGCGTCCCTTTGTATGTGTGTGTATATATGCACATTCAATATTGGAAAATTTAGGAGGAGAAATAACTTGAACCCCCCCCCCCCCCCACTCTCCTCTTCCACCCTTGCTACGCCAGGGGTCATAGTCCAATCCCTCCGGGAGTGCGAAGTGCTCCCCCCTCCCCAAATAATGGAACCAATCCTCTCGGATAATATCAAGTGCTGGCACACTGCTACCATGGTCTCCGCGAAACAAAATTCCACATTACACGCCTCCAGCGACCTTGCGAAAGTATACATCTACACTGCAAGCTGCTTGGGCCAGCGGCGTTATTCGTTCACGATCGGTCGCCTCCGTGCGAGCGTTTTCCGGAATTGCACGCAGAGATACTGGCGGCCTCTGGCGGAGTCGGCGAGTAGTTTTGGCGTACGACGTGCGTTGAGCCGCTGGAACCTTGGGGAGCAGCCGATTAAATCTCAGCTTGTTCTTTTTTTATCTCTTTACGTCCGGCGGTGCGCGTGTAGGTGGGTGAAGGTAGTCCCTGGACCAATTAGACCTTGCCTACGGCTTCGAGTGCCTTTCGGAGGCTGACGCAAGCACGCCGGATACTTTAGTCATGCATTCCGTGACGAATCACTTGGTTCGGTTGCATACCGGAACGAGGAGCGTGGACTCAAGGCTGGATACTGCAGAGCCGTTTAGTGTTCAGTTGGGGGGTGGTTTTGGTTAATGGGTTCGTAAGCAACCTTCGAAAATACAAAGAACGAGCGAGTTATCCGTGAGTTATCCGTGAGTTAAGCGCTGTCCTGTCAAGTTCTTATATCTTCGGTCCTCGTTTTATGTGCGCTTATAAGCTTTGTGCTTCAACATGAGTTATCCTCGATGAGAGTTGCAACGTGGCCTTGTTGGTTACTCATATGAAAAGCTTTTGATGCAGCGCGAAAGAACACACGAACACTGTTTATTGACAGCTCGTTGAACAATTTGGAAAGTGAGAGTGCCAAAGTGTTGGATGTGTTTCGCGAAGGACCTGATCCCCTAGAAGTAACAGTTGAATGGCCGAGCGAGGGGCGTATCAGGTTTTTAGACTTAAGTATCGATTGTTCTGACAACCAGCTATGCTGGAGCTACGAACCACGTGCTCAAAAAGCTTTTCTCCCATTTCATTCGAATCATTCGAAACCAAGAGAGGTATCGCGACGATGTGCGTCAGAAATGCTTTGAACAAATCTTGTGCCCACCTAACTAAGCGTAGCTTCCAGAACCAGATTTCACGCCTGAAGGAATCTGGCTATCCAGAAACAGCTGAAAAGAAGTCGCAGAACTTGAAGCCAGTGTAACGCAGAAGGCCCCGTAACGACAGAAACGAGATGCACTGCTGTAATCCCCTATGTTCACCAGCTGTCACATAATCTCAAGAAGGTGGCACTTCGCGATAATATTAGGGTAGTCTTTTCAGTGCCCGATAACTCGGGAAACTGTGCGCCATGACAAATCCAGTTAGGGCAGGAAAAGTTGGTTGCACAAAAAAAGCACGCGAACAAATTTGTTGACTGCAAGAGTTTTGTAATCTGTCGTGTTCCGCTCTCTTGAGGAAAGCAATACGTCCGCCAAACCAGCACATGTGTCAATGAGCGATTAATAGAGCGCCATCACAAATCGAATAGACTGGCGCCTGATGGGTTTCTTGCACTCCACGTTCATGCATGCGGTTGCCGACCATTGTTTCATAACACCGTCATTGTTGGTCAACATAAAGAAGAGATCACCCGTCTTATAGTTGAAGCCGAGCTTATCGATGCGCTTGGCGAGTTGTGTGTGAGCAAGCCATCTATAACATTGTCACCTAAGGAGTTGGGGTTCTTGAGCAAGCGGTGATTTACAGTTTTATCCTGTCGTGATTTTTACGCATTATCTGAGTGATCCCACGTGTTCAGCTGTCTGCCTGATTTTGATGGTATATAAGCGGTCTGGTTCTTGAAAATAAACATGTTGTTGCTAGTAGCGCTGTGTGGTGTCCCTTTGTGTCTTCTCGTGTCCGTGTGTCCTTTCGCGCTACACCAAAAGCTTTTCATATGAGTTATCCTCTCCTGGCGTTTCCCGTCTTTCTGGCACAATCCATTACGCCAGCAGTCTGTTCACGTGACGTCATGACAAAATAATCTCTAGAGTGTTCCATATACGAGAGATTTGAGTCGTGAATTGTCTTCTACCCTGCTTTTGCCATGCAGCTGCACGCCCATTGCAACCTGCCTCGCATTACTATCGCACGCAATCACCTGATTTCACTTTGTTTCTTGCGTTATCGTCTACGCAAGCGGTAAGAACCGCGTGCAGCTGAAGAGTGCGAAATCCTGATAAGCTTAATCAGCGCTTAGTGCTGACATTTTCCGCGTGTTTTATGAAGAAATAAGTGGCGAGGAGCAGATAGCGCCTGTAGGAAGTGTAGTGAAGGCGAGATGTGGTTTAGGAGTACTTTAAGTGTAACTTGTCAGTCACGGTTATTGCGGTGTAGGGAGTCGAATACATTAAGTCAAGCAAGAAACTAGCTGTAGGAGAGACCAGAATCCTAAGCGAGTGATGTTTAGAACGACACAAAGTTAAGCTAGCTGGTTAGAACTCATCATAGAGGCAGGTAAGGCGCACAGGCCCGAACACTACAAAAGATAACGAGAAAAAACAATCGGGCCCGAGAGAAGAGAGCAGCAGAACAGACACGCAGTGCGTTTCTGTTCTCCTATTCTCTTCCCTCGTTCCCGTGTTTGCACACCTTGCTATCTTCTACGAGAGTCTGAGTTTTTTCCCAATGAGCCGTACCGTAGATGCCTGTAACGTCCACACTTCATGAGCTGACGCTGTCGAAGCGGATGATGAAATTAGGCAAAGGAAACAGGATTTCAGAATGATAAGTGCACAAAGCAAAGGCTTAGGTCTCACTGGTCGCCAATGCCGTCAGGTCACGTTAGATGCGAACGTTAGTTTTGACAAATTAGTTTGACAAGGCCAATCGATCAGCGTTTAGTAGGCATCCCGTATGAAATAGGAACACCTCGTTAACGCTGCGTCCTTGGAAAACCCGGTTGTAGTCGCAATTATCACCTGCGATGTACAAGACTTTACTCGAGCAAAAGATACACTTGGTTCTTGGCAGCGCAAAGCGTTTTTTCTTCGCACTATTGTTTATCAGTTTCTAAAGCTGCCGAAGAGATGGATCGTATGCATTTAAGGCCTGCAGGTGATTGAAACTTTCGCACGCAAGACCAGCGTTATTCGTAGCACTAATTGCTGTTTGAGTTGGCAGGCATCCCTTCGGGCGTGGACAATATCACTCAGACGCATCGCGTTACACAACTAAAGTTCATGTCAAGCGGTATATACGCTTGTAATAAGGCTCGTTACTGGTAGGCAAAAAAACAACCCATGATTGATCTTTTCGGCCGTGGCCGAGGTCACGGTGTTAGAAGTACAGGTGGAACGACGCAGCACCGGCGCCATGCGCTCGCTGCGTCGAACTTCGGTTCCTCCGCGCCGTCACGCCGCGAGATGGCAGGAGCAGTCAAGAGGCTCACAGCGGCGCGCGCCGGCCTCTCTTCCGAGAAAGCCACGGTGACGAAGCAGTTGTCGCCACATTGCTTCCTCGTTTAATTCTTTTTGTGCGATGGCAGGTCATGCTATTCGAGTGAGAAAGCCGTGAAATGGGCAAAAAGTGTTTTGTGCCGCGGTGCAACTCTGTGTACAAGACCTGCACTGAAAAGTCGTTTTTTCTGCACCCCGAGATGCGGAACGCCTGAATGTTAGGCGCCATGCGATTCCGCGCAAGGACCGCGTGCTGCAGTCGACTGATTACGTGTGCGAGAAGCACTTCGAGCCGAGGTACATAACGAAGACGTGGGAAGCAGTGAACAAAGGGCACGTTCTTGTGAGCACACCACGAAAGGCGGCTCTGGCTAATGACGCCGTGCCGACGAAGTTTTAGGTTCGTTTTGAGTTCATCGTCTTGAGTTCATCCACGCCGTGAGTTGGCCCGTTTTTTTTAACACCTATGTGCGTGTGCAGTCTTTCTCTCTCCGTGCGAAAGCTACGCTTGTTAACAATGAGAATATCTGGGGTCTTACGTGCTGAAACCACGTTATGATTATGAGGCACGCCGTAGCATAGCTCCACAAATTTCGGCAATGTGGTGTTATTTAACATGCACTGACATCGTAGAGTACACGGGTCTCTAGCATGCCGCCTCCATCAAAATGCGACCGCCACGGCTGGGATCGAACTAGGGAACTTCGGTCAGCAGCCGAGTACCGTAACCGGTGTGCCATCGCGGTTGACTGGCTACGCTCGTAAAGACTCCGCACACCGCGATCGACGTGTTCCTTGAAAGACGAAGTAGTAACGCTGTCTTCGGGTGACTACGCGAGACATAAACAGTGAAATATATTCCTCAGTTGGCAACAGAGAAGAATCGGAAACATATATCCACCATTCATAATGTCTCCCCTTCTGGCACTGCCAAACCAGGATGCTTTTTCATATCCTTCGTCGGTGCCTCAAACTTAGCTGCTGGCATTCGCTAAAATTCAGTATTTTATGCACGACCAGCTAAAAAGTCGTATTCGTGACACATCTTTTTTTTTTTGTCCGCGATCAACGACCGCAAATTACTTCGAATGTTCGCGACAGCAAAGACAGTGTGCATTTTCTGTTGTAATACTACGGCTAATGCGGTATTTTTTCTAACTATCTAAACTATACTTCTACAAATAGAACTAATTTTTGTCATATTTCAGCGTGACGTCACTGTCATATCTTTAATTGTCCGAATGAGGAAAGCATATGTTGAATTTGCCACCGCCAACCTTCGCGGTGGCAAATTCAAATATTCAACAGGTAGCGGCTGTATCGTCCAAATTTCGATTTATTCGAAGCTGTTATTTATTTATTTATTTTTGCGCTCGTTATAGCGCGAACGCACAGTTTTTTATTCATTTCGAGGGGCGGTCGCGGCTCCGAAGCGACCACGCCTGATACCGCTCTTGAGCCACCAGTAGTGTAGCGCCATCTAGGGCCCTGTGAACAAGACGCCACAAACTGCGGACAGAAGTTCGCCGCTTCCGGAGGCGCCGTCGGTCCACCTATAATACTTCTAACACCATGGCCGAGGTCACTCATACACAGCGAGGTTCTCAGAGATTTTTTTTTTTAAATCTGAATGAAGGTGCGAATCGTGTTTCGGTAGCGTGGGATAATCGTAGGATGCTAAATCACGCATGCGCGGACCCAAGCGCGCAATATTCAGTAGCGGCCAGCATTTACCGATGCCAGCAGCATACGATTCAAGGAGAGTGATTTGTTTTTTATTGTTCTTATAATGATGGGTGTTGAGGTGGCGTTTGTGCTTCCGTTCAAGCGGCCGACAGCCCCCTGATAGCTCGCGCTCGATGCCTCAAGGACTTGGCATCGGATAGACAAATTGATGCAAGCGTGAGTTTCGAACGAGCTCGTGACCGTGATGGGGAGTATACTGCAGGCTAGGGGAAATCTGCACCTGCGTTCAGGTTATTGCGTGTGGCGGCAGCTGGAAAAGTAGCAACACGCTTTCTCATCGCAAGCACACGGAGCCCTCTAAGATGGCCTAGATTAAAAATAAAGAGTTCGTTGTGATGAACGACGACAGCGCAGCATGCAAGCGGTAATTATATACCTTTGAATGAAAGGAAGCAGGGCCAATTCAGGTGTTCCGTTCTCCGACACTGGTGGCCAACACCATGCCAGTATTGGCCGTTCTTCTAACGCTACATTGGGTTTCTTACCTTGTGAGAATGATAACCGTTTTCACAACCTGTTGTAGAGTGTTCTTGCCCTACACATGGCTAAACTAGTGGTGCACTGTGAGACACAGGAACGAAAAGGGCGACTCGTCCCGTCTTGTCCTTTTGCTCATGCGTCTTACAGCGCGCTTCCACCATCACCGGGATTGATTATCAACACGGCCATTCGTAGATCCTTTCACGTTACTGCACGCAGTAATAAACTTACGGAAGCCCTCATACAAGGGGGCAGCAGTGCTTGAACGAGCCATTTTGTAGCTTTCAGCACAAACAATCCGGATCGCTGCGTTGAAAAAAACAAAAGACACGTGGGCACTCGCTCTACTTCACTGACCACTGGTGAACTTCCAGATGGTTTCAATAACCTTCCAGCGGCCCGAAGGCCGCGACAAACTACACGCCGCCCTAACAATCCGCGTAAACCGGCGATGAAATCGAATATCGTGATCGGTATGCGCAATTATTCACGTCACGCGTGTCTCCCGCTGAGGCCATGTTTGCGTGAAACGGGCCCGACTGTTGCTGTTCGTTTCTAGGTGCGTTTTTCCTCGCCACTTCCGACTGGAACATATCCAACAGCGCCATCTATACATCTCCGATCGGATACGTCCGCAACTACAAGCCACAAAAGAAGAAAGGCAGAAAAAAAAAGAAAATGTGGTTCAGCTTTGCTCGCCTTCCATCTGAGCTGCCATCACGAGTGGTCTATATAGGCCATCAATTATCCTTTCCGCTACACGCTTGACAGGTGCCTGCGAAGGGCGCTAGACGTCGCGACTATAGGGGGTATAATAAACCCTTACCGTGTGTACACATACGTAGCCCACTGCTACTACGTTCGGGGTCACTTGAAGTTGCTGTGTAAGGCGTAGATGCGAGCGCACACGCTCAAGGGAAAAACGGGGTGCGGCCGCCTTCAGCTTCGATTTCCAATCAAGGACTCTCCCTTGGGCTCCCATATCCTGCGCATTATAGCATCGACGGGTCTCTTCAAGCGGCTATCCCTCCCCCACTGTATTCAACTCGCGGTGTGGTTCATTATTCAGGAGGTATATAGCTCGGTCCGGATCGTATATCCGTTACGCTGGCGCTTGCTCGGCTATTTCCTGTGTCTATTAACGACGCTACGCATGTAGGATACGCGGCGCCAAGCGTTACCGGAGCGCTCGTTTTATATCATTGCGTCACCGTGCCGCTTCGTTTTGATAATGGGCCGTTTAGAAACTAGGTATATGCAGATGCGGGCCCCCGTTTCGCCCGGTGCATGCGTCGGTGTTCAATTTGTGAGTCCGTCGAAAGAGATAAGGCGGTCGCGTATGGTCTAACCATGCGGCACGGGGTGTGGTAGGGCTTGGTATGCGGCCGACACTGACACTTCTGTGGTACGTGGACTCCTTTTCCGTAGTGCGTACTCTTTCGATCTTCCCTTTGTGGCCGACTTTAAGGATAGATTAATACAGCACTTACGTTTTCATGGTGATTGTGTCTTGGGCACGATATGTGTGCTGGCCAGAAAGCGGGCCAGGAGTAAATATTTCGGTAGACAGTCCAATCGTTGGATCTCGAGTGAATGAAGGCGTTGCTGTTATAGCATTGGATAGGTGACATGAGCCCACAGGTGCCATCATTTAGTCAGCATTAGCCCGCAGTAAGCCAGCCTTATCCATTGCTGGTAATGTGCGAGAAAATATGGTAAGCGTGTTTGGTCACCAATTATCGTCGCTATTGAAATCGGCGCCATTATTCCACGCCACAGAAAGTAGGTGCAAGTGGCGAAGGAAAAGCAACGCCCTGCATAAAAATTTGTAACCTTCATGTACGTCACGGATGCAGCAATGTTTGGCAGAACATGGGTTTACTGCCCTCTGCAAAAGCCATATCAGTACAGTCAACCACAAACGTTAACCGGTAGGCAAATATTTTGTCGCTTTCAATTCTTGAGGAGTGTTACTGCCACCCATGGCATTTGTCAAATCAAGGCAAGCGTGTCGTTTTTTTTTTCTCTGTTTATTGATTACCATTCACAAACTGAAATTAAATACAGATTTGGTTTCATCAACACCACATTCTTACGGCACACTCCGTCACTCCTACTCCGTAAGCACCTGAAAAAGAAAACCAAGTATTCATTATACCCAGATCCATTTGATCTAGTTTATCCCTGTTCCTTGTAGATTAATGACAGTGACGTCTCAAAATATTAAAGCTAAATCTGCGGTCGCTGCCGACAGCGCAGGATCGCGGACACGTGGAACAAAACTTCCCTTAGAATTTCTCTACCCACAGCAATCAATGACTGATACTTAGGGTGCCTGAGTGGCTCTTAAATTGAAACTGCTGCTATTTGTTAAATAGCGCTATAGGTTCATTCTGTGAGTCAGACGATTAGGATGTCCACGACATAGCAAGTGCAGTATCAAGAGACAGCGAGTCATAAATCTAATGATCAGTGATCGACACAACGATGTTGGTCATTAGACAAATGCTGCAGTAGAAAAAAGATGTGCAGTGCTTAAGGCGCAAAAAATGTACTGCTGGCTGGTTGCCTTCGAAAACAACGCCTGCATTGCCTTCTTATACAAAGCCTAAAATACATGTAACATAAAGTAAGCAATAAAACCGGCCTTATAGTCTGTTTCTCAAGTACTGCGTCTTTTCACCCAGCCCTGCAACTCACATTTTAAAACATATCAACTTGCCATTTCACCGTAGAGCTCGCCGAAGCCTCAGTAGCCGTAACCATGACCATAGCCGTGGCCGTAGCCATGGCCGTATCCGTGACCATAGCCGAGGAGCACAGCTCCATGTCCGTATCCGTGCCCGTATCCATGGCCATAGCCGTGGCCGTATCCGCCGTATCCACCGTGACCGTATCCGCCGAGGGCGGAGGGGGTGATGGACCAGGTCACAGCGGAGTTGGCGACGTAAGCCTTGCCGTAGCCGTGGCCGTGGCCGTAGCCATGGCCGTATCCGTGGCCGTATCCGTGGCCGAGGAAGCCAGCGGCGGCGAAGGCCAGAAGGCCGAGGAAGAGAGCGACGGTCTGCCGAAGGAATAAATGTGAAAATTTGGAGCACAGCACCACCATAGAACATTTTGCCACCAAGCTAAGACATCATTATAAATTAAGCCAGGAAACCTGAAGCACATTAGACATAAGGAATTTGAGATATTGTGATGCGCCATATGCACGAGACCACGCCTGTCCGTCGTGTGGCGGCTGGCCATCGCTATATCTCATATCGTGGGGATGCCTAAACAGACCACCAAATCTAGATACCTTTTTAGGTGAGTTTAATATATGTAACACTTTCGAGCTATGGGAGGTACAGCTCCCGAGCTCTGACTCAGAGGTGCAGCTAGTGCTTCTCGGTCACGTCCGGCAGGCGGTAGCAGCCAGTGGAGCCCTGGATTTGGGACCCCATTCATCGAGCCCATGAGGCCATACCCCAAACCCTTACCAATGAAGATATTCTTCTTCTTTAAAATGCGAAAGCCCTTGAACCATACGTTCTCGGTGGGTCCTGCACATGGCCCTACGAAGGATGAATGAGCTTATGAAACTAAGCCATCCGGAGCAGCCTAAAGTCATCGAGAATGCATCTTTGGTCACCGCGCACTTATTCCAAATTGTCTTCGGGCACGGAAACGATGAAACCACGCATATCCAGTTGCTTCATATGTGAACCACGACGCTGCAAGGTGTCGCACTTAGCGAGAATCCACGAGAGAGCGGCTCGCCACGGAAAAGGAAAGCACCGAAGCTTACCAGGGCCTGCATTATTCTGGCAATAGACTCTCGGTTGTCTTGCAAACAGATCAAGTGTAAGGCTTCACGGCCGACCACTAGCTCTTTATATACGCGCGTTCATGGGTATTGTCGGACGCCAGCTAGTGGGGGTCTCGAAAATTAGTACGGCCGGAGAAAAGAACAGTTGGTCGGGCAAACTGTCACGCCCTGAAGCTACGTCCAGCAGGCATGGTCAGGCAGGCAGGCAGGCAGGCAGGTAGGCTGACAGAGATCATACTTGCTCGCAGGCATATCGGGCGTTACCCAGGAATGGAAGGCCGATCGCGGAAATTGACGCGGAAAACAAAGATAGAACAATGCTCTAGGATGTCAAAGAAAAGCAACAAAATAACAAAGACCATAAAGGGTCGTAAAGAATTTGGCGATTGCCTTAGCGTTGTTTCCCCTCAAGCGCCTCTACATAACAGCCGTGGTCTGTCGCCCGTCACTCGCTGACCTTAAGGTACGCCTTCGTTCGGTCACTTACGCTGTACATTGTGTTTATCTGATTATTTTACCACAATATAGCTGCTCCCGTTGACTGTGTTTGGTCACTCTATATTTCTCGTTGATCATTTTTACTCTGCATTTGTAGGTCAATTAGTTTATGTGCTTAGATGTCTTGCCGGACTCAGGACAATAGCATCAGGCATTGATTGCCCTTGCGCACGTCTAATGCAAGAAACTCTTTATCTCGCGGACAATGCTTCGACAGTTGCTGCAGGCGTTTTCTAAATAGACATCTCTTCACGTGCCAATCGGGCAGGCCACATATTACGACCGCTATCCTTCGTACTAAGGCAAATCGAAAGGCTACAAAAATAAACAAGATTGCCCTTTTTTCTGAATGTTGCCAGGTAGGAATTAACCGTATCCACGAAAGAGCAGGGCGGTTCCCAGCAACCGACGCTCTTTCGTTTTCTACTGCGCGAGTGACGGAATGTGGCTCGATTGTTTCTTTTTTTCTATTTTCTGCTCCACTGACAGCAGGTCAGCTTCGCCCTTCGAAATTAGCTCCAACAACCGTGTAGATGGCTGCCTTCTAAATCACTGAATCATTTGTCAGATTGAGGGTCAATGACCTTTCGTTGTCTTGATCCGATGGAGTTCATTGATAATTAGCAACTTGATGTGGGCTAGTTGGTTTACGTCTAGAAGAGATGGTGAAGTCGCGTGACTAGAACGAGAACATTAAAGGAACGACTACCAAAGGACAAGCGCTGACGGCCAACTGCAAGTTTCTTACAAGAAAACCGGCCTTGTGTACAATCTCTGAACAGACATGCGCACATCAGTCACGATCATTAAAGCGAAAATCAGGATCTTTGAGTGGTGTCATATTGACTATATTTAAGTTCATTCAAGGATGCCACATGTATATAATGGATCTTTCATCGAGGTGACCATCAGCGGGCGCGGAGCTTTCGGCAAAAGACAACTACGTTGGATGATTTAGTGTTTACCTAAGAAGGAACTAAATGGATCGAGGGACCCCCTTCTGTTAGACACTACCGCGTAAATTGAACAAGGAAAGCAAGGGGGTGTTATTTGCAGGTTTTAATTAAAAAGCAACTATTATGCGAGTGTACACAAATTAGGCTCTCGAAGGTGCACATGTCACATTCGTACGAGCATGCGCCGTTTTCCGATAACTTATGCTCTCTAGATCGTGGGCTTGTCGTCAATCTTTTCAACGAAGGCACATGTCATTTGACGTTGCCACATTTCATTGTTGCCTTTCATTGTTTAACACATCACCGTCGTTGTTGCTGGCAGCGACAAAAGTGTGGCGCTGCTAAGCACTTGGATGAACGTCCCATTCCCGGCGTGGAATAAGGAAAACGTTAGGAAAGGGAGCAATGCGCAATGCGAGAGAAAGAAAGAAAGAAAGAAAGAAAGAAAGAAAGAAAGAAAGAAAGAAAGACAGAGAGAAAGAATGAATGAAAGGAAGAAAGAAACGAAGAATGAATGAATGAATGAATGAATGAATGAATGAATGAATGAATGAATGAATAAAACAAACAAACAAGGAAGAAACAAAGAAAGAAGGAAGAAAGGAAGAAAGGAGAAAAGAAAGAAAGAAAGCAAGAAAGAAAGAAAGGCACGCGAACATTTGCTCCCCTTTTCCCCATAAAGAGGGGATACTAAACTTTTTTTTTTTTGGTGGGGGGTGTCCAGCCTGGGTTACTTGGCCAGACACCCGTCTACGCAATACTGACTGGTTGTATCAAAGAAAGTTTCGCTTTAAATAAGAAGGACCACTTATGAATAGGCTTTACCGCATAGCCACTACAGCGTTCTAGTTTCGATGTGGGTGGCTTTGGGGAGGCAGTGGTCGATTAAAAAAGCGCTCCTAGGCCGCTTTGCATTCGAGAAAGACAAGTCGGAGCCTAAATTTATTCCCGCTGCCCCACTGAAGCTCCCACGCCCTCGAAACTAGAAAGTTGATCCCATAGATGCCCATAGATAAAGTAGTGCGAAATACGCAGCGCCTTCGTAAACGCTGCGCCTGCGCGAATGCGGGTTCGATAGACGCATGATGCAGCACAAATGGTGATCCATCATACGTAAATTCGATCTCGGTACAATAGCATAAAGTGGGGGCCGTGCCATATGCAAGGTTTCTACGGTCCCGTGAGAGTATACATCAAGTACGGTCGCCGGACCGAAAGTAGAGCGCGTAATGGATTGTTCTTGATTAGTGCAGCGACAATCATTCACGTGCAAGTTCACACTTCGTGTGAAGTAACACTGTCACGTTTGGAAGCAACACTTATGACAACGTAAGTACGCAAGTATTCGAAGTCTTTTTCTCCACTTTCGTCTTATGTCATTACTAATGGCATTGTAATATTGCCATTACATTGCGTCGTTTCGTCAACAATTCGGCGTGGAAAGCATGGCGCTGCTTCACAGCCTACAGAGTAATGTATTCACGCACGCGTGCTTTGACATGCGTGACATTTCGTGAATGACCCCGCTTAAAGGGGCCACGGCACCCAATTTTCAATCGTTGTTTTGGTTATGTGGATTAATACTTGTGCGTTCACAAACACGCTTGCGAAATTTTAGCGTGTTTGGTCAAGCAATTAATTTATAATTGAATATTTTGATGAATACGCGAGCGGCCTGAGAGTCTGGCGACACTGGAGCACTCGGTAGCCGTGACGTAACAAGCTGCTGGCTGTGCGAGCGTCTGCATTTCGGCATATTATTTTGTTCCGTACTCGGCTGCAAGTGCAACCGAGCTATTTAAGCTTTCTACAGCTTGTTATTCAAATTGAACGCTGCGCAGTGGCTAAAACCTTGGTAGAAGACGATGGCTTCACTCCATGTAGCACATGACGTCACACACGCCATGGCAACATGAAGGTCACAGGCGGTGGGCGGGTTTTATCACCGGCGACTTCTAGGGCTTATTTTGCACTGAAACATTGAATTACAGTCCATTTTTCATTCATGTATATGTAAAATAGACCATCTACTTCCACTTTTCGCTGATAGCCGCAAATTGTTCGGTGACCGTGTCATAGCTACTTTAATCAGAACAGGCCAGATGTTCGGAAGGCAATGGGGGCTTGAAGAGACGAGACATCATTGATCAGGGAACCTAGGGAAAGCCGACGTTTCGACAAGGTCATTGGTCTTCATCAGGTCTTGACTTCGCCCCGCCGAAACTAGGTCCTCCGGTCGAAACGTTAGTTCCCAGCTGAAGCTGCCAATGGAGAAACCGCAAGCTGCCTCATAACCCTTTGCGACACGGCGTCCAAATTTGGGGATGCGGCCGTATTTTGCCATTTCCTCGCACTACTGGCCAGGAAGAGGCCGTGAAAACTGAGCTTAGGGTAAATTTCGGTAAAATTCGGTAAATTATGGTAAAATTCGTTATATCTCCTCCTCTGGCTGAAATATTTTGCTACACGCGATCGCTGTGGTTAAGACATCGTAATAATTATTGGTGTTTAACATCCCAAAACCATGATTATGAAAGACGTCGTTTTGGAGGGCTCCGGAAACTTCTACCGCCTGGGGTTCTTTAACGTGCATCTAAATAAAGGACACGGGTGTTCTTCGCAATTCGCCACCTTCGAAATGCGGCCGCCGTTGCCGGGATTCGAACCCGCGCCCTCGAGCTTAGCAGCTCGACACCCTACGGGCTAAGCCACCATGGCTGGTCGGGGGTGAAGGCATCATGTTCAACGAGACGCTGTACGAAGGGCGTTTCGACGGCAATTTAGGAATATTTTTTTCCCTTTTTAGGAATGCTTACCGCCATCAGATAACCATCGCATATAATTAGAGTCGGCCCTTGAATTCGTGCTATGAAGAAATATGGCATGACTAACTGTACAATAATTATGCTCCGTTAGTAGTGCTCACTTGCACTTGCAAGTGAAAATTGCTATAAAACACAAAATAATTTATTCTAACACTTCGAATAGCTTTAAATTGGGTCTCTCAAACCTTGTCATCAAATCTTGTCAATTTCACGCATTTATAGACAGTCCATCATAATGCGTGTCGCAAAGGGTTAACACCTTTTGCCCTCTCTAATCTCAACTAAACCGCCATGGCAATAGGTCGCCACAGTGAAAGCTTTAAGGTCGTGCACGCCTTAACTCTCAACGCCGTATTGGCTTCGATGAATACTGTAGGTTTGTTCAACAACACGTAGTTCGCACAAGCTAAATATTTTGCACTTGCAATCTTAGAGTGACTTCTACAATCGTAGATATTTTCCTTCGACAATTGAGTGTTGCAGTGCATTTCTCAGAAATGTACGCCCTTTGCCCATGATCAATGTTATGTCTGCAACTGACATGCAATATCATCGCCACTCTTGCCCCTTAATATCTTTTGACATCTGTAATCCTAACTTGACCACTATATTTATATACTGCCGCCATTGATGAGCAGCCGTATATAAATATAGTGGTCAAATTGAGTCAAGTTTCTAGTGATGAAGTTGGTGTAGTTTCTATTTATATACTGCCGCCCGTCATAGGCGGCTGTATATAAATAGAAAATAGAAGTAGAACGTAAAATAATAAAAACAGTCATTTCTTCAATGGTTTCTGCCAACGTTTTTTCCAATGATCACAAATGACGTCGTGGTGTTTAATGTGAATATTTCGCTTACGCTAATACGCTCCTTATTACGACAAGGAGTGGACACGCTTTCGGTCGATCCCTCTCATACGGCACACCAAAAGATGCGAAACTACCGTGACAAACAAATTGTTATGATACGAGGCTGCAGATAAAGCTACAAGACACCTCCAGTACGCCGAGAGTAGATTGACCCTTGCCAGCGGCTCCATCTATACGCAACGCCTGCGGAAGCAAACGAAAACCTTTCAATGCGCAACACGACAAATCGCTAATCTGTCTGTCCCCGTTAATAATGCCCACTCGTTGGACAACGCCTTGCACAAAAAATCAGGACGCATTAACAGATGGGCAAATTCGATCAGTGTTCGACACGACTTCCCTATCTGCAGAAAAACGCGAGGACTCATTGCGTAATCGCGCTTGGCCCCCAACTGACCGGTAGGCAGCTAGGCCTGGGCGAGCGATCGACAAGAAAATACATGCTCGATCCATTAGAGTGATGCCTTCGCGAATGATTTTCTCTGTTTGTTTTTTTTTTTCATTTTTTTGGTGCACGCATTACTGTCTAGTCCTCGCCAGCGGCCGCTTACACCGTGGCGGACACTTAAAGCAGTACACTGGTCTATCAGAACAGCTCTGATTGGAACGCCCTGTCTAAGTGCGCATGTGTGCTTTCATTGCTTTCGTTTTTGTTTTGTCTATCTATCTATCTATCTATGTATATCTCTCTCCTACCCCTATTTCCCCACACCTGCGCAGGGTAGCAAACCGTGTAACTAGTACCAGGTTGACCTCCCTGCTTTCCCTTTCATCTGTTTCTCTCTCCTTCTCTCTGGAGCAGCCCTTTGTTTGTTTGGCGCGTTTCATTCGTGAGGCACGCCTCGCGAATTGCGGAGAAAAATATCGGCGTTCGCAGCGCGTGCGTGTGTGTACATAAACGCGTGCAGCAGCCGCGCAGTCCGTCTAAGCAGAAAGAATACGAAAAAAAGACTCGAGAACTGCACGGAGGCCTTGCACGCAACCACCGCACGCTTTCGCGATCCGTATCTCGTGGTCAACCCACCAGAGAGAGCGTTGGTTTTTCAATGCGACTCCCTCGATCGCTCGCATACCGATGCGTCTCACAAAATCGCCAGTGCAGAGTGGGGTTGTGGGTTTCGGAGGGGCGTGAGGGGGGGGGGGGGGGATAGCGGAAGGAAATGCGGGGAGCGGCGAGGCGAATTGGAGCTTAATGCCGGGCCGATAGTCGATGCATGCCCCCGCGACGCCCAGGAGCGCAGTGACCGAGATGCGAATTCCATTCGGCTGTGTGGAAGTGCTAGCCACGTGCGGCCTCTCCCTTCGGAATGCCATATACATCATCGTCGAAGGTGCCTTAAGCTTAAGTTGA
Source organism: Rhipicephalus sanguineus (assembly GCF_013339695.2). Classification (NCBI taxonomy): domain Eukaryota; kingdom Metazoa; phylum Arthropoda; class Arachnida; order Ixodida; family Ixodidae; genus Rhipicephalus; species Rhipicephalus sanguineus. The sequence goes on from NC_051182.1 coordinate 141,950,688, forward strand.
GATGAAAGTTGTGCAAAGGGCCTAAGAGGACGTTTCAAGAAGCGGTAAATAATCCCTAAAGACTTCGGAAGCCTTTTCTTATATTGTCACTTGGTTGTTACCATAGGCGTGCGCAGGGTTCCCCTTCAGGGGGGAGGGGGGGGGGCGAAAGTTCGTCGCGCAGCGCCCCCCCCCTCCCAATTATGTCAATGCATGGCGCCGACATCGCGCCCCCCTCCCTATTATGTCGATTTATGGGGCTCACTTTGCGCCCCCCCTCTTAGGTGAATAGAGGGGGCAGCAGCCACCCCTGCCCCCTCACCCCTCCCCACGTAATCGTGGGGAGGGGTGTTTCACCCCTCTTAGGTGAATAGAGGGGGCAGCAGCCACCCCTGCCCCCTCACCCCTCCCCCCCCCCCCCCGTGCACACGCCTATGGTTGCTACGGTGTAGAAGGCGACATGCCAGATTAACAAGGACGAAGCTCTTTATCGGGTGAACTTGTGCCCAGAAAATCAAACAACACTCGCTGTACCAGAGAGTAACACTCGTGATAAAACGATAGCGGCGAGCACAGCTAATTGCCGAATCGTCGGCGAAACACGTTTTCTTTCATACATGCGTGTTCGAACGTTCCAGCGTTATGGCTGGGGCTCGGATTAGCACCATAATAAACCCGAATGCTCGCGTAGCGCGTGTATTTCTGTAACACGAGTAACGGGTTCTTTCTTTTCCTTATTTTCTTTTTCTTTTTGTGTGACGACCGATCGCATGGAAGTCAAGAAAATTAGCTCGCGTGGTGATATGCTGCGAATAAATAGATCGGTAATGGGTACTGGACGGGTAGTCTGACGGAACGTTGCTTGTTCACTTTACTCATGGACTCACTAGAATTCGACAACGAATGGGTGAACCGTAACAAGAATATGAAGGTGGCAGTAAGGTAAATCATTCTATCTTGAAATGGGCGTTTTTTTTTTTTTTTTCAAGTGTTTATGTCCTGGGAAATAACTAGGAGTGTAAGACAAAATTAAACCACTCTAAACAGCCAAAGAGTGGGTTACACAGATTGGTGCACGTTTTGAAGGATATCAGAGGCGTAGACACGAATATTTTATGGGAGAAAGAAGGGGGAGGGGAGTGTGGTAAGGGTGACCCCTTTTATGTGTGTTGGTTGCTGTTTTTGCTTGTGCGCGCGTATGTATACACACAAAATAATTGTTGGGGTTTAACGTTCCGAAATCGTATGTAAGCACACACAACAAACAGTAGTTTGGGGAAAGGTGTCAACACACTCGCTCCCAGCGTCCCACGGCGGGTGCTATAACTATGCAGCCAACGATGCTGAAATCAGCCAATGGCCGTGAATTAGGGTATATGGCGTGTCATTTGAGTAGTTATATGGCATCATTTGTAGAAAGAATACGGAGCGATTTTTAGCTGACTTTGAGGATTAATCGTAAATTCCCGGCCGCGTGCTGGGGCTTTGACTACCGATCGGCAGCGTTTTCTGACCATGCTGAAAATGTCTTGCAGGGCCCCTTTAAGGCACGTTTATCTACGACCCTCAAAACCAATCTCGCCGCACGACTCGTATGAACTGGTCCAACGACTCAAGTCGATGGCAAAATGATACCTCACTGAACATACCGAAGTGCATGAATGAGCTCGAAGTTCTTAAGTTTCGTTTCAAATGTCACGAGGATACACTTGCGCACTTCTGGTTTTTTATTAACCGGGAAGGCGCCCGCTGTGGCCGTTCCGTGAACTGTGACGATTTGATACTGAGCCACACAATGCGAGATCCTATTCTTCTCTAACTATTTTCATGGTGGCGAAATGCAACTGCACTCGCGTACTTGAACCGAAGTTCACCTTAAAGAAATAATCCAGTGGCAGTCAAGTTCGTTCGAATAACTGCTCACGCGACGCGCCTCACAATCTTCTACGTATTTCCTAGATCTTATAACAGGCAATAAATTTCTTCAAAAAGCAGAAACTCTTCCCAGAAGCTACTTTTATAATATACTCCCCACGCTTTCACCTCAAACGCCTATTGATAGAAACTTCTGTTGAAAGAAACATGACTTGTGTGTTCTTCGCTGGACTTCTTTTGTTGTGCTGTTCTTGCATTTATTAGGCAGTTTTAGAAGAGCGTACGCAAAGAAAGAGTTCGTTACGTATGCCCGATATTTCCGTCAGTTAACGGGGGTCTGCAATAAGACAGCGTACGACGCATGCGCAGTGGTTACAAACGATAACGCAAAGCTTTGCGTACCCTATTCTAAAACTTCCTATTATGTCCCTACCAACATGCCAAAGTTTTGACACTTGAAAGAAATCGCCCGGTCTGCGTGAACATCAAACAAATTTCGTGATATGCCGTTACAGCACGATCCTGTCGGAGCATGTTTGAGTTGTTTTTCTGATGATAAGTCACCCAGTTATCCATTTGGTCGTGCTTCGTAATGGTACGTGCCACACAGCTCGGCTTCGCGAGCGCGCAATTACGGCGTTCAGTCTTGTCCACCAGTCCGCTCCCTGCAATGCCCGAGTTTTCAAGGAGAAGTCTTCCGTCGTCGCAGCATGGCGACGACACGATAGCGTCGCTCGTTGCTTAACTGATTCACAAGATCGCGATGTGTGATTCGAGTGCCCCATATATGAAGACTGGCGATCCAAGATCCGTACCCCGACGACAACACCTACAAGTATCAACGAAATAACGGTCCGGGCGAGAAAGCCCGTAGTTTTCAAAAGGATGCAGAGGCATTGAATGTTTGTTTCTTGAAGCGCGGGGCCCGCTGTATAACAGATCACCTGTTATGACAGCTCGCCGGTCTTATAAGCGTTATTCTTTATGTGCACTGTGGGCTGAGTTCACGCCGTACTTCCCGCATAAGAACCCCACCCTACCTGAGTACAACTGTGACCTCGTACCGAACAGCGAAAGAATGAAACCGTAAAGAAAACAAAACTAGCGCCAGTCGTTATCGATGGCTTCCTAGAGCAGCAGGGCTTGTAAACAACTCCAGTAAAACGCTTCTACGTGCGCGACGGTTCCGTCGGCGTAGGAGAAAGCGTGATATCGGAGCGCTCAATTCTTAAACAACGATTCATTCGTTCTTTCTTTTCGCGTAGCGCATATAATCAGCCGCGTTTGCCCGCATCGTGCCATGGGCGGGTGCCGGTCAGCGCCAGTCATGTCGACTAACTTCGCCACGGTGCTAAACGGACCCACGCTTCGCAACGAGACGTATGAGCAAGATCGGCGTTCTGGTGTATGTGCGCGCCGGGTGCCCACCGCACACGCTGCAGGACTACAGCTGCCGCTGCTCCTGTTATGCAGTCGCTGTTGAGGCTGGCGTGAGCGGTTCGATCGTGTACGGGGCGCTGATTACAAGCGCCACACTCTCCTAGCGAGAGCCCCGTGAGCTTTTACTAATGAAAGTCGGCGGTCCGGCGCTCGCCAGGTCCCGGCACTCGTTGGTTCGTTCGGCTCGCAGTGCGTGGTGCTTGCGTGGCTGCTGCTCGAAAGGCGTAGGTCCGTGTCCTACATACTTGGCTCGCGCGTCGAGAAATTAAAGGAGAGTGCGTGTGGACAACTTGGCTATCTACAACACGCGTAGCGGCGACGCGGCGTTTTAAACGGGAGTGCGCTGGTTAGCGTCGTCGGGGCAAGTTCCCCTTTTTTTCGATAAAGATCAGACGGTCAGGCGTTACGTGATTTTGGAGGGTGCCAGACAAGCACCCGCTTGTGTTCCGGTGCTTAAAACCACGCCTGTACGCAGACCCTTGTCACCCGGGGTCGAGGGCGGTTTCTGTGCGAGTGTTGTAAGCCCCCCGTTCTATTGGATTATGGATTATGTCGTTAGGTGGCTTAGCCCCCGAGGTCGCAGGCGCGCGAGTGCGGCCTTGTGCTCGTATAAGCTCGGCTGACACGCGCGGAAAGTTAGTGAAGCGTGAAGTCGAGCAGTTGATGATATCTGGGGTTTCAGGCGCCAAAACCACGATATCAGTACGAGGCACGCCGTAGCGGAAGCCGCCGGATAATTGCGGCCAGCTCCGTTTTTTTTTTTTAGCATGCACCTAGATCTGAGTACACGGGCCTCTAGTATATCGCCTCAATGGAAATGCGACCGCCGCGGCCGGGTTCGAACCCGCGACTTTCCGATCAGCAGCCGAGCACCGTAACCACTGCACCACCGGGGCGGTTGAAGTCGAGCAGTTCATGGTAATAGAAACATGGCTACTTCTCCTCCCAACGCGATGAAGCTTCGGGATACTTAATTAACGAAGCTTATCAAACCAGTACAGTAGTATTATTTACACCAAAGGGTAGACTGTCTTCATGCGAGGCATTGCAATGAAACTTCGGAAGCACCACTGGTTGGTACAGACGTCGCAGCCCGGGAAGAAGCGCGCGCGTGCACACGCGCACAAACACACACACACACACACACACACACGCACGCACGCACACACACACACACACACACACACACACACACACACACATACATGCGCGCGTGAGCGCACACGCACAGACACCTACGTGCGCACACATACTTGAGATAAATTACAACACGTTTAAGAGTTATGCTGTCTCTACTAAACCGACCCGATGTGATTATCTCGGAAAGCAACAGGGGTGTTGATTTAGGTGAAATTGTCACACGTTGCAGCTACCACGAATAGAAAACACTGCCGTATCAAGAAAAATTCCTTTACCGTGCAAAAACTGTGTTCACGCCGGCTAATCAACTTCATTGAGTGCAATTCTTACAGCGCGAAATGTTGCGGAATGTTGCAGCTTTTAGCGCGCTGTTCTTTGAGCTGCAACTCATGCATACTGAAAATTCCCCGCATCCGCTAGAAGATCCCTTCAACTCTTCATCTGCCGATGATCTATAGCTACGCTGCTTTGTTAGCAAACCTTCCCAATACCAGCCGGAGCCCTCATTGTGGATAAACTTTATTCACGGCTTAGTGACTTGCAGCACAGACAGTGGCTGCCATCAATACATGTCTTAGTATCGAAAACGTGCCGTCGAGGGACTTCCGAACGTTTCTGTACGGCCCGGAAAATCAAAGACGCGCATAGGTCAATGGAGGCAATGGGGAAGCAAACCCTGACACAAAGGTTTGCCTCAGGGCTCATCTGCAGTCGTGCCCGGGTCATCGTGTGCACCACAAAGCAGGTCGCAAGAGACATCGGAAAGTAATCACCGCCGACCACCCATACATCTAGCTCTTTCAGGGCTGGCTATTATCGTTCATGCCGTGGGACCGAAAGACCGACACACCTTCGCACGTGACCTTATTTAACACACCACTCTACTGCGCTAGTTTGTCCCTCTAAGGGTAACGAGTAAAACCAAACAGTGACTCAGATGCATTGCTCCGGGGCGCATCGGGTTTTTTCTTCCTCAATTTGCCTGGCACGTGCCTGGACACTTCGGCCCATCAAGGAAGCAGAGTGAGAGGACGTACGTCTGAACGGAACAAACTTCCGCTTTTCGCTTCCTCCAGACCGTAAGCTGGATCTCTTCTGGTGGGAACATCCCACGACAAGCGGACAAGCCAGCTTCAGTGCTTCTCCCGGCTTTACAGAAGATGATTCACGCTAAGGAGTTCAAGCACAAGACTTAAACTTGGGCTAGTTGGTTGTACTACATGAATGAATGGCAGCACACCCAAACACAGGCAAAGCAATGAAGAGCCACATATACACAGCGCTGTGTACTTGTGGTCCTTCTCTTTGTGTGTGGGTGCGCTGCCGTTCGGTCATAAAGTTCAAGCACTGCAATAAATTGACATTCCAAGCACTGCACTGTTCTACAGATGAGGACCGCTCTTAACAAAGACATTTTACGATAGAATTTTTCTTAAGAGAAAATTTCAGCCAATCACGATGCAGGACATATCATCGATGAAGCCGTCTGACCAATGGGAAATCACACTTACTAAAGAGACGTTTTGTCAATTCGGCCCCTGATTCGCCTGCTGATGGAGTCCCGTCCCAGTATAGATGGACCTTTGGTACCCTTCAACCTGCGATGCCTTTAAACCTCTGGTGTACCCTTAAACGTGTGATGTACCATTCGACATGTTACGAACACTGAAATAAAAAGAGCCGAATTCGCGAAGCTTCTACTTCGTAAGTGCGTGTTCCCATTGGGCAGCCGGCTTCGAGAATGACATGCCCGCCTTCGTGATTAGCTGAAATATTCTTTTAAGAAAATTGTTAACATAACATGTTTTTGTGAATGCGAGCTCTGGTCACCGCGAGCAGAGCCCGCAAAGGGCACCGCGAGCGCCTGACACGGGTGCGTTCGACGCCTGTAACAAACTCACGCTTCCTGTAGGCAGGTATGCTGCGGTCTGCGAGTGACCGCGTTCGTAAACGATGTGAGGTCTTTTTTGCTCTCGCTGTCTTGCAAATTGCCCGCGCTATGTCCCACGCACGTACGCGCAAACGTTTCGCAAAGCATTTTTCCCAAGTGCCTCGTTCGTAATACAGAAAGAGAAAGGGGCGTTGCAGGCACGTCGTTTGCAACTGTTTGTCAAGCAGTCGCTTGCGCCATTTACGCTACACATGCGGAGCATTGTCTCAAGCTGCTCGGCTTGGTCACAGCGAGGTTTTCTTTAATGGCCATCCACTTTATTCTTTACCCGTCGTCCTGCAGGCAAGGCCTGGGCGCATTCTGCATTTGTGTAATGTCGCAATTCGTGGGTAATTTCTTTTTATCTAAGGTACGAAGAAACCATTGTTTCTGTTGATGTTTTCAGTTTGGGAGAATTCCTGACTTTCTGCGTCTTCTGTGTACAATGCGGCGTTCCAACCTGCGTGGGAATAGCGGCTCAAGAAAAAAATATATATACTGAAGGCCTCGTATCAATTTGGTGTGCATTTCTGCGTTTGTCAAATGTCGCAATTCGTAGGTAATTCGTTTTTATCTAAGGTATGAAGAGACCGTTGTCTCTGTCGATGTTTTCAGTTTGGGAGAATTCCTCAATTTCCGCAGCTTCTATGTACGACGCGGCGTTCCAACCTGCTTTGGAATGGTTGCTCAAGAAAGAAAAGAAAATATTGAAGGCCTCGTATCATTTCCCTGTGACAATGGACTTGCAAAATGTACCTAAGCACTTTCTGCGAGTATGTAAACGTACCAGCATTGACAATAAAACAACGATATGCTTGAGTTCACATGAAGTGGCGGCTACGTTCTTGCATATATTTCGTTTACCTTCAAAACCATTTGTGTCGACACCAATCTGGGCCGAATAGCTCGGATTCCTGAAGTATAACGGTGTAGGTGCGACTACGCTTTGGTAGCGCGGGTTATTACACGTCGCAAGGCATGGACTTTCACGAGAACAAAACGAAATTGACATAGATGTCTGACAAAGCTTTATTCGTGAAAAACTTCGTGTCCCGTGGGCACAAGAGAAGACAGGGTGTTTTCTGTGGCGCAAACTAGGCCAGGTTGCATGACCGTCACATCAAACATGTTAGACTAACCAGTCCTACGACTGTCCGTCTGAGGTCTCATTACCTATTAGTTCAGATCGCTCGTCGGCTTTTAACAAGTTGGTTTGTACACAGAAAAATTACCGCGACGACATACAGTTTGTTACAAGGATCCGATGCTTTTACTAAATGCTTCGCATCCTGTAGCTTCTGCTCCCGGTGTGGCATCCGGATTAAACAAATGAAATTGCAGTGGAACCACTACCTTATCAAATGAACTACAGATGGCTTTCTGAGGTCTTTTATCCTATCTGTATCTAAAATAAACTAATGCAAATCACCGTACATACTTTTCCTATTTGGGCATACTGCTAGACGCTTTGTATTTCACTTGCATGATATCGATTTCATGAAGCATGCGTTCTTCGGTTCTTGCAAGTTGACTTGCTGCTTGCCCTGAAAAAATTGGTTATTCCAGGTTCGGTCCCTCGTCTCCAGCGCACAACTTCCGTTGTTGATCCACGCAGCCCACTCTCTAATATTCGTACCGATATCAGAGTGTTTCACTTCAGTGCCGTACTTTTTGGAGGCTTGCACTGCCTGAAATTTTAGAAAGGGCGTATTTTTGGTAAGATAAGCCCCCTTATTTAAGCGCAGTTATTTGTAGATACCACCAGATCCTACTCATCATTTTTTTTTCTGCCGTTCGCATACGAGGCAGCATATCTAGGGACAATTAAATGTGCAGCCGTCAGCATGCTTAACAAGAACGCTTTGATTGACGCCAGCGCCGGGTAACTCTGAGTTGGGCTGCCGAAGTGTTACCAATTCATGCCGACACACTATCCAAGCATTCTGAGGTATTATCTCGGCAACAGCGCCCAGCACTTCGCGGCTGGCATCAGTCAAACCAGTCGAGGCCACGCTGCGGAGCTTTCGTGTTAAGCGTACTGACGGCTGTATGCATAATACAGTGTTAGAAATTGGCCGATCGGCGCATAACAAAAATAATGAAGAGCAGGCTTCAAGTACGGTACTCTCGAGCGTCTGGTCCGTGCCAGTGCTTCAACTAGGTAAACTTAGACGAAAGTTCTGGCGCATCTATTATTTTCCTAGCTTTATTCACCCGGAGTGCCGACAGCAGTGCTCTCCAGGTAAGGACAGAAACTGCTCCGAGGAGGGTAGACAATGAGCAACAGCTCCGGGGGCAGTAATATTGTTTCCTGTTGGACCATCTTGGTACCCAGGGCTTGGTGCATGCACCTAATCTAGAAATCTTTATTGTCAGGATAACGTAAACCATGAACGAAAGGTTGCGCTTATTTCAACCCTTTACTAAAACGTATTTTCGAGAATGCTAGTGTCCAGCGCCAGCGTAGAACCAGAATGTCTTATTTTTTCAGCTTCTACGAACACCAGATTGCAAGTAGGTTACGTAAACGAGACAATGGAACTGGAGAAAAGTATTAACTTCAACTGTAATAGCAATCAGGGAACAACGAAACATTGTTCGCTGCCCTTGATATTATTACTACTAGTAGTAGTAGTCGTAGCAGTAGTATCTTTATTTTATTTCTTGCAGTTGTATACAAGAAAAAGGAACAGAAGCAAAAGGCATTTTGTGCTCCTGACAAATCAATGCTTCCAGAAGAGGATCTGTATCTACAAGGACATTTGTCATGAGAGGCACAACAGTGCTTTTCAAAAAGGAACTTGACGCTTGCACAAGTACACTTACCATGATGAAGACCAGCCTCCATGCCACTATATTACCTCAGGTCAATGCAGTGAATAGGCAATATGGAACTCTGAATTCCATGTCAGTTAAATGGCCTTTAGGCAATATAAGCCAATATATTGTCTCGAGGCCATATTGTCTCTAGGCAATATAGTATATAATACGTCAATATAGTAGCCAATACAGTATGTGGCTATATTGCGTCTAAGCAATATAGCGACATGGAGATAGCCTTTAGGAACCAGGAAGTGGATCTTTGATTGGTTCCATAAATGTAATACTTTAAGCGGAGCCGCCGCCACTGAAATTTTTGTAAGTGATTCTGGATGTGTGTATTGGATGCGGTCACAAACGAAGCCGCTACTACTTGTACTTGTGTACGCGCATTGAACGATGGCGATGTTCAACGTACTACGTCCTACTGTTGGCAGAGTGAAGAGAACATTTTGTGCACCAGGCAGAACAAGTGGAATAATTTATTCTTTCGCTACTGGACCATCGGTGTCTGCTGACCAGTCCTCCATCGCTAGCACCCACTCAGCGTATGTATAAGCTTCGCAATGTCGTTAGTTTGTACCTGGAAAGAAATATAGAAACAGGATGCATGTCAGTGCAAGTTCGTCACAAGAGAACATTTCGTGGCATCGTTTGTAGTTAATGCGTAGCCACAGTAAAAGTGAAACCTAAATGTGCAATTAGTTGCGTAGAATCATCCCGTTTACAAAAGGCTGTATGGTTAATGTTGAATGCCAGGACAACCAGTGCTACATCCTAATTCACGAATCGGTTACCTAATGTAAAATATAGAATAGTCTAACTGTACAACTATAAACCCTTTGCGCTGAAGCACTTCACTTGAACTCCTTACTATGTCAGTCACATCTCGAGAGATTATAATTTGTTCTAGGGAAGTGTGGCTACGAACTCCACAAGGATATTGAAACCAATGTGCGCACCTCTTCCCTCTACCTGTTATGCTCAGATCAAAAACGTGCACCCCCCCCAAAACAAATTTCTGCCTACGCCTCCTTGGTCCTGCGCACCAGCGTTCTATCTGTCCTGTGTCTAATTCGCGCTATCCAGCATTTAAGAGGATGAATCGTAACAATGTGGTAAGTAATAATTGCTTGATCATACACTGCCCTCTACTGCACAAATCAGTACAGCGCAAAGACATCTTCCGTCATACAATTTTAACAATAAAGCTGCAGCGTAACGTGCGGAACAACATCGAGAAATTACAAAAAAAAAATCAGGAATCAGCTGGTGGAAACCTACCTTTCCTATCTAGTGTTTGCCGTAGCCGCCGTAGCCGCCATATCCGCCATATCCGCCGTATCCGACGGCTACTACGGGAGCAGCAGCGACGTGGGCAACGCCGTATCCGCCGTGACCGAGTCCGTAGCCGTATCCGCCGCCGTAACCGCCGCCGAATCCGCGGACTCCGGCGCCGAATCCGCCGACTCCGCCATATCCGCCATAACTAGCGCCGACGACAGGAGCGGCAACCTGGGTGGCGACACTGGCGACTCCAGGAGCGGTGTGGTGGGCGGTGGACACGAGGCTGGTGACGGCCTTGGCGACGTTACCGGTCACGGCGGTGGCGCCGAAGGCACCGGCGGCGATGGCGGCGGGGCTAGGGCCCAGGGCCACGGGGGCGGCGACGGCCACGGGAGCGGCGCGGACCACCGGGGCGGCGCGGACCAATGGGGCGGCAGCGGCGACGACGGGAGCGGCAGCGACAGCGACTGGAGCGGCAGCGACACCAACGCCGAAGCCGGCACCGTAGCCGAAGCCAAGACCACCACCGTAGCCGAGGCCACCGCCGTAGCCTCCGTAGCCACCGAGGTAGCCGGCCGATGAGACGGCGATCAAGCCGAGGAAGGCAGCGATGGACTGCGTCGAAGACAAAGAGTTGAGGTGTTTGGAGGGGTCAGTCAACCACACAGGAAGCACAAACACGTGCAACGCATTGTCTATACAGGCGGTAAACGTAACAGGCAAATTAGATCTTTTGACGGCTGGGTCTGGTTTTCGCTAAGACCGTTGCGTTGTCGTGTGAGATCACGTGTCTTAGGTCGCATGAAATACAGCTGACAGCGTACAGTAAGCTTGGCGATGTAATGACACAGATCTTAATTAAGGTATCGGTCATGTGAAAAGATCGGTTTCAACGATTTTCATGCTGGAGGAAGTGCCGAGTCCCGTGCAACTCTCTACTGGTGCGTATTTCGGGGGAAAATTTCGGTGTAGTAGAATTACTGTCGGGTATCTTTGTGGAAGAGCCTCTAGTGCACTGAAACGTGCGGAAATGGTATCGCGGTTTTAGCACACGTGGTCAAACTGGGACCCTGTCTATGC